>NC_089754.1:47712270-47837270 GCF_040412425.1 Macrobrachium rosenbergii
TTTTGATTATCTATCGCTGGAATATTGTGCTAGTTACATTCGAAATATAAAATTTTAAACATGAAAATGGATATCATCGAAATATGATTTTTGTCACTAGAGGTTACTGAAAAAATTGCATTTTATGATTTATTTCTCCTAATTTCTATGTATTTTTATATATTTTATTGCTTTTTTCTATTTATTTGTGATTTTCATCTTTATTCTATTTTCCACTTCACTTGGCTTTGTTCTTATTGTGTGTGTATAATACATATATACAGTATAAATATAAACATACACAAATATGTATATACTGTATATGTTGTATAACTGAATCACGACGATATGGAACGTGATGAATGTGTAAATAAAGGCAAATATCACGAAGGAAAAAGTGAAACAACGACGGATTGGTTGCCAGGCCTTTCGACTTACTGTCCTATACTTAGCCAGTAAAGGACAGTAAGTCGAAAGGCCTAGCAACCACTACGTTATTTCACTTTTACCCTCGTGGTATTTTTTACTATACATACATACATACATATATATATATATATATATATATATATATATATATATATATATATATATATATATATATATATATATACATAAGTTAAAGTATACCTTAGTTTAACCAGACCACTAGCTGATTAATATAGGATTATTTATTTTACTGGCTAGAACCAACTGGTTATATATATGGAATAATACATTACAGCGAGAAATATTTCTATCACCAGAAGTGAATTCTCTAATTATTCATGTATAGCTGAGAGAACGGTATATCCAATGATATATATATATATATATAATATATATTTATATATATATATATATATATATATATATATATATATATATATATATTCATTTCTGTGAAAGGTTACTCACGCAGTCAGTGACAATTATGGAACACCAAATGACGGCCACTAGGAAAGCCCCTAAAATTAGCATCGATATGAAATTAACAGGATGTCTATTATACACTTAGCTTAGTGTTGTTGCAGTTTTTTTTTTTTTATTAAAAGGTACATGAGAGAAATCTTGTCTATATCACAAAATAGAGATTTGTTCCTATTTTCATTAAATTTTAAAAAGATAATGAAGTAGTTTAGGATTCAGTTTTTAATTTCATTAATTTAACAATGTATTTTCCCACGCAGTTAAATACTAACTTTCATATCACTACACTTTTGAAGTTGCATTTTGTAAAGTTACAAACGACAGTTTCCTATTCAATTAAATATCGCATCATATACTGTCACATTTTCTTTCAATTTCTATTTTCTAAAGTTACAAAAACGGATACATTTCTATATAACAATAACGCCTTCAGCCGTAGCCAGGGTTACGGGGAACATCCCCAGGACACTGGAACGCCTCCTGAACGGCTAATTACCAAAAGGTGGACTAATTTCTTGCAGACCTCACCACGGTCGGCAGAGCGTGATCCCCGAAGCGTGGAGCATAAGGTCTCTGCTCGTTCCGAGCTCTCTCTCTCTCTCTCTCTCTCTCTCTCTCTCTCTCTCTCTCTCTCTCTCTCAATCTGCTGTTCGTTCGTCACGGCGGATGGTGACAACTTTATGAGTGGAAGCATGTTGTGGTTTGCGTAGGCCTAAAGTTCTCCCCGTCGTCGTTCCCTCCGAGTTATAATGGAGAGGGGAATATTTATGTGGCTGACCGCATGACGGTTATCCAGTGTAGTTTTCATCTCGGGTGGATGCTCAAGTTCATCTTTTCGGTTCTTTCTTCATCCTAATAAAATTTATTATTGAAAAAAAAAGTGTTGGTTTTATGATAAAAACCTGGAGAGGAAATTTTTGTGATTTATTTGCTGAAATGAAGTATGAGGCCTTTTTCTTGTCTTACTGCTATATTGAGAAGTTTTCGAAGGCAGTCCCATTAATGCTATACAGCTGCAAATATCCGGTATATAGCATACTTTACATGACGTCACAGACTATCACGTAAATACAATGTATAAATATTGCCTCTTTTTTTAAAAGACTATATATATATATATATATATATATATATATATATATATATATATATATATATATATATATATATATATATATATATATATATATATATATATATATATATATATATATATATATATGTATATATATATATATATATATATTACGGTAACTATGTACAGAACCTTTATGAGGAACGTGTATCATTGTTTGTACCTACATGCAACATATATATTAGAGAAAACATTTCTCTGCAAATACTGTACGATTATTCCCATCCCTCTCTATATGGAAAAATCACCGAATCTGGAGTACTGCATTAAAATCTTAAATTACATTTCACCATAAGATCTCTTTTGGCTCGTATATCCGTCAATTACCTGATTTATTTCACGTCGCATTAATGCGTCATGCCACGTTATATAGAATGCCAAACTTACTCTCAGACTTTCCACCGCCTAATTAGGATTTCTCTGGCGCCAAGGAGAAGAACAGCGTGAAGGAGAATTCCACGCCCATTTAGGTCACAATTGACCTTCCTCTCCACTCGACCACAATGCATACACAAGATCCATCGATGGTTAATGCCATACGAAATGGCGGCCTTCTTAACGGAACTCCGGGCCAATGAGAATTCGCAGAATCGAAAAGTATTCGCAGAAAGGCCAATCAGAATTCGAAGGCAGGTTTGTTTACGCATGTGTGACAAATAAGGAACCTGTACCTGCCGAGCGCATTAATCAATTGGATGTGTCTGCTCACTGGAGCTGATTACCGCAGCGATAACAATTACGTGAATCTGATGTTTTATGATTATTGTGGTTTCAGAAGGCCAAGGTTTCCCACTGCCTTTACTTTCTAGAGTGAGCGCTTGTTTCTTAGTGTATTCAGTTTTCTTCCTTATTTGGGTTTCGTCCACCCAGTGTTAAGATAGGGGTTTTATTTTTTTATATATCTTTTTGGCAAGCGCTGTTTCATCCGATTTTATTTAACTCAGTTTTGATGCATTCAGCTAATCCTTTTCTGAAACTGACAGGCGTATCTAAGATTTTTCTGTGTTATCACTTTGCATGATCACAGACAAGAGGAAGGACATTTTATTTAATTTGGAGAAAAATTATTACTTCCCCATATGAGAATACGCTTTTTTTATAAGCTTGAACAGTGCAACAATGGCTGCATTTTCAAAATAATAAGCTTTCTTTCCCCAATTTCTTTTTGACACGAGAACTGGCCTCGTTCTGAAACAGGAAACAAGCAGTGAAAAAAAATGAAAGGAAAGGAAAATAAAAGGGTCAGGGATATATACGAAATTAATGAAAATATAAAATAAACAAAGGAGATACTGAGAGACAGTAGTGAGCCAAGAGCAAATGATAATTTTACAAACGTTAATGATGTGTAAAGAAGGCCCTTAATAACTAATCAGTTATTATTATTATTATTATTATTATTATTATTATTATTATTATTATTATTATTATTATTACCACACAACATGCTCTGATATCAGCTTTCCAAGAAGCAATTAACTCGGAAAGAAGCCAAGTTAGCGTTCAAGCTAGAGCTCGTTAGGATGCTATTAAAATTCAGAATGTTCGCTCACTCTTACAGACCAAGTCGAAAGGTCATCCGCTTGACCATAAAACTTCCACCAAATGAGATACCAAGATATAATACAAGGAAAAGGGATGAGAGAGTAGGACGTGAGAGTAAAATTAAATACAGATAAGATTAGTAACATTCAGAGAACAATGCTCGTTCACACTCTCACTCCACTGGATTGTTGGACTTCTTTGTGACCCCATCGTGAAGTTTCAATCCAGCATGAAAGAACATCTTCAGTATTAAGCAGATGTATTATCACTCGAAAACGAATGGCCATAAGCTGAGAAAGTGTAAGTGAGATTTCTTCTACGCAAGAGGAACTAAACGTAACTGAAGATTGAGAGCTGACTCACGCAAGGGAACTAAAAAATAATTGGGTCTGAGGGTCCACCGAAGAAAAGACACTGAACATAACTGGAGGTTTGTGAGCATAATTATCCAAAGAAGGAACCTAAATATAACAGATTTTTTTAGTACACTTAATCAAAGAAACTGGACGTAACTGGGGTGTGAGATGCACTCATTAAAATGAACTAAAAATAAATGGGATTACAGGGCGCGCCCAAGCAGTGGAATCGACCACAACCGAGGTTTTGCGAACGCACCCTGAAGGAGAATTAAGCATAGCTTTGATATGAAACCACATCCATAGAAGGAAAATAACATTAAAATACCATAACTGGCGTTTGAGAATGAACGAAAGCAAAGGAATTGGCTTAACTGGGATTTAAGCGTACACCCATGAAAGAAAAGTAAGAATATCTGGACTTGCAAGCCCATCAGTGCAAGAGAACCAAATCATTTTTATTATACTCAAGCAAGGAAACTAAACATTACTGAGGTTTGACCATCTATCCAAGCATAGGATCTATACAAAAAGGGAGTTTGATAGTACAGCCAAGCAAAGAGCTAAACGTAACAAATGTCTGACAACATACCCAAACAAGGAAACTAAACTTAACCGAGGTCTGACGATACATTCAAGCAATGGAATTGAACATAACAAGGATTTGATCACAATCTCGAACTGTTCAGTATTTCTGCAAAAGGTCATTTCTATGTGTACAGTTAATAAACAACTAAATAGCAAGGCTATCCTACCACGCCACTCCTGACGGATTTCTAGCAAAACGAGACCTACCCGCTTTTCAGGTTTGACTGACAGTTCTTTGAAAAGAATGGGAAATGTATATCAGGTCCAAGGACAGTCAACTTTTCCTATTCATTAAGACTGATAGTTACCCGTTGAAGGCTAACAATTAGAAAATTTTGTTTTACAAGATTTCTGTTTTCATAAGGTGAAAAATTATTGTGTGATAGTTATACAAAATTATGAAGAATCAGACAAGTACATAAAACGGGAACTGATGTTTTTTAAATAGCTGCTATCAAAATGTCTCGAAACGGCAAGAAAATCATCACCTTCACAAACAACAATGTCAGTCTGAAATGAGATACCAGACTTGCCAAATAAACTAATTAAAAGAATGAATGCTCATTTGAAAGCGAGATCTACCTTATAATTGTGTCAAACTGGCGTCACAGTAACAAAGGTCACTGAAGATGGTTCACCGATAGCTAATGTTGACGCATTGCAACCGGGGAAATACTGACTCTTATAACTCCATCATGTTTCCTAAAAATGGGTAGTTGGTAAAATTACAGATACGAATTCGGTAGGCCCGCTGGGATTCCCCATTATAAGCTGTAGTAGACGAGATTCCATGCCTTATGTCTTCAAAAGCTGAGTGGATAGTGTTAGCCTGGCTTATAAATCACAGGTCATCAGTTCAAATCCTCAAGTTGGAGGTTTGATTTCTCAGCAACAACAACAACAACAATAATAATTATAATAATAATAATAATCACAATAATAATAATAATAATAATAATAATAATAATAATAATAATCACAATAATAATAATAATAATAATAATAATCACAATAATAATAATAATAACAATAATAATAATTTGCCACCAAATATATATTTCACATTCTACTGAGAGCCTTTGAAAGCCTGTTCTGCTCTCATTATCAAATCTAGGTAGCAAAATTAATGTACAATATATACTAAAGTAATATAGATGACAATAAAACCTATGTATTTTTTAATGACCTTTCTTGTTTTCTGCAATAAAGAAAGGAGACTCAGCAAATATTGGTTTCCCAATTATAAATTATATACGTCTTGCCCGACGACTTAGTAAACAACGAAAGTAAATAGCCGAATAAGCGTCACAAATGACTCTTAATCAAATCATTATGAGCTGGTGTGTCCGGGTGCTTGTGCACCTAACTTATTGGGCGTGTCTCTGCGATTGTATATTTGTCTCCTCTTTTTCGCTTTCTCTATATGTATATATATATATATATATATATATATATATATATATATATTAAATATATTTTATATTTATATATATATATATATAAATATATATATATATATATATATATATATATATATATATATATATATATATGTGTGTGTGTGTGTGTGTACCTATGTTTTAGTATGTATGTATGTAAGAAAATATATACATACATACATACATATATATATATATATATATATATATATATATATATATATATATATATAGTGTGTGTGCGTTACCAAGTAATCTAGCTGTCATCAGAGACATGCCAACAAGGTCATTAAACTGCAAACCAAACTTCCAAAGAACAGCATGCCAGTTTATGAACGCGACGGAAAATAAGCGGAAAAAATAATCAGTTCCGGAGAAAAACCTAGACAACGTTCGCTGCTATGTTCGTGCTTTAAATACTCAACGAAGGAGAAACTCTCACTGCTAAGAAATCGGCAACTTTGCATATTTTCATAGATGATTCAACAACCACCTAAAAGTAATGGGAATTTCATGTCTATTTTCTTGCAATGTCTCACTCAAATATATGTACATGTACATGTACATATATATATATATATATATATATATATATATATATATATATATATATATATATATATACACACACACATATAATGCACACATCTATATATATGCATATATATATATATATATATATATATATATATATATATATATATATATATATATATATATATATATATATAGCTATATAAAGGAGAGAGACAGACAGAAAGACAATATGTGTACACGTGCGCGTGTGCCTGCGTGCGTGTGCGTGTGTGTGTGTGTGTACGTACACTCAGACTGCTATCATTTACCCTAAATGCTAAATAGGAGGGGCGCAGTCAAAAGTCGCACTGACGTCATAGCAGAAACAATTGCCGTGGTTATAATGAATGAGTCAAGTTATTCGATGACGTCACCTGCCTCGATTTCACACCTCCAGTGACGTCTGAAGAAAATACTTGTCATTCCGCTTATCGAGGTTATTTTTCAACCGAAAGTCTTCGGTTTACTAGATTTGTTTGTTTCCGGCTCTTGAAGGATTATTTGATGGTTGGCACCTGCTGTGCTCTATTTCACAGATTCACGAGAATCAGGAAGTACAAAGTTGAGAGAGAGAGAGAGAGAGAGAGAGAGAGAGAGAGAGAGAGAGAGGGAGAGAGAGAGGGAGTAACTCCATCATAGCAAATGCACCTAGCTGTGTTTAGCAGTGATGCCATCAAGTTATTTGACTTCCTGGTGCCAATGGCTTTAGGATACACACACTTTGGCACACACACACGCGCACACACACACACGCGCACACACACACATATATATATATATATATATACATATATATATATATATATATATATATATATATATATAGTATATATAGATACAAGATATATAATATATTATATATTTATATAAACATATTACATATATATGTATATACATACATATAATATACTTATATACGTATATATATATATATATATATATATATATATATATATATATATATATATATATATATATATATATATATATATATATATATATATATATATATATATATATATAGAGAGAGAGAGAGAGAGAGAGAGAGAGAGAGAGAGAGAGAGAGAGAGAGAGAGAGATTGACCCGGTACTCGACAGACGACGTCGCGCTCAACCGAAAACGGAAATTCTTCAGAGTAAGTTTCCAGGAAGGTTCTTCAGAGTCGCGAAACTCCTATAATTAAGCAGTCGTCGAGAGAGGAATAACCGGTCCGTCTTGGGGATAATTTCCCCTTTCCCCTGTTCATATTTCTTCCGTGAAAGAAGAGAAGGAAAGCACATAAAGAAAGATGAGAGATAAAAGGTCCCTCTGAGAACCTTTTTCGTACCGGGCGATAAAGGGGAATGTTTCCTCATCATGTGGCTTAATCAACTCTAGAGGAGTGAAATTGTTTCCAAAAATTATGTTTGGAATATGGATACAGCAACGTTCTGCAAATGGCAGCTTGGTTCAGGATAAACGTTTTATATAATAATAATAATAATAATAATAATAATAATAATAATAATAATAATAATAATAACAGACCAGAAAACTAGAAAACACATGACAATACACAAAGCACTACACCCAAGAGCAAATACAGACAGACTATGCATAACACGAAAGGAAGGGGGGAGAGGACTACTAAGCATAGACGACTGCTTCAACATCGAGAGCAGAACACTGGGGCAATATCTGAAAACCAGTGAAGACGAGTGGCTAAGGAGTGCATGGGAAGAAGGACTGATGAAAGTAGACGAAGACTCAGCAATATACAGTGACAGGAGAGTGAAAAACATAACAGAGGAATGGCACAACAAACCAATGACAGTACTTGAGACAGACAAAAGCAACTGGCCAGAGATGAAACATGGCAATGGCTACAGAGGGGAGAACTCAAGAAGGAAACAGAAGGAATGCTAACAGCGGCACAAGATCAGGCCCTAAGAACCAGGTATGTCCAAAGAACAATAGATGGCAATAACATCTCACCCATATGCAGGAAGTGCAATATGAAAGACGAGACCATAAACCACATAGCAAGCTAATGCCCTGCGCTTGCACAGAACCAGTACAAAAAGAGGCATGACTCAGTAGCAAAAGCCCTCCACTAGAGCCTGTGCAAGAAACACCAGCTAGCTTGCAGTAATAAGTGGTATGAACACCAACCTGAGGGAGTGATAGAAAACGATCAGGCAAAGATCCTCTGGGACTATGGTATCAGAACAGAAAGGGTGATACGTGCCAATAGACCAGACGTGACGCTGATTGACAAAATCAAGAAGAAAGTATCACTCATTGATGTCGCAATACCATGGGACACCAGAGTAGATGAGAAAAAAGAGAAAAAATTGATAAGTATCAAGACCTGAAAATCGAAATAAGAGGGATATGGAATATGCCAGTGGAAATTGTACCCATAATCATAGGAACACTAGGCACGATCCCAAGATTCCTGAAAAGGAACCTGGAAAAACTTGATGCCGAAGCAGCTCCAGGACTCATGCAGAAAAGTGTGCTACTAGAGACAGCGCTCATAGTGAGAAAAGTGATGGACTCCTAAGGAGGCAGGATGCAACCCGAAACCCCACACTATAAAAAAAAACACCCAGTCGAATAGGATGACTGTGATTGACCAAAAAATAATAATAATAATAATAATAATAATAATAATAATTATTATTATTATTATTATTATTATTATTATTATTATTAGTAGTAGTATTAGTAGTATTTAATACGATGATGATACCAAGGAGTAATACAGCTAAGAGGATAAAAATGATTAAATTCTGCTTTGCATCTTGAAATATATTCATAAGACTTTTCTGAATTAAGGAAAAATCTCAATCGCCTATGCACCATTTCCTTTTCCCTTTCCTTAGTCACCAGTTTGTCTTCACTTCCTTCCTATATCAGACTATTTCTTGGAATCATGAATCCCTCGTCTTGCTGACACTTTATGATGGGTTTTCAAAGTCTCCTTATTTTTCGTAATACTGACTAACGCATTCCGTTCCGTTCTTCTGACGGAGGTTATAGAAAATGCCCTTTTTGACCCTGAAAACTACCCGGAAATCGGTAAGAGCCTAGCGCGGCCTATGGGGACTTCACAGCATCCTTTCAGGGCCCGGTACTCTCTCTCTCTCTATATATATATATATATATATATATATATACATATATATATATATATATATATATATATATATATATATATATATACATACATATATATATATATATATATATATATATATATATATATATATATATATATATATCATATATCCTCTGTCTGTCTGTCTGTCTTGTTTCTCTCTCTCTTCTCTCTCTCTCTCTCTCTCTCTCTCTCTCTCTCTCTCTCTGTGTTATGATAAGTTACAGAGTGTAATGACACTAGTATAGTCTTGTCAAAAATAAATTCCTTGTTTTCCTATCCTACATATCCAACTCTCCAGCCCATACCATACACTTTCGTTATTACCTGACATTAATTGCATACTTGCAAAACGAGACAATAAAAATCTTGTTGCCGGGAAGGGAGACCCATATTACGAGAAACGAGAGCAGTGATAACCCCACCTTGCATTTGACGGTGTATGACGTCATCGACTCTGCAAAAGCACCCCCCTCCTAACTCAAACGTCTTCTTAGAAAACGGGAGCTGCAGGATGTTTGCGAGTCGAAATTGCTTCCTTGAAAAGGATCACCTAATCTCATCATGCTGATATTGCCAAGACGTCACATACGTACACATCTCTCTTATTGCCATAAATTCATTTCCTTCCTGTTTGTTATTTGTTTAGATCGAGTTCTGGCAAACTTCGTGTGAATACAATGGATTTGTATTCGCATTCAACTCAGTAAGCTGTACAGTGACTGTTTCTGTGGTTTTCCTGCCAAACGTTAATATTTTAATTGGGTCCCAAAAACGAAACTGGGAGAAAGAAACCGGAAACTAAGCCGCGATTTCATCATTTCCTTCTGGGTGTAGCCCTGGAATGACACTAATGGGGTTCTCAAAAAACATTTCAGCTCACGTTTCTGTAATTATACAGCTCATAAAACGGTTATATTTAGATAACTAACAGACACATTCATAATTAGGTGATTACACACACACACACATATATATATACCTGCATATATATGTATGTGTGTGTTTGTGTATGTGTGTGTGTGTGAAACTAGGGAGTTTCACGAAATCCTTGAAATTTTCAGGGAATTCGTGAAATCACCAATTCACTTAGGAACATATGATCCCCGAGGGGCTAGTACTAAACACGGCGAAACAGTAATTCATCTACAGTGTTTCGCCGTGTATTTGATCCCCTAGGGATTAGTACTGAACACGGCGAAACACATTTGATCCCCGAGGAGCTAGTACTAAACACGGCGAAACAGTGTAGATGAATCACTGTTACGCCGTGTTTAGTACTAGCACCTCGGCGATCAAATGTCCCTAAGTGAATTGGTCATTTCAGGAATTCCCAGAAAACTTCAGGGATTTCGTGAAATCCCTGGTTTCACAGTTTTACTGTAACATACATATACATATACACACATATACATACATATATATGTATATATATGTATGTACATATGCAATTTTAACTAAAGGGTCATTTCCCTTTGATCCCCATTTCAGTCAGCAAGTTCCCTCAACTGGTTTATATCTGTAAACAAACAATGTGTTCAGATTAGCCTATATAAAAGGGATCATACTTCATGTCTGTTATTATTACCCTGTGCTTTTAAAACTTTTCTAATCACAACATTAGACAGACAGACAAACAGATAGATAGATAGATACACTGAAGAGTAGGGTATGATATAAAGCAACTTGCCCTGACAGTACTATCGCATAAACTAATTTAACACGACCTTTTATTTCACTTAGATGCTACATCATCAACTCCCCCTTAACCTTTGGATTTAAAATATGATTTGAAAAGGAAGAGAGGGGGGAAGGGAAATGATGATGATAAGGTTGGAGAGGGGTTCAAGATAAGGCGTAGGAGTAGCAGGAATGCTCTCTAGACTATTGTTGTCTTTGAGCGTATTTTGCAAGAAAACAATTGCGTATTGTCAAAACTGCGCAAAAAAGGGTGGCGTGGCAACAAACGGAGACAAATCTCAGGCGACCGAATAAACTCGCAGTGCTAGAAGTTTTCATTCTAGATAAGAAGCTTTATTCTTTAAATTATTTACGCAGTGAAGAGTCATCTACAGCTCTGAGTATGACTGTACAAATACTGTATAAAGGAGTTCAGGATACAATAGAATAGAATATAAGATGCAGGCCAAAGCCAAGCGCTGGGACCTATAAGGTTATTCAGTGCTGAACCGGAAATTGACAGTAAAAATGTTTGAGAGGTGTAAAAGGAGGAAAACCTCTAGTTGCATTACGAATCAATTAAGTGGATAGTAAAGTGGAAGATAAGGTGGAAGAAAGAGATTATGAACGGAGGTAGAGTAAAAGAAATGGAAGGGGTTGCAGCAAGGGGCCGAGGGGGCGCTGCTGCAAAGAACCTTATCGTAATGCCTACAGTGCACAGCATGAGGCGCACTGACGGCTCTAACCACCCCCACCAAGGGGATAAACGAGTTCAGAGCCAAGTTACAGTACATTTCAACACGTGACTCATGCACGGCCATCTTGAAAGGCGAATTCATTGTCGCAAGTGTCTGGTTGCAGAGTTTAATTGCGCTCAGACAACATCATCTTGCGTCTGTTAACTTCTCTCACGTACGCAAGTGGTTCCCTTCAGTCTTCTTTTTTTTTTTCTGTGTTCACAACGGCTCTTGTTCGTTGATAATTGCATCTTTTAACATTCAGTACAAAGCTGTAATGTTATCCAGGTACGGTAGATGAATTGAGAAATGACGCTGCCATTTCTTGATGCAAATGTGGCAAGAAATCCGTCTCGTATATTGCGACATAACTTCTCTCTCTCTCTCTCTCTCTCTCTCTCTCTCATATATATATATATATATATATATATATACATATATATATACATAAATATATATATATATATATATACATATAAATACATATATACATATATATATATATATATATATATATATATATATATATATATATATATATATATATCAATAGAAGAATCCACAGTGATACTCTTGTTTAGCAAGAAGAATGTATTTGCAGAAATATTTACAAAGCTTGAAGCTTTCGTCCATCTTCCTGTGGACTTGATCTAACTGAGAAGCACGATACGGTGTTTTTATATTTCATATATATATATATATATATATATATATATATATATATATATATATATATATATATATATAATTCATATATAAATATATATGTATATATATATATATATATATATATATATATATATATATATATATATTATATATATATATATATATATATATATATATATATATATATATATATATATATATATATATATATATATAATGCGTGAATAAAAATCGTTCTCAATAAAGTTTATCCAAGAATGTGTAACTCTTCCTCTGTTAGTTAAGATTTTGGGATTAAGAGGCAGGCCTATCGTACACTTCGTAATGAAGCCTAACCATTAGCATTTCTCCTTTTTCATTTGCCTTGGTTTCTCCTGGCCTGGGCTAGAAAAAGGCATCAGTGTGCTTCCAAAGTGTAAAAAAAAAAAAAAGAAAGTGAAGACAATTGGAAAGTTTTACAAGATAAACTGAAAATAATAGTATTTCATGCGGTGCACTGTAGGCATTACTTACTTAAGGTACTTTGCAGCATGCCTTCGGCCCCTAGCTGCAACCCCGTTCGTTCCTTTTACTGTACCTCTTTTCATATTCTCTTTCTTTCGTCTTAATTTCCACCGTCTCCTAACAATAGATTCACAGTACAACTGCTTTGAGGTTTTCCTCCTCTTACACCTTTCAAACCTTTTACTGTCAATTTCCGTTTCAGCGCTGAATGACTTCATAGGTCCCCCTGCTTGGCCTTTAGCCTAAATTCTATATTCAATTCAATTCAATTCAATTCACATGTTTTTATTGAGTAGGCCCACTTGAGTCTCCTTCCACAGTTTCAGTTATTTTACCTTATTTTCTTTTCTTTCTCATTGCACTTGCATAGTTTATTATTCACTTCTCTCTTTGCTTTCCTGTTCCGTGCTGCTTTGCCTTTTTGGATCCGCTGAACTTGTAGCATACTGCTTTTCCATCTACAGTGGCAGCTCTACTACTACTACTACTACTACTACTACTACTACTACTACTACTACTAATAATAATAATAATAATAATAATAATAATAATAATAATAATAATAATAAAGACAAACTTCCTATCTGGGGATTGCAACCCTGACCTTTCATTTACTAATCCTGTACGATATCCACTCATTCGCAAGTGGAATAAAAAGGTGCACCAGTTATGCTGCTGCATACACTTTGGGGGCCTACTGTACCCACTCCTTGCCCCAAGGGAGATTGCCCGCTTGCGAGATTGCCCGCTTCTTATAATAATAATAATAATAATAATAATAATAATAATAATAATAATAATAATAATAATAATAATAATTATTATTATTATTATTATTATTATTATTATTATTATTATTGTTGTTGTTGTTGTTGTTCTTGCCCTCAGGATTAAAATTTTTAGCATTCCCTCGTTATCTCTTCTGCAAAAGTCTCTCCCTCTCATCCGAAGACTGCAATAATAAATAAAAATAATGATAATAATTGTTGTTCTTGCCCTTATTAGCATTCCATCGTTATCTTTTATACAAAAGTCTCTCCCTCTGTCCTTGAAGTATTCATATAACATTTTGTTTCTCAATATCTCCGTTGTTCTGGGAATTCGCTGAGTTGTACTGGCTCGATCATTATAAGACTTATTTTCGACAACTCTTCCCGGACAAACTTTCCTCCAACATATTGTTTAAACTTCGCCCCCCAAGGACCTTCTCACCGACAAAATCACGCAGGAAGCAAGCGCCCAAAATGAGAAGCATTTAACCATGACCCTCTCTCCCACGGACCTATTTTCCTGCTCCCACAGTGATCTTCTGCGTATTACCAAAACCGTCTTCCAAGTACATGTAAATTTCAAGTGACTGGATGACATTACTCATCAAAAGTGGGAAACTTATGGATCACGATTAAACTTAAGAACGTGCCAAGTTGATGCATTAGCTCAAACCCTACGAAACTAACGTTTATGCTTTGATATAATGGGCTTTATAAATTGCATAACTGTGAGAATCTAACAGGAACATCTAGATATTTATTGCTTGCTTTTCAACAGAATTTAAGTGAATAAAAAAACGAGAAAATAAACTATATACAACCAGTCTTCACAAAGGAACGAAAACGGAAACGATAGAAGTGACGGAAAAATAGCAGAAGATAACTATACATAAACTAAGAACATATATACAAGTATTTTACGTGAAATGCTTGACTCATAGGAAAATTCAGCATTTATTCTCGGGTTGGTTTTCCCTGTCGCGTTGAAATTTCCCCGAACATATCATCTGCACCCTACCAGGAACGGCGAATAGAAGACCCGATCATGGCAATCGTAACACAGTAATCGACTGCCGTTGTTTTTTAACGTATTTTTGCTAGCAAGTATTTCTCAAGGTTTTATATTATTGCTCTGCGAGAAATATCCTCAGCGATGCCGTCTAAAAAAACACATTCGAAACTTTTCAACAGTATCATTTATTTATTTTTTCTTTACTAGTTTTAACATTAATTCGTATATGCGTAGAAGTACTAAAAAAGCTCGTATTTATTTGAACGTTCCTTGCTCTAAGTGGAAACAGAATAGCAGTATTTACAGGAAGCATGGTATAAAAAAATAAAAACTTCGAAGACTATTTGCAAGTAGCATGTACTCTACATATGCATACTTCTTTATTACTTCACTCTATAGGTAAAGGCAGAATAATAAAAAGTTGAGAAGAAATTAATTTTTGATTGGTAATTTAAAGACAGCTTCAAATGTTATCTATCAGTATTTCGTATTTTATTTAGGTTCTTTATATTAAAAAAATTCTAGTAACATAAAAAATACAATAAAAAAATACAATAAAATCACCGTCTGTGAGACCCTTCGCAACAAGAATTTTACCAATGGTGAGGAAAAAGAGAAACCCTTGAACGCAAAAAAAGAGAAAAAAGTCCTTGTGAGGGGAAAAAATGAAATAAATGAAGGTGCCAGGTCGTGGGAATGTAATGCTTAAGTCACGGGGAATAAAACGTTTGTCTTTTGTTTTCGTGGCCTCTGTGTAAAGCATTTTTCCTATTATTTATGTAGTAACAGTAGAAAATACAACGAAATTGGTACGCGAAGTAGGTGGCAATTATATGATATTTTAGGACCCAAAGAATTCTCCAGGAGAGAACAGCCTTGTGCTACTTTGATGGAATAGAAAGAGTTTTCAATGACCCCTGCCCTTCTGATTCTTCCAAAGTATACCACTCATTAATTAACATAATTTACTATCAATTAACGTAATTTTGGGGCGGCTTAACAATATCATGCAAAAATTACCGCATGATTCAAGCAACTGAAATACAGAACTACTCTCGTATGACACAGGAAGAGAAAGGTTAAAATTAACCAAGATATGTCATTATTTTTGTTCAACGGGTGATGTAATGTGATTGTGGTTTACCTAAGAAATCGTGCAGTTATTACCTTGTCCTTGCAGATGGTCACAGGCATAAATGAGAGAAAATTCAAGATGAACTGAAATTAAGAAGACGAATTCGAGAGATGAACTGGTGAATTAAGCATGAAATTTACCACAGCTCATTCCACGGGCGAGATCCAGACCAGACTGAAGCCTTGGCTGGTGTAATACTGAGGCCATGCTTAACTTTTCCATTATTATTATTATTATTATTATTATTATTATTATTATTATTATTATTATTATTGGTGACGAGATAAACAGCGGTGTAAGTGTGTTTATATTAGAAATATATACACTAACGAGAGCTTTCGAGAACCCGCTCGATTCTCCTCAATATCAATCGAGCTGTTTCTCGAAAGCTCTCTTTTGTATGTATATTTCTGTATTCACACTTACACCACTGTGGATTTCTTCACCATTTTAGTGACTCATGGTATGAGATTTTTATGGATGATGATGATGATGATGATGATGATGATGATGATGATGATGATGATGATGATGATGATGATGATTATTATTATTATTATTATTATTATTATTATTATTATTATTATTATTATTATTATTATTATTATTATTAACAAGGATTCATTCTCATGGAAACAGCCAAAATCCAGAACAGGATACTCTCATATGAAAATCCAAACTAGAAGAAACAAACCAAATGGAACTAAACTTAAATATGAAGAGTTACTAACACATTAAAGAATGACTGATGAATAAATGAATCATTTATGAATAAATAAACAAACAAATGAGAATGTGCATGCGTGGACCCTAAAGCAAGAAGGTCAAAAGCGAGTCTGCAGTGCCACGGTACAGAGACTGTCGCCCCGTCCTAATTCAAAACATCATTTGTCACTCGCCGGCGTTAAACAAGCAAATGTGACACTCAAGGACAATTATAAGCCAAAACTAACAGTGTATATATAATGCAGTCGATTAATACTACTTAAAGTCGCCAAAAAAAGGGGAGTTTTTTTCCCCTAAGAAAACATATCCAAAGCGAGGCAGATTTTAATGATTAGGATTTTCGCATTCGAGAAAAACCAACGACTCAAGGAATAATTATTAAAACATTAAAGGAATAAAAATCTCATTTTTGAAAGGGACCTACTGTAGTCTTCCCCAACCCTTATCGCCTAAGATATCTGATATCTCTGTGTTTGTGTGTACTGATATGAGTAACAAAGAAACATGTGTATATAAGACGAACGGTTGCAAACAAGGTCTTCGTCGAATGACATTCATTCTGAAACGCACAATATACAAAATGATGTTGCTAGCAGAAAGGTTATATTGAATATAGAATTTAGGCCAAAGACCAAGCACTGGGACCTATGAGGTCATTCAGAGCTGAAACGGAAATTAACAGTAAAAGGTTTGAAAGTGTAACAGGGGAAAACCTCGCAGTTGCACTATGAAACAAATGTTACGAGAGGGTGGAAAGTAAGATGGAAGAGAGAGAATATGAAAAGAGGTGCAGTAATAGGAACGAAGGGGCTGCAGCTATGTGCCAAAGACACGCTGCAGAGAACCTAAGTAATGCCTACTCACTGACGGCACTAACCCCCCCTACGGGGGAGGGGCAGAAAGCTTATAACGCACTGGGGGAATTGCGACACTCTACACGAAGTCTTTAATGCAGAGACGCATTATTTTCTTATTTGCGTTATTGACAGATAACTATATAGGCTATAATGCACTGTAGAAACGAGAATACTGTAAAAAAGAAACCCTTAGCGAATAACCTTTGTGTTAATGATAGAAAACTACATGTAAAGCAATGCTGAAACGAGAATACTATAAAAAAAAAAAACCTGTTAGAGAATAACCTTTGCGTTAATGATAGAAAACTATAAGTAAAGCAATGCAGAAACGTGAATACTGTAAATCCCCGTTTATAGAATATTCTTTGCGTTAATTGATAACTATAAAAAAACAATGTAGAAACGATAATACATTAAATCCCCCTTCGAGAATAACCTTGCATTTGTATTATGTAGAATTTGCTGAATAACATTTATGCGGGATAATCTGCAATTATTGAGATCGGAATAAAACTCAAAATTGGACGATCACGAAGAAAACATTTACGGCTTTGGATAAACTTTTTTTGTGTGTGTTGATACGCATCATACAAAGAAATCGTACAGGCTAGTGTCTCTTAGTAGAATATGATTGCTAATGATATTGGCAAAATGTTAAAACATATCCTACTTGCAAAAAAAAAAAAAAAAACACATGCACAAGAATCGTCAGGACTTATGCCTCAGAGATTTATGGATGTGCTTGACTGTGCGTGCATGGGAATAATAGAGAACATTTATGACCTGGGGGTCTCTTCTCGGACATTTTACTACATACTTCTCTCATAAATCTCTCTATCTCTCTCTCTTTCTCTCTTCTCAGAACGTACTGATGTGATTCATATTCGCCACTAAAACGGAGGTAATTGAAGGAAGATGCACACAAAGAATAAGACAAGTCGCGGGAAAGGTGGTGTATCAAGGGTCGTGGTAGAATTATTATTATTATTATTATTATTATTATTATTATTATTATTATTATTATTATTATTATTATACACATTTTACCTAGCCTTTATTCCTTAGAAGAGCACTTCACCAGCTTGGAACATCTTTTAATGTCTCTCCATAAAACCTCCCCATTAATATTTTTTAGAATTGAAGTTTCTGGATAAAAATTAAAAACGTACAATATCAATTCAGATTCTGTTACCAGATTCATGGACAGTTTGCAGTTAACCTTTTATTAGAATAACGATTGTTCCTACGGAGATGTTTCATTTCATTACATTTATCCAATGAGCTGAATGCTGCCTTCATGAAAAGCAGTCGAAACGCTCCAACATATTATAGAAATTTAGACAATTCACCGAGTTCACATATGCACGGTAATCTCCTTTTCTATACATAGCAACTGAAGAGCTATTGAAAGTAGGGTTCTCACTCAATTTTCCACTGAAGGAAAACACACCAAGTGGGATTCTAATCTAAACATAACAGGTTCTTGAATTCTACGGCTGTTCTGAGATACTTTTAACGGTAAATTAAGAAAGCTCTTTTTCAAAAAAAAATAAACACTACACCAGCATTCAAATGAATTTCCAGCGAACACCACCAAAAGAAGAAGAAGAGGAAGAAGAAGAAACCCCACGTCAATATCTACTTCCCAACGCCCTTGAATCTTTCGGCCCTCCCTCCCACTTCCCGCAAGAAAAGCCCCTGTTTAAATACACATCACAGCCGCAATTTGACAGGCAATGAATACTTTTGCACCTACTGGCTCACAACTACCTTTCCCCAAGCAATCCTTACCACACCACCCCCAAAGACACCCACCCCTCACCTTTATCAGCAAAAGCAACCCTGGCATTAAGTCAGCAAAGGAAGTAAAAAAAAAAAAAAAAAAAAAAGCGACAGCAGGAGTGGCAGGCGCAACGAGAAGCCGATGAATTCGCCCTTGGATATACAAAGGGATGACGGCAAATGCTTGGAACATGCAAGCCTGATAAGCAGGTCCGAGAAGAGATGCTATCGCGTTTCTATTATTGGGGGTTATTGCACGATTTGGGTTTAATCTGGCGTGATTGCTTGACGGGAGTTTAACGGTTATGTTCATCATGATGTTCTTTCAAACGTTCTTAGAGTCTTTCTTTTTTTTTTTTGGCATAGGAATTCCATCCGACTGTTCGATTTAATTCTAAAAGTCACATTCTTGAATTATTCTAACTTGGTTCACATGTCCAGTTCTCGAATAAAAGTTTAGTTCAAATAATCAGATCAAGTTTGAAAGTTACGTTTTTTAATAAAAACTCAGATTCAAATGTTTCGAATTACGCTACGTACTTAAAACAAAGTTTTTGAGTCAAAATTACGATCCAAATGTCTTTATCAAGTTGGCAAAGA
Organism: Macrobrachium rosenbergii; assembly: GCF_040412425.1. Taxonomy (NCBI): domain Eukaryota; kingdom Metazoa; phylum Arthropoda; class Malacostraca; order Decapoda; family Palaemonidae; genus Macrobrachium; species Macrobrachium rosenbergii. The sequence goes on from NC_089754.1 coordinate 47,732,413, forward strand.
GAATTCCCGAGTCAAATTTCCGATTGGTGTTCGAATCAAGTCTGCAGGTTCAAATGTCAAATGAAAATTTTGAGCCAAATGGTGAACTAAAGTATGCGATACATCGTTTACGGAATTATGTATACATACATGCATGCAAACATACATGCATGCATACATACATACATACATATATACATGTGTATATATATACAGTAGTATATATATATATATATACAATGTGTGTGTGTTAACGAAAATGCCCAAGCAGAAAAAGTGTGCATACACACGTCTGTCTACTCACACGAGCTATGCGTGACGTGGACTTCGCAAGCATTTTGTTTTCAAAAGAAGCGTTCGTAATTGGCGTGACACATTTACCGTGAGACAGAAAATAGTTTCTTTTTCTTTTCTTTTTTTCTTGCTTGCTTGCAAACCCTTTCTCGCGTTTCGTACATCCGGTAAGCATTTATGACTCCTTTGAAGCACGCTCGTAACCGCAGCTGGAAATCATAAACCTATATTCCACTATGGGGACCTTGAAGAAAATAGCAAGGAGGACATATTTCCTACTCTTATTGTTTGGGTTATTTCTTATAATTTTAATATGATTGTAATATTGATGATGTACATTAGTGTTATCATCATTCGGAAGGAGGAAAAGAAGAACTGGCCATTTTTAAAAGAATTGCCACATCCACATACGTAAAAGTTTAGTAATCATGACAAAGAAAAGAAAATATACTTTAAGAAAAGTAAAAATAAAAAAACCTCAAAAGCAATTGCAAAAGCAACTATTTAAGCTCAAGGGATTGGTTGCGTCACTGCATTGTTTGAAAGCAATACAGGTTTAACCCCCACCAAGTTATGGTAAAGGTTAATATTACAAATTTTATTTAAGCTGTTAGAAGAAACTGTATATCGGTTTTATGTGAAAGAACGACTAGCTTCTTCAGGGTGGCTCTAGATACCCGACTACATATTGTGATGTAAATACAGTTTATTTGTCCCTGTATGTTCAGAGAGAGAGAGAGAGAGAGAGAGAGAGAGAGAGAGAGAGAGAGAGAATCATGGTTGCAAGTGCAGCTGGAGTATAATTCTTTATTTTCAAATTCACCAAGCAATTTTTTTTTCAAATTTCTAAGCAAGACTTGCAACGTCTACACAATTCCTACACTCCTCAGTGAGAGAGAGAGAGAGAGAGAGAGAGAGAGAGAGAGAGAGAGAGAGAGAGAGAGAGAATCATTGTTGTAAATGCAACTGGATTACAATTCCCTATTTTCAAATTCCTCAAATACCGAATCTGTTTACAATTATAAGTTACTTTTGCAACGTCTAGACAATTCCTACACTCCTCAGTGAGAGAGAGAGAGAGAGAGAGAGAGAGAGAGAGAGAGAGAGAGAGAGAGAGAGAGAGAGAGAGAATCATTGCTGCAAATGCGACTGGATTATAATTCCATATTTTCAAATTCCTCAAATAACGAACCTGTTTACAATTATAAGTTACTTTTGCAACGTCTAGACAATTCCTAAACTCCTCAGCATTATCATCACAGCCAATCTAAATCTAGGCATGAAACAAGACTGGGCGTATTCCAGTTAAAGAGTCTCTTCCCCCCCGCCCCACTCCAGCACCTGCACATTCATCTTCTCAAAACACATTCAGTCACCCACACGCCCGGGAGTTTCATCAAGAGGGGATGACCCGCTGAGACGCCCGTGGCTGGCTGGCTGGTGGAGCTTGGACTGTCGGGCAGGCGGCGGCGGCTGCTGTCATGCACTGACCTTGAATTCAATTGTTGGTGTCGTCCGTCTGGTTGCGAGTTGCAACCTGCCTCCTTCACAGCCACTGACTGCAGCGATTCTCTCTCTCTCTCTCTCTCTCTCTCTCTCTCTCTCACTGAGGAGTGTAGGAATTGTGCAGACTTGCAAGTCTTGCTTAGAAATTGAAAAAAAAATTATTTGAGGAATTTGAAAATAAGGAATTATAGTCCAGTTGCATATGCAACAATGATCTCTCTCTCTTTCTCTCTCCCCATTTTCCATCATTTCTCTTGTATCTCCAATCTTCCCCTCTCCTCAGTTATCTTCAGTCTCTCTCTCTCTCTCTCTCTCTCTCCATTTTCCACCATTTCTCTTGTATCTCCACTCTTGCTCTCTCTCCTCAGTTATCTTCAGTTTTTATCTCTCTCTCTCTCATCTCTCTCTCTCTCTCTCTCACTCTCTCTCTCTCTCCATTTTCTGATATGTTTTAATCTCTCCTTTTCTGGTTGATTTACCCACTCCATTTTCTGACCTGGCTCTCTCTCTCTCTCTCTCTCTCTCACTCTCTCTCTCTCTCTCTCTCTCTCTCTCTCTCTCACACACACACACACACCCATACATACAGTATTTTCCTACTTTATCCTATCCACCACTGTGTCCATACAACAACTCGTATGACTTGATATAAAACAGGGTTTTTCTTCTGGCTTTGAAGTATTTTGACATTCAAATCTAACGGTTTAAAAAATATAATTATTTTCCATTTTTTTTTTTACTTCCGTCTACGAAACAAGAAAAGAATTCATTTCAACTCCAGCTGTTACTCTACTACAACAACAACCTCTCCTACAGGAACAATAAAACTGATGTAAATGATGTATTCATCCAGGCCGGTTATGTAAAGGACAAAGCTGACATTCTTTTATAGCCAATCCCAAAATCACGTAAAGACTTCGCTTATGGGTCGATTCATTCTTATCAAGACGTACTCTTTTTAAACAAAAATAACTGCTGGAAGGAAATGCTGCTCTATAAAGCGGAGTAATCTGACGTTCTCCCGGAATCTCCGGATGAGGATAGTCAAGTACAAAGAAACTGGATATGAATAGATAATGATTCCTACGAAGAACTGGACCGGAATAGATCATTCTGAATAAAAAAAAGACAGCTTCCAGAACCAGGTAATCAAGGGTACAGAGGCACCGACCAGAAATAGATACGTAGACTCCTGTGGGTACAAAGCCACTGGACAGAAACAGATAATCTCTGGTATAAAAAGAAGCTGGAATGTGATGGCGAATAACCTTAAGTTACAGATACGACTCTAGATAACGGCAGTATGGAAGAGGGAGGATGCAAATGCACCTAACAGGTGGCAGAGCGTTACACGGGGATACGGGGATACTACTACTACTACTACTACTGTACAACGCTGTGACGTAGGTGGTTTGCGAACACAAAAGGACTCCATTGCAAGGAATGTTTGCCGCGCGCCATTGTCTAAAACATTTCTGCATGAAGAACAATGAAGGGACTCTTTCATAACTACAGGCTGTCATTTGTAAGCGAAGTGCTGAAATAGAGAGCCACAGTGTGGTGTCTAAGCTGCGGATGAAATTCATGATTTATATGTATAAGATATAGTTAATGGTTATTTTTGATGACTAAATGCAAAGCGTTCGTGCATGTAATCTTTTAATACCTGCTTAGCCATCATATGCTTGTATAAATAGAATGTGAGTGCGCACACACATGCCCATGCATATGTATGTGTGTGTGTGTGTGTGTGTGAAATAATGCCAAAGCATGATACATTCAGTTATGGAATATTAGGACAAGAACTGTGGAAATGACATCACTGTAGAAAAGAGAAAATACATCGTCATTCCTTAAGGAGGAAAATGTGTCAATGTGACCAGTCATGAATGTACATAAAAGTAAAAAGAAATTGCAAATGAAGACTAACGCGAAAAACAAGGACGGGAATGTTAAGGATGAAGCAATGAATTCAGCTGAGAAGAAAAAAAAAAATCAAGAGAAGCAGAATTAAAAGAACAATATATAAATGAGTTATAATATCAGGGTCAGAAACGAAGTCGAAGGAGAAAAATATAAATGTGTTTTTCATAAAAATATTCAAAGCGCAGTTGATATATACATGTTGTACATAGAATATACAATTAAAGCTGAAGCCCAAGCGCTGGGACCTATGAGGTCATTCAGCGCTGAGAGGAAAATTGAGACTAAGAGTTTTAAAAGGTGTATTTAGAGAAAACCTCGCAGTTGCACTATGAAACAATTGGTAGAAGAGGGAAAAGAAGATGGAAGAAAGAATATGAATGGCGGTACAGTAAAAGGAATGAAAGGGGGTGCAGCTAGCGGCCGCAGGGACGCTGCAAAGAACCTCAAGTTATGCCTACAACATCGACAGATGCGAAGGCTACTTTTCCAGAAAGAAAGAGAGAAAAGAAAAAAAAAGAGAGAAGTAATCCGTGCGTCAAACCGGAGATGGAGTCTGACATAATGACACCTGTTAAATCATTATGACGTCAGTAACTGAGGCCACAACTTGACTTCCCAATTGTCATGATGATGAGGATGTTCCCTGAAGTATCTTTAATCAAGGGCCTTCAGATGGTTACTGATGTTGATATGCGAGAATATACTTGTTTCTTTCACGGGCATTTCTGTACTGCTGTGTGTTTCCAAGCAGGTGTTTTTATGTACAGTATGTATGTATGGATATATATATATATATATATATATATATATATATATATATATATATATATATATATATATATATATATATACATATATATAGATATAATCATATACATATAAACATAAATATATAGTATATAATATATATATATATATATATATATATATATATATATATATATATATATATATATATATATATATATATATATATATATATATATATATATATATATATATATATACTCACAATAATTTGGTGCATAAACATTTTCATACATTGGGATACCCATTTCTTAAAACAAGGGCATGAAAATCTACTTACAAATATGGAAACAAGACATTATACAATTCACGCTCATTTCCAAACTTAATGATTCCATACACGGCACCTTGATGCATAAACCTATTCAATTATAACATCAAGTAATACATGAGAAGAAAGCTGATATCATCTAGAATAACCTTCTAAAGGAGAAAGCGGAAGGTATACGAGGCGTGTATAAGTACGTCCTTCGTATGGTTTGCTGTGTCAGTGCTCAAACAGTCTTACAAAGTATGTTTATTTACAGTAACCTTCTAAATGACAGAGCGAAAAATAATTGCTTAAAAAAATAAATAAGTAAGAGTAACGGATAAGAAGGAAAAATAACATGTTCATAATGAAAGAGTCTTCATTAAATCTGAGAACAAACTTGGTGTGCGCATCAGAGGAGATTCTGTTTACAAGGCCACCCAAGATTTTTTTACCCCACCCTATAGCGGCTTCTTTACCAGCTTTTGATGAAAATGGCGCGATGTACCACAAAGAGGTCTTTGCTAAGACAGCAGATTAATCTATAAGATTCGCAAGACGTTCACTAATAACTGCAGCAAATGATTACAAAGCCAACTTGAAAGACTAACACCATATGGTTCGGGACACTTGTCACTCCTCCAAAAATAACGAAGTCAGTTTAGAAAATATCAAACTAAATTATCCAGTCACTTCAAGGACTATTGTTTGCTCAATGCTTCCTTGAACTTAGGAAAAATTCGGTCGCGCCTAACCTTCAGGATTTTTTTCGGAAGTTCTACAATTAACTAGAATCATTTACTGGCTGATGGGACAAGTCGCTCTCAATCATACTGAGATGAACCCGAGACTGTTCTTATAACAATAGTTCCCGATCCAGCATATTTATTTCATTATTTTTTTTTGTTTAATATTTCAGCTATCAGGTGCAAGTACTTGATATAATTATTTTATGTTTTAGTCATCTCACTTACCTCTGATCCACCTTGCGAATCTGTTTTGCCTACTGCTGTAGTACTAAAAGCAATGAAATAAAAAATAATCTCCCACTGACTTGCTTGCCCAAAAAAAAGTTAGGGTATCGTAAAGCCATCCCTATTACACTGTAGAGAAAAATCAGTGACGCTATCAACCAAGCATATCATATTCCCGTTATACTCCCTTGTTTAAAAAATTAAGTAAATATTAAATAGAATTTTCATGAAAGCAGACCAGCAAGAATGCTCCTTATAAGCTAATGATATAAAAGCTGTTTTTGTGTGTTTGTTTTGACGTGAGTGAGTGTTTGGGATTACTGATATGGATTCATACATCAGTTTATTTACTCTCACTTGCTGCCTTACCCTTTATTTGCTTTAGTTAGTTTATTTGCAATTGAATGATATAGATCTATCTACCTACCTATCTATAATATATATATATATATATATATATATATATATATATATTAGAACTATAAATTAACGCGTTATACGTATAAATCATCAAAAATTTTCTCGGAAACATAATGTGTTTGCGCGGTTTAAAATATGAATTCGAGCACACTCTCTCACACACACACAACGGCATAAAAAAATAATTCCTTTCTCCCAACTTCGATGGCGGATAATGTGAAGAGAAAGCTTGCGACCTCGGTACTGGCAATCTGCAGATTCAATTGTCAACATTGCATCGATAAAAATGGAACGAGCAGTTGGGAGGAAAATCAATCGAACATTGTTCCAGAATAGACTGCACTTTCCATTGCATTCCAAACCCAAATTGACCTTACTGCACTTTTCTGAATTATTTGCAATTTCTTGGTATGTGTGTTGGTGAAATCACGGTTGTATGTTGTTACCCTTGTTCACAGTAATATATGTAGGTTTATTTGGTTGTATGAGTGTGTCTATGCAACGTACCAACTACGAACTAGGCCTACATGCAACTGTTAACTGTTTATTTGTTGTATGCGCGTACCTATTTGTATTTTAATAAACAATCGTTAACTAATCGGAATATATGTGTTAAACAGCGATGTGTATTAGTTTACTTAGTTACAAGTTAGCGCTCATGCGCGCGCTCGAATGTTCATATCAATATATGAGGGTTTACCGGTCAACGCTAGTCTACACAATGATGTACCGACTAGGTTACCGAGTTCTATGTGTGATTTTGTTCTCAGTATTTGCTGCCTGAATGTTAGTGTAATCTCGGAACCAAGATAATATACTCAAGAGGAACGCGAAGGGAAAACCCAGAAATGAAACGAATTTTCATAAACATTTCAAAACTGTTAAAAAATACTGAATCACGTATTTCCTGTCTCTCGCGGTCGGTCGGCTGAGACGTGGGAAACCGGTACGAATTAATATTTGGCAAACCATTTTGCTCCTAGTATAATATGCACCTCTGCATTTACCGTTGAATCAATTTGAAATTGTGTGTGTGTGTGTGTGTGTGTGTGTGTGTGTGTGTGTGTGTGTGTGTGTATGCCCTGTTGCCAAAGGTACCAAACAATATGCGGTTAGATACGAGTGAGTATGCTCAAGTTCTGCCAAAAAACAATACCATGTTTATTGTAATTTTTCGCTTTCATTTAATTTTTGTTTGTATTACTCTCCAGGCTTTCTCTTGGATCTACAGTATTGACAGAGATAATGACAAGGTAAAACAGCATAAGACAGAAGTAAAAGTAGGAAAAATGCGGACAGATGAACGGGGCGAAAGCAAGTGAATTAGCAAGTGAAAAAGACTCGGGTTGATAGGCTACAATGGACGAGCGCTAGACCGATGGAAACCTCGACCAGAGAGAGAGTGAGGGCACAAGGGAAGAGGATGAGAAGCACATTCTAAACCGGCTGATGAAAAAATGTGGACGTTGTTAACCTTCGGATTTCTTACCGTCGGGCCTGCTTAGAGGAACCTCGCCCCGATACATCTTAGGCATGACAGATAGGATTATGATGATTATGATCCAGGATTAAAATATTTGCTCCGTCTCTCATGTCTCTGTTCTTTAAGGGATACGGGACACTAATGCTACTGATACTGGTACTATTACGCATTTTCAACTATTTTTGTTCAAATTGTATAAGCTCTCCTATGTATCCCACAAAGCACTAGAATAGCAAGCCTCTACCGTAAAAAAATTCCCATACGTAGAAAAAGAAGAAAAATAAATAAGAGGAGCATGAATAAATACTTATATCAAATAATGAATAGTCTGGCTATGATCAATCAATATATCAAGAAATGAAATTAAATATATGCAAATTATTAACGGGTAACAAGAAAAATTTAACAAATACATCAAGAAAACTGTGCTGGAGTGTATTAACAAGGAAACCTAAATCCAAAACTTGTGGAAGGTCGTGGAACAAAGCCTACTCCTTAAGCCAAGTTTTTGAGAACACCGCTTACAGGTCACCAGCGTGCGTAAGCTAAGCTGAAGGAGGCACAAACACCGTAGTCACAAATAACAACACACATACTCAATCAATCAAGTAAAGCATTGAAATGTAAGTATGAAGAGCTGGCACCAATTACCCTGCCACCGATGTGCAAGTCCGTTATGTGTAAATACTGGGGACAAAAATTACGGTATCAAAAGCTGTTTGGTAACGAAGAACGTTTCACCAAGGATATTTCAATCTACTCTGTATTGTTTCCTTGTTTAAACCAGGAAACAAGATAGAGTAAGGCGAGTTGCCTCGCAGGCTTCCGAGACGACGGTTGTGTTAAGTCAAGTCACTTGGTAGAGAGGGTGCTGACGCCTTTGGCTTTAAGCACAGTATTTATGAATATTACGCTGATTTCATCATGAACTCAGCAGTAAAATACAAATACAATATAATGAAAATAAAAGCCAAAATTAGATGTCATATGCACGAGAAACGTTCTAGTATCACCCCACCCGCTCCTCTCTCTCTCTCTCTCTCTCAATCACTTGTTACTAAATTGTCCCTTTCTTCACATTTAAGACATACAGCATGCCTATTTATCTGCAAGAAAAACCTTTTATAAAATTTTCCATTTTCATTGGCTGATATTACTTTCCGCTTTCCTTAACCCCACTCACAAATACTAAGCCTACTGAACTGAATATAGAATTATGCCAAAGGCCAAGCACTGAGACCTATGGGGTCATTCTGCGCTGAAACGGGAACTGACAGTGAAAGGGTTGAAAGGTATAACAGGAGGGAAACCTCGCAGTTGCACCATGAATCAACTGTTAGGAGAGGGTGGAAAGTAAGATGGAAGAAAGAGCATATGAGAGGAGGTACAGTAAAAAGAACGAAAGAGGGTGCAGCTAGGGGCTGAAGGCACACACTGCAAAGAACCTTAACTAATGCCTACCGTGTACTGCATGAGGTGCACTGACAGCACTAACCCCCTACGGAATACTAGGCCTATTCAAACACCCGAAAACAATTATAGTAAAATTTGCTCTCCCTCTCTGTCTCTAATGTGGTGACTCCCACTGTCCCTTTCCTCACCATAAAAAAAAAAAAAGTTCAGTACGCGTTTTCACATGCAATGAAAATTTTTTTGTAAAAATTTTCACTGATGGTTGACACCATTTCCCCTTCTATACACCCTCCCCAAGCACAAATACTAGGTCTACTTTATGGAAAGAAGAATAGATTAAAATTTGCTCTCTCTCTCTTTCTCATGCGTTGACTAGCATTTCCTCTTTGCAGTTGACCTTAACTACCACATAGGCCTAATGCCAATCTTAACCATTCGTAGCCTACATGGTCTGCCATCATTGAGGAATCGAGTGAATGTAAACAATTCTGTTCAATTGACAGAGGTATCCAAACAGGCCTATGGTTTATGCGCTTATCCAAAACGCTATACGCAACAGGTAAACCAAACTAACCTGAATCAACAGTACCGCCATTGTACAGGTGTCGATATAGGTCAAGTATGGCGTCTTGAAGTTAACGTTATCACCCCTGCGTACTTTCACCCAATTCCTGCTTGGTCTGGAATCCACGGGCAAACCATAAATATCACATATTACCATTGTAGTTACGTAATGAACCGTTAAAACATTATCACTTGTCGCCAAACGTGTTCTTTGCAAGCCAAGGACACAGGATTACTACTTCTGGGTACGAAATGACACCATGCGCAGAAGAATAAAACTGGGACCTCTGCGCATGTCTGCTTATTCCATCTTACCGCCAATATGTGTACGGCGGCACAGTTATGACAGTTACGGTTTGTGACGAGTTCCAGTTACCGAATATCACAGAAGAAATTGATGCTTTATTCGTGTACATTAAAATGACATGCCATGTACGTTTCCACCTCTGCGCAAATCTCCTCAGTCCATCTTGCCGCCAATGTGTGAAAGGCGGAAAAGCACTGGAACAGTTAAGACCGTCCTGATCTGACAAGTTTCATTTACAGAGTAGCATAGCAGAAATTGTTGATTATTTATTTGTGTACATTAAAATAATGGAATATGCAATGTTTTCAAGCCTAACGGCTCAGACTCATAAAAGCATGCTGTATGATTTACCGGGTCAACGCCGAGATATGTGGTAAAGTGGTGTTTATTAGAGTTTTTAGAAGATCTTGGTTGTACTTCCTCTGTTAGGGGTGGGGAAGGTGTTTAAAGAGCTATTAGTGTTCAGCTACCCAGAGTGGAACCTGATTTACGGTGTTTAATAGGAAGGTCGGAAAAGGTCTAGCCAATAGGAAAAATAAAGAGAGAAGTGCATCCCGAAGGCTTATAGACAGGTATGATTATTTGTACATTCTTCTTTATGTACTTACTGTATGTGCGTCTAAAACGGATACCTTTTTTTTTTGGTTAACTGGGGATTTGGGTCACCGGTAAATGCTTAATTACATCAGAATTTAAGCTCCTTTGGTTCGTAAAACTGGTTTTTAATGCAGCAATTCGTTCGTAAAACGGTCTATTTAAGAAACTATTCGTTCGTAATGCGTGAACTGATCAGATTGATTAAAATGCAAGCGTAAACTGGCGAAGAATTTATTTTACGTGATTCTATTAAATACCGTTTTTTTTTTAATTTATATAACTATCCATCATGGAAGGTAAACCCCTGCAAATAAGGGGAAGTTTTTCATTACGCACAGAATCCCACCAACCCTTTTATCTTTATCTTTATGCGCTAGTGGGTAGGATTAAAAAAGGGGGGGGTTGGTTGTGTCTGCTCTTCTTTCCCCTCTTGTGGCGACGTCACAAACACTCACCAACACTTTAGATCTAAAGTACATCAAGTGCTGTTTCGGTTATTCAAGATATACCAGCGGTCTGGGCTTCGTTATTACTTTTTTTTCTTTATTTCATTCTTCAGACTCGAAGATCCGGGTCATCTGAAAAAAAAATGGAAGGTGGTTGTCTCAACCGGCTTAAGCATGTCAACTAAAATGTAATATAATTTAGGATATTTGGAAACTAATTCAGCCTTGCGCTTTCACTAAGCTTTTTTTTAAATCTTGTGTATATGGATTTGGAGGCACCGGCAACACAAAGGACAGTGATGAGATTAAAGAAAGGTGATTGTTATATTTACAAATGTGCTTTACTTACCCGATACACAAAACACTAGTCTCATGTATAGTTAATGAAACTTGTCGTTGTTAAATTAAGGCCGGCCTTATGCCAGCAATATTGTTTTTCCCCCTTTTAGTCGATATACTTGTGAATAAAATGAGTTTTTTGTACACATTATTATAGTTAAAATAACTGATGATCTGTAATATACCTGAAGTTTCCCATTTGTTATTTCACAAAGACGTAGGCCTATGTCATGGTCTACGCGACAACACTACATACAGTAGTTGGATAAAAATACATTTTTTTTTTTAAATTGAAGAGACTATGAGGTGCACAGCTAACCAAACCACCTCAGCCACTGCATATACACGGAGGGATGAAGAGCACTTCATATTCTCTTATGAAGGTATGACGTGGTGCAATATGATTGAGGAAGTAACGGCGGCTTACGATCTGGAAGCTCTTGTAAACAAAGCCGATAGATTTTCTTTAGTACAATGATACAAAATAGTTTATGGATTGCTTTCATCCATGAAATTTGTTGTTAAGGTGATACTATAAATCATTGTTAATGTTTAGGAATCAAATAAAGGAACTTACGTAACGGAGAAAAGGGTGGATTTTCCAGCAAACCAAACTTGCGTCGAAAGATAAACGCCTCTCCTAATCAGTTCTACCTGAATGGTTTTAAACCTGTTCGTTCTTCTCCGTTCGCATCCCCCTTCGTTCGCGCCTTTCATATTTCTCTCTTTCGCTTTTCAGACCGAAAAACAAACCGCTAAGATAGATGTAATCTTTAAAAAAACAACTGCCACGCTACAACAACTCATCAGATCTGTCCGTCTCTCCCCTCATCCAAAAGTATCGATGGCAGGGATAGGACGATGTTATTCCCCATCACAGTAACAAGAAACTCCTTTTTTTTTTCGATCAAACAGGGGAAGGGGGTTATCTCGCTTCGAGGGCTTCCCCCGTCGATATAGAATGACGACGATGCTCATCCCCCAACATACACCCGGGCCCCTCGTGCACGTCCTGATCAGACACCTCGATTGTCGTCCTGTATCTTCTTCCTCGTCTTCTTCTTCTTCTTCTTCTTCTTCTTCTTCTTCAGAAGGCTACGCGGCTGATGCCCTCAGGACAGAGAGGCCTCACAAGCGGTGAAAAGTCGAGAGCGTAACCTGAGCATGATGCGGTGGGTGGAACAGAAGGCGATCGTATCTCCGAGCACATTTCAGTTGGCGTTGGGGTAATGGCCATACGTAGACGGTGCTTGTCTGTGTTACATTTAACTTAAGACAGGAGTTTCAACTTTCAAGTTTACTTAGGTTTCTGTGAATTTGGGCAACTTTATAAGGCAAGCTACCAAAACCAGAAGTTTGTTTACGTTCCCCTGAATCAACAATAATTGTCCTCCAACAAACTAAAGCGAATTTGTCAAAAACACCCAAGAAAATAAACCATCTCTCTCTCTCTCTCTCTCTCTCTCTCTCTCTCTCTCTCTCTCTCTCATTCGAGGTCACAGTCTCCAATTTTTAGCACAGGGAAGAGGAAATATGATCTTGGTACCACACCGCTATCTTAGCTGTCCTGGTTTTTACCACGAGTCTTGAAAAATACGATGAACCCTACGGTATAACTTTGCGTTGATAGGATCGTATGCATTTGGTAAACCGATATATTCGGGGTATCAACTTTGTTACGAAACATTGCTGCAAATGATACTGCTATGAGTCATGGCAAAAATAAGATAAACAAGAATTTTCCTTATAGACGGATTGCTTCATGTTCATTGTGGGATACACCCAAAATGGAATATTGCCTGTTGCTATTATCAGAGGAAACATCTCACAGACCTGTCAGAACATTAGCTGCTGCTGTTAGATCGCCTGCACCATTTTAACTGTGGACTAAACTAAGTAGAAAATGTTTTTAAGCCGGATTTTTATGGGCTTTTTAGGGACGGAAACACAACGGAGTGAAAAACAGACACTTGTATTAGAGCTATAAACCAAAGCTACCAGTCTTTGCTGGATCATTCTTTAACACAAAATTAAATTGAACAGGAATATAAACCAGTAGAGTATAACCTAATTAAGAATTCCTTTGCCTCAGTGTAGAATAAATATAGCTCCACTATTTTTAAACTGATTTTTGGGGATTTGCAGCAAAGGAAGCTCACCGAAATGACAACACTCTTGACTGAAGGGTGTTACTTTTAGACCTGTACATCATAGCTACCAGTCTTTGCTAGACATCAGGATCACTCTTTAACACAGGATTAAATGGAGCAGAAATATAAACCAGTACAGTATAGTCCAATGAAGATTCTCCTGCTCAGTGTAGAATAATATAGCCCCGACTCTTTTTAAACTGATTTTTTGGGCTTTGCAGTAAAGAAAACACACCGAAATGAAAAAGACGCTTGACTGAAGGGCGTTCATATTAGTCCTATACACCACAGCTCCCAGCCTTTGCTGGACACCAGGATCATTATTTGACGCAAAATTAAATCAAGCAAGAATATAAACCAGTATAACCTAATGAAGATTCCCTTGCTCAGTGTAGAATAAATATAGCACGAACACTGACCACATTCATACAGCATCTGCTTAACACAACGACTAATCCATCACGCGCTCAAGCATACAAGGGATCGCCTTTCGGTAACCCTTGACTCAGACACTCTTATTGCAGATGATGGAACCTCTCGAATTAGATCGATCGATTCTACGAGACTGAAAAGGAGAAACTAGGCTCGCGTTGGTGCATAAATGTTTATCTTTGATGAAACCTCTGGTGCCAAGTGGTACGCACCGGTTTACCTCAGTTGTTCCCTGTCGAGTAATCGAGTTGTCAGCTCACGTATTCATTAGTTATCTTGAAAGAGATGATGTAAGAATCACAGTAATTATGAAATAGCGATTTGATCAACAAATAAAAAGCTATTAAGACCTAGTAACAATATAAAAAAGAATGTACTTGGCAAACCAGCGTTGTAGAGCATTGAGTCTAGGGTAAGCTGGATATATGCCAGCATGGGATATTGCTCCTAGGCATCCAGTATATAGAGCATTATATAGTTGCTCAAGTAGGCAGAGTGAATCTTCTTATAGTGAGGACTCTCTTGAATGGACTGGGTATCGATGTTCTTGTTTACGGTAGTTACCGTAGCCATCTCTGTAGCACATTCTCAACATTTGTTGATGATTTCACTCATCACTGTACCCAACTTGGCTGCTTATCACCACATCTACCTACAGTATAAAGTGGCACACTTGAAGATTGCCACTGTCAAAAAGGCTTATGCTTCGAGAACCTCTCGTCAAATCAAAAAATAACATTAGCGGCAACCCTGGAGAGCATCTGCTCAACATTTCACCAAGGCACTTCATGGCACCTCTTACTAACCAAACAGAAACTCCCCCTGCCCCTATATTCCCCCTCCCCCTTCCATCCACCGCTAGCTCTTCTCACACTCCTGAAAACAAACCGTATTTTCGTTCACGAGGAGGAAATTTATTCATCACCTCGAAAGGCTGAACAGAAAAGAATCTATATCGGTTTCAGTTTGCCTTTAAAGCCCAGGGCATCGTGGGAGGTTTTCAATGGACGACTCCTCTCTAGTCTGAGGGAAATCAAAGGATGTAGATCAAGTGTAAATGTCACGAGGATGATTGACGAAAAGCCGATGTTGTTTTTATATTAAACTGGCCTTTTCCCAATAAGGACATTTTCTTTTTTTATAAGCAGATTGTAAAACAAGAGGGACCACAGGCCTTTTAACCGTCATTCAAAACACGTCGATAGCTCCAGGATAAAATAGTATCAATCCGATAGCATTTTAGGCTTACTAATAATAATAATAATAATAATAATAATAATAATAATAATAATAATAATAATAATAATAATAATAATAATAGCTAAGCAAATACACAATTATGTATATGTACATATATTTAAAGATAAATTTATGTACATATACATAACTGTGGATTTGCTTCTCCATTCTAAGACTCATGCTACTATGAATATTGTTTAATAATCATAATTATAATAATCTCTAATTTTACAAAATTCGGGCAGCATGGCTTCAGTTAATGATGGTGTTAACGTTTTAATGATGGTATCTTTTCAACAATCAAGGTATCTTTTCAACAATCAAGGTACCTTTTCAACAATCAACATTTCCTTCAACAATCTGGAAAGTTTGTTCAGCAAGTCCTCCCATCTGGTCTTTCCTTCAGAAATATTGACTTCCAGACTTCACTCCATGGCCAGTACATTTTCTCTACTCTACACTTTACTCTTATTTTTTTTTATTGAATATTAAAGCAATATATAATATACGATGCAGTAAGACTCGTAGGTAAATGACCACTTAAACGGTAGTGAAATAAAATATTTTTCATTGAAAAGGACTAGGTATCCTATTAGAGAAGCCGATTAGCCAGCCGGTGTTCACTGGGGTTAATTCATTTTCTAAAGATAAGTCTTAAAAGCTGAAAGCATCTGGGACTGAGCAATGACCTCCAAAAAGGGAGTTTAAAAAATAAAAATTGACCAGAACCGTATTGAATGCCGCGTGCAGGGACGCCTAGGCTCATTGAACACAATGTTAAGGAATCAGAAGTTTTCTCTCTCTCTCTCTCTCTCTCTCTCTCTCTCTCTCTCTCTCTCTCTCTCTCAAACTGCCAATCTCCTTTGCCGTCGAATAAATATTAAGATTTGTCAGGAGCCCAGCTGACACTATCACGTGATATTCTGCCAGTTAATAAAAATTTCTTTCACGTATAGGCCTATATATATATATATATATATATATATATATATATATATATATATATATATATATATATATATATATATATGGATAGATATAACTTCTCTTTCAAAACGTATATAAGAAGCAACAAGGACGTGATTGACTGGTGCCTTGAGATTCTGCTCATAAAAGAAAGAGATAAAAATAGTTTGCAGAATTGCTAGCACATTGATTCCACCCTACCAAGGATAGCGGATTACCTCGTCGCTGCCTGTATCAGTGTAGATTCGGTTATTATCTGTAACGGGGACTGAAAGAAACGATGACAGATTTGGCTTAGGAATTTGAATTGGAATGGAAACCTTTACTGAGACTGGTAAACTGATCGGTGACATCACGTCTTTGTTCGTCTGGCAGGGTGCTATTAATCCTGACGGCAGGATATCCAAGGGCTTATCTAAATTATTCATAAATATATGCGTTGATATGGTGATGATAATGTGCAATGTAGGAGATAATTCCATAGTTTCGAGGCCATGTTTGCGAATGTTTGCGAATGACAGAGCACGAGCATTCTCGGGTGGATTACGAGAGACAGTTGGAGTGCAAGGTCTCGTTGGGGTGGAGAACAAACGGCGCGAGATCTAAGCAAATTTTTCCGGTTTCAGGAGATGTACTTTCTGCTGTGTGAGCTGACCATACGAGGTCGTCAGAGATGATGACGGCTCCAAGGTCTTTGACTTGAAGATTGGTAGAAGTCAGTATTTAGGAATCCTTGATCGTAATGTTGGTGGTTCCATCTGGATTAAGACCTCGAATGAAATACCGCGAATTTCTTCCAAAATATTGTTTTTCTCAGATATCTCCCTACTAAGACCACTTTGCTCTTTTACGGTCAAGGGTAAATTGCTTGTTGTCTAGATCATTTTGAAACTGTTCCTGGTTTTCTTGCGAGTAAGATATGATTGAAAATCGAGGAGAGATAAATGAGCTTAGCAGGTATCTGTTAGGGAGAGGAGGAGTCCTTTCAGATATCCCCCCAAAAAAGGAACAAGTTCCTCTTAAAAATGATCCTTTCCTCCCAATTTCCATCTCCAAGACACCTCACGGAGAACCCCCATACCACAACAACAAGATTTACTATAACCTACACACACACACACACACACACACACACAAGCCCACCTTTCCTCTTCAGTGAGAGAAAGCCACACAGAGAAAGATAAGCCAGACAATGGTGTCCCAGGAGAAAGAGAGAGGAATTCTGAAAGCGACACCAGTCATGGATTAATTAACGTTAGGGCTAAACTCCGGTTAAGCCCAACAAGTACTATAAATAGTTCAGCCTACGCAGGACACGCATGTCCTCCGTTCTCTCAGATGGAGACAAATATGGAAATTAGTATTTTTTTTTTTTTTTTGTGGGGCCCTCCCAAAAGCTGCTTTATTGGACAACACCCTCGCGTCCTTTATGAATCGTAGCATTAGTGTCATGGGCTGATTATCAACTTCTGAAGGGCCTCCTTCCAAAAGCGCCCTTAGCAATTTATCGGCTAATTGTGAGGTTGTGATCCAAAACGTCTACTCACTAATTACAGGTATAGTCTATAGTTTCGATTGGATATGGTCTACCTGTAATAGAGTGATAATTGGATGCTTCCCATAATGATTACACAACACTCAGAAAATTCTCCCACGCTAGACTACGTCCCCGCTCCTCCACCTCCCCCTCCCCCGTCTCACCCAGTCCCTCAATCTTGGCTAGAAAATGTCGCTATAAAAGTTATAAAAATACCTCCTTACCTAACCTAACCTCACCTGGGACGACAGGCATCCTCCTTTAATTTGCGGAATTATGGAATAGGCCTAAGTAAATTTTAGGAGCACTGGGATCGACTGGTGCCAGGAGACTCCTTTTCGGAGATCTTTTGTATTATAAATTGAAAGATGGCATTGATTTCACACCTGTAGAAAATAAGGATCATGTGCACTTCATCCCATTATCTGCTAACTCCTGTCATCGTTTTTTTTTATCGTGGAATATATCGAACGATAAATTGTAATTTACAATATTTTGATATTTTTTCCTTACATAATATAACTAAAAAGTATTCGTTTGCAAAAAGTCACGCGTCTTCAATACACTATAATAGTTAGTATATACCGCATGCATTGGTCTAAATCACCGTCATTGTTAGTGTTATTATTATGAATTACGCTAATTGTTATTTCGTCCTCTTTTTACGAATATCAGGAAAAGCCCGGAATGTTCTCAAATAACATATACCATACTGTAAAAAAATAACATAACTGAAATTTAGGTCTCGGTTTGATAACACGAACAACCACTTAGCCTAAACAGCATCATGGAAGAGGGCAGCCAGTGGAACGGTACTCAAGTTCCTGGACTGAGCCCAAGTGTAGTACAAACAGGAGATCTGAGAGAGAGAGAGAGGTTGGGGGTGGATTTAAGGACAGGTAAGAATGGGGGAGTTATGATGTTTTTGAAAGGAAAGAGGGATGATGTTATACAAAAGGAAAGATTTTAGAGAGAGAGAGAGAAATGGGGGTTGGATATAGGGACTGGTAAGAATGGTGGAGTTATGACATTTGTGAAAGGAAAGAGGAATGATGTTATAGAAATTTCTTAGAGAGAGAGATAGATACAGGCAGAGAGAGGGAGAGAATGTTGAAACAAGAAGAGAAGGATTGTTGGAGTTACGGCGATTGTGAAAGAAGGGACGGAGCAATAGACCAAAGGAGGAGGGGTAGAGGGAGAACGGGATTTAGGGGGTGGGGAGGGCTTATGTTGAGGACGGTTAGGGGTGGGGGGACCCGTCTGTATGCTGAACCAATAGCTTTGCGGTCAACCAGGTGCGACAGCGACTGAAAATCGCCGTCGTGATCCTTGTGTACAATGTACAGGCATACCAACCGACACCTATAACTCCAAATAGATTTTATGAGGACATGCGCGATTGCTGGCCTTAGAGCCACGGGGTACAAGGTGTTGCAAGGATTAGTTATAAAATAGTTTACGTTTATTAGCTTCGACGTTAGGTTTACTGTTTTTTATACTATTGCCGTTTTTTTCTGCACGAGGGTATTCTCTTCTTTGAAAGATTGCATATTGAATGATTGAACTTTTGATTGGTGCCATCTTCTGAATAATCTTCTGAATAATAATAATAATAATAATAATAATAATAATAATAATAATAATAATAATAATAACAATAATAATAATATCGATCAAAATCCACAACTGAAAATGATAGCTATGCGAGACATAGACAAGTGAGTCTTCCAGATATATAAAGACATTTTTCCAAGACCACACAAGAGGGACAAGGGGCGTAACTAAAGAAAAGGGGGCCCGGTAGAAAGGTGAGAAGAAATTCTGGAGGAGAAAAAGTGTCTCGGGAGAGGTCGTTCAGACAAAGAAGAGAGAGAGAGAGAGAAAGGAAAGAAAATCCTGGCCGTATACCTCAGCGGGAGGCTTCTCTTCCGACATTCCTGAAGGATTTTCGTCGCCTTCCTAAGGGATGTTGGAAGTTTGTGTGTGTGTGTGGATGTTTGTTCGTGTAAGGATTTAAAAGGCTTGAAAGATATAACGTGCACTTAAGTACATGAAAATACAGAATATAAATAAGACAAGCAAAGAAACCAAACAGAAAGACTTACAGAAACCAAAATATAACAAAAGGTGATGGTCCTTATTTTCTGAAATGGAAAGCTTGTCGAATGGCACCTGTGGGTAATAGTAGACGTCGTCTTATCACCTTACCTGCGCTTTGCCTACCTGTAGATTTATAATGGTCGTCAGAGATAAGTGAGATTACTTATGGGTTCTAGGATCATAAACATCTTATAGACCAACGCCCGCCATATAGACTGTATCTATACTCTCTAGACCTTGGATTGCATGTCCCATATTCCACGACTTCCTAAGAGAATCATTTTTAATCGCAAATGATCTGAGAAAAATTTCCGGCAATCCTTATATTATTGATATATTTGTCACTAGACACAAAGATCCGAAAGTCTTTAGGAAACATATGCGATCAAATGAAAGATTTTTCCGTCGTATTTTACTGAGGAGTTCAAATAAAGTATTTTATTTTAAGACAGTCAGCGCCCATTTTAATCTTAGGGAACACTAGCGTTAACTGTGAAAAAAAAAATAGGTTAAAGAAAAATTTGACTCGGGAAAGAGTCACGAAAGAACGTTTCAACATTATTAAAACATTATGTAAACAAGTCGATAAGAACAACAACAACAACAGCTGTTAATAACAAACAAATAACATTTTCTGATAAAAATAGTAATTTTGGACTTGTTAGCTGAAGCAGACTAGTAGATTTTTTTATCTAATCTGGATATCCCAGAACAAGGTATTGGTAGGACCAACAAAACAAGCATGGGAATTATTAGAGAGACCTCGTATATATTTATTTAACGTAAAAAAAATGGGATGAACCACTAGTGGGATAAAATAAGTATATTTTTTTTAGAATTACATATTTTCCATTTGTGATTGTAACACAATGGTCAGAAAGTTAGATGGTGGCTGAGAAGGTCCTTGAAAATTTCCAGTTGCATAATTTTTAAGTCTGCCAGTTGTATTATTATTATAATTATTATAAATCAATGTAATCTAATGCTTTGCCTAATCACTGGTCTCAGCACTGAGCGAACTTGCCAAGGAGCAAGAGCCCGTGCAAAAGAAAAACTCATTTTAAGCTACAGTAGCAAATCCCAGCATGCCAGAAGCTCTGTTTCTAGATAAAACTAGTAGTCAAACGGTTGACTAGAAAGTCCCAGGAGGAAATCCCCTATGAATCATTATTTCCTTCGCAGTGTAAAAATGAACCGTCACATTCCGTAGTACTGACATAATTAGTCACACTAGCTATTGTTTAGAAAAGCAGACATAATAAAACTTTGCTTATACGTACAAGTATGAAGGTATGCAAAATAGATCATAAAACTTTAATAGCAATGTCTCTGGACAATATTTCTCTCTCTCTCTCTCTCTCTCTCTCTCTCTCTCTCTCTCTCTCTCTCTCTCTCTCTTTGTGTGTAGAAAAAGTATGCAGATAGATATAAACTTTATCAGCAATGTCTATTCTCTCTCTCTCTCTCTCTCTCTCTCTCTCTCTCTCTCTCTCTCTCTATATATCTATCTCTCTCTCTGTGTAGAAAAGGTATGCAGATAGATTACAAAGTTTTATCAGCAATGTCTTTGGACAACATTCTCTCTCTCTCTCTCTCTCTCTAGACCCACAAAACTGTATCAGCAATGTCTCTGGACAACATTCTCTCTCTTTCTCTCTCTCTCTCTCTCTCTGCGTGTGCATGTTTGTGACTGGATAAACCTAAAAATTTGCCCATTAAACAGGTAAATACAAGTAGGAAACAGAGCTTCCGGAAGACGGTTACATTGGATATGGAATGGTTTAAGGGCGGTGTGTACCAGATCTTCAGATGCGACACGGATGGGAGGCGAGATTTACTGGGAAAGCATGAAAGTGGTAAAGGGGAGTGGCAACATCTCTAAGTATACTGAGGCGAAAGTTTGTTTTGATCGTTTGACCTTGGGGAGTTTTTTTTGTTTTAGTTTACTGTAAAAGGAAACTATTGAGATGGCTATTTGTCTGTCCGTCCGCACTTTTTCCTCTCCGCCCTCAGATCTTAAAACTACTGAGGCTAGAGGGCTGCAAATTCGTATGTTGATCATCCACCCTATAATCATCAAGCATACCAAATTGCAGCCCTCTAGCCTCAGTAGTTTTATTTTATTTAAGGTTAAGGTTAGCCGTGGATCGTGCGTCTGGCAGCGGTTTCCGGAGGCGTCACATACGCACCTTCATTTGACCGCAACTGGGGAGTAACCGAGCGCTGCCCGGTCGTAGCTGAGAGTTTCATGCAGCATTATACGCTGTAAAGAAAAAGCATTTTATTTTTTTTTGCGTAGGCATCAAGGAAACAAATTTACTCCAACCATCTCTCGTATTTCTGTAATTACTGGGTTTTATAGTGGTTTTTAATGAGGTGCGGTTTCATTTGACCCGTTTTAAGCAAAATTTAGATTTAAATTCTACTAAGATAAACTGGATATGTTTTGTTTTTATTTGCTTATCGATAACTTTCCCTCCGTTACATTTTTATTGATACTATCATCTAATCTTAGTTTTTCTTGGCAGATTAATGAAAAACAAGTAAAAAATCATTTTAAACGATTCCTAAAAGTAGAAAGCGTTCAAATATACTGGACATATTTTGTTTTCATTTGCTTATCGATAAATTTTCCCCCCTCTACATTTTTATTGATACTATCTTCTAATTTTAAGTTTTCTTGACTGGTTTAAAGAAAAAAACATATAAAAAAATTTAACCGAAGCCTACAACGAGAAATCGTTACGAACAGAGATTGCTAAAGGAACAGAAGCACGTGCATGCAAGATTGATTTCATTCTAACAACAATAAGAAGCTTATATGTTGCAACAAAGCTGGGATTCTCGCAAGATCCTGCCGATCCTGCGCAGGAAGTGACTTCCACAGTATCGGAGTAAATTGCCAATAATGAGAGGCCAAATAGATTTCAGTCATCATTCTCTGTCTCTGTCTGTCTCTCTCTCTCTCGCTCGCTCGCTCTCTCTCTCTCTCTCTCTCTCTCTCTCTCTCTCTCTCTCTCTCTCTCTCTCTCTCTCTCTCTCGCCGTTTTCTTATAGCAATTTTTTTTATGGAGCCCTCGCCAGACAGAGAGAGAGAGAGAGAGAGGGTAGGGGGGGGCGGGGCAATGCCACCTTTGTCAGCCCAAAAGGACATAAAGACACTAAATCAAACAAACACTGTTTACTTTAGAAATTATTACAGAACTGAGAGACAACAATATTATATAACAATATTATATATATATATATATATATATATATATATATATATATATATATACATGAATACATATATGTATTTATATATATACACATATATTCATACATATTTATTAATAATATATTTATTTATTTATTTATTTATTTATTTATTTATTTATTTATAAAGAGCTTGGCAGTAACTCGGCATTTTACTTTTATACTGCAAAGCTTCAGACGAAAAACTTCAACACAAAACTCCAGCGACAAATAAAAGGACAGATAAATAACCTGTTCAAGGTCACTGCAGTGCAAAACAATAGCTAATGCTGACGTCTGTGAGATATACTCACAAGCTTCCTGCAACAAGGAGTCAGAGATTCATTAAATAGGTGAATATTTATAACAGATGCATGCATAAATTATATATATGATATTTATTGTTCTATAGGATTTATATATATATATATATATATATATATATATATATATATATATATATATATATATATAATATATATATAAAATAATATAAATATAAACACAGCTATATAAAAATTGATAAATTAAAGACAAGCATAGTATGTTGATGAATTGAAATAAATACAGTGTATGTATGAACTGAAATATACATACAGTGATTAATACACCATTATACATATTCATATATGATTAATTCATATATATATACATATTATATATATATGTATATATATATATATATATATATATACATATATTTGATAGCAAGAATATGATAGCATGTAATGTTTTTTCAAACTCTTCACTTCACTCTCTCCAACTCACTACCAAACATGAACGAATTTTTTTTTTATTTACTTTTTATTAAAAGGATTAAACTTATATTATTTACAGTACAATATTCACAGTATGATTACATTATAATATATAGGCAGAACGAATTAGGATGAGATGGACAGCATTTTCGAATGATTCGCAAACCTTCTTTAAAGCGAGAAATGATAAGTCGAATGGGGAAGTGACATCCTGCCACCATATCTCTCTCTCTCTCTCTCTCTCTCTCTCTCTCTCTCTCTCTCTCTCTCTCTCTCTCTCTCTCTCTCTCTCCAAAGTTCCGCCATTTTACAGCGAATTCGGTCGTTGTCACTCTGAAAGTGCAATAATCATAAAAATAGGAGCAATAAATACACGATGGCTTTATGTAATGCAACGCCCTCTGGGGCATAACTATTGTTTTATTATTTCCTATTAATTTATTTCTCTTCCCGTATTTCCTTTTGGTTGTTGTTTTTTCTCTTTTAATATATTTCTCTTGCTGTAATCCCTTTTGGTTATTGTTCTATCATTTGCTTCTTTCAATTTATTTCTGTTTCCCGTTTGAATTTAAAATATTTTTTTTATTTTCTTCTTTCAATTTTATTTCTATTCACTTATTCCAGTTTATGATACCCTTTCAGTTATTGCTATTTTTCTTTATCTTGAAATTTCTTTATGTTCCATTTTTTCCCATTTTTCCCTCCTTTCACTCATTTCTCCTCCTGCATTCCTTTTCATGATGCGCTTTCAGTTATTCCTTCTTTTTATTATTGATTTATTGTGTAAATATTCTTTTTAATTTTCCATTCCTGTACTGCCTTCTAAGTACATTGTACTTTCCTTTTCTCAGGAATAATAATAATAATAATAATAATAATAATAATAATAATAATAATAGCATGAGGAAAATCAATCACAGAGAATAATTCCAAATTCGTATTAATACTACATTTAAATGAATATATTAAAAGCTCTAGCAGCTGACAAATTCCACAGCGTTGACATAATGAATAGATATCTATAACTGAGATAAATTATACGAAATTCCTTTCAAAAATGAGGAAATTATGCCACCTGCCCTCGCTATCCGCTGCACACATAAAATCTGAAGGCGAGTCTTTAAAAATAAAAAAAGTAAAATAAAAAAATGAATAAAAAAGTACGCCCGAGGGCACCGTTGACAATACCATCTGATCTTGACGCGCTGAGCGATGGAGAGCGAAAGTCTGACTCGAGGTTTCGTCATACTTCTCACCTGTACAGGTCCCCGCAGAGGCACCTCACTGTACGCATTACTTTAAACTTTAAAGGGTCTTTGCAGCGTCCCTTCGGCCCCTAGCTGCAACCTCTTTCATTCATTTTACTGTACCTCCTTTCATATTTTCTTTCTTCCATCTGACTTTCGACCCTCTCCGAGCAATTGTTTCACAGTGTAACTGGGAGGTTTTCCTCCTGTTACACCTTTAAAACCCTCTTACTGTCAATTTCCCCTCCAGCGCTGAACGACCTCATAGGTCCCAGCGCTTTGGCATTTTGCCTAAATTTCTATATTCTGTTCTATTCTGTTCACCTGTACTGGTGAGCCTATAACAGGACGGGCCCCTCCTGTAACTGTAAAAAGTGCAGCAGACACCACCTGCAACTTGTTCCATTTCCCCGTTCACACGACCACGCACCTCTTGAACCGCTATGCTATAATAACCGAACTGCCTTGTTACAGATTGATCCGGGTTTGGCGTACATTCAGTCAGTTGGTTTTTACTATAGGCTGCTATGGTTTGTTGAAAGCTCCAACGACGTTTGATTATTCCTTCTCTTTTATCCGGTCTTGGGACCGACTTGAGTTTTAATTCCAGCCTTTACAAATCGATGAGGGAAAGGTTGCGGATGAAAACATGTTAGTTCCTTCTCTTTTAGTCGGTCTTGGGACCGACTTGAGTTTATAAATTCTCATGTCAGAGTTGTTACGTCAGTGCCCTGACTATAAATGAGCATACTAGATTTAATCCTTACAAACTGAAGACGGAAGCCTTGGAAGTAACTTTTTACGTTTTTACTTTAAAAACATAAGAGAAATC
This sequence comes from Macrobrachium rosenbergii, assembly GCF_040412425.1. Lineage (NCBI taxonomy): Eukaryota > Metazoa > Arthropoda > Malacostraca > Decapoda > Palaemonidae > Macrobrachium > Macrobrachium rosenbergii. The sequence continues at coordinate 47,758,216 of NC_089754.1, forward strand.
AGTACATAAACGTCACTTTTGATTTACAAGAATATGGGCACAGAACTCTAAAATATATAGGGGAATATAAAATATATATATATATATATATATATATATATATATATATATATATATATATATATATATATATATATATATATATATATATATATATATATATATATATATATATATATATATATATATATATATATATATATATATATATATATATATATATATATATACATACACATTCATTGTAATGCAAATTCAGAAATAACGCAGACTGCATATTAACCCAGAAAAACAATACAGAAATTAATTTTAGAAAGTAATTTCTGACCTATAAGACTTGGCAATGAACTTAGACGGTCATAATTACAGTTTAGTTTTTTCCTTGGATGTAAAAACGGGAAAAATATAATCTCTTAACGAGCCTCGTTAATTTGTCAATGTCAGCAATACATGTAAGCAAGTGCTTTAGGATGAGATTATATATATATATACCACATATATTGTATATATATATAATATTTACAATATATATATATATATATATATATATATATATGTAATACAATATAGGCTATATATATATATTATATATATATATATATATATATATATATATATATATATATATATATATATATATGTGTGTGCATCATCATAAAGTGAGAACAGGTACCTCCATAATTACCTGTTTTTCCGATTTTTCTTTGATTGAAATTCGTTTTATTTAAATCTTTATTGGAGATCCATTCATTATTTCATTTCCTTATACATTATCCTCTGCTCATTTCATTTTACCAGCTATTTAGAAACTGTTTTGTCTTCTCTGAAAAGTGTATCCTAGTTAGAAGTAATCAGTAACCCTAGCAATTTACAGTAGCATTTTTTTATTATATCAAGAAAATAACTGACATTCAATTCGAAATAACGATGCCGCAGACTACATGAAAACAGTACGACACTGTGCCCGGGCATAATGACAGACGTCACGCGTGGGCGGGGCGTCAAGCTGCGGAGTCATCAGGGTTGGTCTTTCTGTGAATTACCTATTGTGTACTTGCAAAAGACTATGACCTTGCAGTAAAGCTCGGAAGCAAAATGGAAGGAGTTGGCGGGTATTTTCGGCTAAAATTCGTGCTAGAAAGTTCTAAAGTTCTCTCTTGGCCTTCGAAATTATGGTTGGTAAACATGATTCGCCTTCGGCATCGTTGACCTCTGCCCTTGCGATGCCAGTTTGTTTTCTCTAATCAACCATATACAAGTGATTAACGAGAGCGTGCGTGCGGTTCGGTTATGGCAACGCCATACGTGTGAAAGTTGTACGGAGGTATCGTCTGTCGCTGGGCGTGAAAACTGGCTTCGCCTTTGGTACATATCGCAAATAAGGGAGAGAATAATTTGTAGATTATGTGAGTCATTCCTTCGAAGAATCGGCTTTGAGATCGGAAATGCTGCTCCGATTTTCCACTGAAGGGAGTTACAGCAGGCCTGCTGGTAAAATCTAATGTTTAGGAAAATTTAAAACATGAGTGGCTTTTTAAAACTAACCGATTTTCCACTGAAACAGGATTGCTGGTGAAATCCGATGTTTAGGAGAAATGTAATGCATGAGTGGCTTTTCGAACCTCCGATTTTCCACTGAAATTGGACTAACGGTGGAATCCAATGTTTAGGAAATATATAATACACGGGCGGCTTTTTAAAACACCGATTTTCCACTGAAATAGGACCAGCAGTGGAATTCAGTGTTTAGGAAATACGTAATACGCGAGTAGCTTTTCAAAACTCACTGAAGAAGTTCTGCGCAAGAAATGGCGACTTGTGGTCAAAATATAACTGAGAATATATCAGTTAGCTCAAATAAACTGCCTAAAAACCAGAGCAAATTTGTATAGAAAACGATTACTTTTTAGTTTTCTATACAGGAAAATTATTTTTCCGACTTTGTCCGTCCGTCCGCCCTCAGATCTTCAAAACTACTTAGGCTAGAGGGTTGCAAATTGGTATGTTGATCATCCACCCTCCAATCATCAAACATACCAAATTGCAGCCCTCTAGCCTCAGTAGTTTTCATTTTATTTAAGGTTAAAGTTAGCCAATAATCGTACTTCTGGCAGCGCTATAGGTACCAGCATAGGCCACCACCGGACCGTGCTGAGTTTCATGGGCCGTGGCTGAGGCCACCACAGAACAGAAAAAACTCTCTCTCTCTCTCTCTCTCTCTCTCTCTCTCTCTCTCTCTCTCTCTCTCTCTCTCTCTCTCTCTCTCTCTGTAATTACGATCGTATCTGTTGATTCAACGTTAGAGTGAAATAAGCATTGGTCCCACTTCGTTCTTGTTACACGGATCATTTTACAACCAGCTGATGTTTAGGGCATCGAATATACGCCAGGTTTCCTGAGCGTTTATCAATTTAGTTACTGCAGAAACTTGCAACAACGCAAGATTAGGTACCTTCGATATTATTATTATTATTATTATTATTATTATTATTATTATTATTATTATTATTATTATTATTATTATTCACAAGATGAACCCTATTCTTATGGAGCAAGCCCACAGGGGCCATTGACTTGAAATTCGACATTGAATTATTTTATTATTAATTATTATTATTACTACTACTATTATTATTATTATTATTATTATTATTATTATTATTATTATTATTAAAAGACTGAACCCTATCCATATGGAGCAAGCCCACAGGGGCCATTGGCTTGAAATTCAAGCTTCCAAAGAATGTGGTGTTCATTAGAAAGAAGCAACATTAGATAAAGGGAAATACAGAAAAAAAGGATCACTTATTAAAAAGGTAAAAGATAAATTAACAAGTTGATAAAGGAATAGATAAAAAATTTAAGTAAATTATTAAGATACGAGAATTGTATTAGGGTAGTAATGCATTGCATCTTCGCTTGAACTTAGGAGACTCTTCCACAGTCCAACGGTGTGAGAACACATCCGTATTGCAACTCACCCCGGATGATAAATTTCAATATGATGAAGTTGTAAAATTGAAATAATGTCTATATTAAATTGGAAATCATGTTGATTCTAAAAGATGCCAACGTACCTTAGCGCAGGGGATCTGGGGTCACGGAGCACACATATCAACAAACAAGAGATTATTCTGAGCGTGTCCAGTTGTAGTATTTTTCTTCTTTGCTTTATAAAATCGTTGTGTAGGTCCCATTGTTTCACGACGATCGCGATTCGGTTACTATGACAGTGCACTGCAGGCATTACTTAAGGTTCTTCGAAGCATTCCATTGGCCCCTAGCTGTAACCCCTTAACATTCCTTTTACTGTACGCCTCCGTTCATATTCTTTCTTCCATCTTCCTTTCCTCCCTCGCTAACACTTGATATATAGTGCGACTGCGAGGTTTTCCTCCTGTTACATCTTTCAAACCTTTTTAATGTCAATTTCCATTTCAGCGCTAAATGACCTCATAGGTCCCAGCGCTTGGCCTTTGGCCTAAATCCTATATTCTATTATTTTATTCTATTCTAGAACATCGAACAATAGATACTCTTTGAGATCCAAGCTCTTGCAGAGTCCCATATACACTACTCGAACGCATAAGAGGCCGGGCTGTCATAAGGCCTGCTTAACTAACTGCAATAACGATAGTAAAATGGCTCAGATTTCACGACATTCAAAAAGTCAACTAGACAGGCTACTCGGTGGCCAACGACGATGCGACACCTGTCTCATAAGGCTAATGAAATCACTCTGCATGCATGCCTTCATTTTTATTTCAATTTTGCAAAACAATTTTCAGTTCTCCACGGCTTTACTCTGACTCAAACCATCTTAGCGGAACGACGAAGTCTACTGAAGTATATGACAGCTTTTGGATCCTAAAAGAAAGTCATGTGTCTGAAACACCTTCATTATTCGAAGACCGCCATTACATTCATGACACCGTAATTCACTGGTTCTCCGTCGAGTCATGTCATTTATTACAGAGGAAGCACGACTGTTACAGCGCGAAACCCATTGCCATTCCTGAATGACAGAGGGCTTTGAATTGTATGCTTGCAAGCACTACTAGTCAAAAGACAGAGTAAGTGCAAGTTGCTTTTATGAAGACAGTAGTATTTACAGCACAAAGCTGACCTGTAATGCTTGTAATAATGAGTCTATACTTATAAGCCCTCCCCCCAACACACACCCTGAGAGGGGAGTTACTGACCCTTGTCCTCACCTCACGGTGCGACCCACAACAATCGACTTGGCATAAGGTCTCGAATTCACTGCTCAACTCGATTAAGACACGATGTGCTCCTCAGGAAACGGACCAAAATGGCTCTCTCTCTCTCTCTCTCTCTCTCTCTCTCTCTCTCTCTCTCTCTCTCTCTCTCTCTCTCTCTCTAGCCCTTTTAGACTGAAGGTCAACACCCGAAGATGTTAATCCAATTCCAGGTATTATTATACAGGGGAAAGGTTATCAGCCCCTGACTCCAGTTGACAAATTCTCTCTAGCTACCAGCACCATCTAAGGATCGAAGGTGGGCTCCCATATAAGTTAGCTCTCTTCGCCTATCGAACGGCGGGAGCGTATTATAAATGTTATAGATGACGACAACACACACACACACATATAATAAAGTTTATTTGTGTCCAGATTTGCACATATGAGTACAATGGAAGTCATACGTCAAGTATAAGCAACAATGAAAAAATCGACAGATTCTGGAGTTTGCAAACAATGGAAACACAGAGGAAAAAAAAAATAAGTTAATTAGCTTATTTTCTTTTTCCCTTGTGTTTACGTTCCTCGTAGAAGTCCAGAGTCTGTTGGTTTTTTATCATTGCTTCAACTTTAGTGTATGACTGCCATTGTACATGTAGCCTATGTGTAAATCTAAACAAAGAAACTATATTATATGTATGCGTAATATAATGTATATATGTGTGTGTGTATATATATATATATATATATATATATATATATATATATATATATATATATATATATATATATATATATATATATATATATATATATATATACATATATATATATATATATATATATATATATATATATATATATATATGTTGAAGTTAACTATAACACTTTTATCATACTCTCCCACCGTTCGACATATGAAGAGGAAAGAGACAGAAGTTTCCCTTAACAGAACAACACACACAAAGAGGTCAAAAACAAGCATTAAAAGGAGGAAGAACGAGTAAATATAAAACAAAAAAAAAAAAAACAAGAAATCGTAATCCTTGAAAAGGGAGAGGAAAGACTTCTTGGACACCGAAGGACCGACCTTCCATATAACCTTTCATTAAGGTTCGCATAACCGTGAGCAAGACACACATAGACAATCGCCTTTGCAGAAAATCTAGATGATACTGAACGGAGCTGAATCATTGGACGGAAAATTGCATCGTTGTTTATGACAACGGTGCTGAGTGCGGAATTGCGATTTTTCCCCCCTCTTTATTTTTGCTGACAAAGTCATTATTGCGAAAAAGACAAAGCTAGTTTCAGTAAGGGCGTTTCTCTCTCTCTCTCTCTCTCTCTCTCTCTCTCTCTCTCTCTCTCTCTCTCTCTCTCTCTCCTTTACACGCGCGCGCGCGCACACAAACATTTATATGTATTATATATACAAATACACACACATATATATATACTTATATATTATATATACATATATTATTATATATATATATATATGTATACTGTGTGTATGTATATATATATATATATATATATATATATATATATATATATATATATATATATATATATATATACACACATTCAAACTAACAGCTTTCTTAGCTACGTAAGATATGTAGACTCACTACATACGTACATGTGCATATGCGCATGCGTTCTTCTTCACCAGAAAAAAAGGGAAAAATAACACGGGCAATTGTTATTCATTTCACGTACGAAATCACTCGAGCCGAAAGACAGCGATTCCAAGGGCCTATTCCAATAGGTGCGCGATGGAGCGCGGATGCGCGCTTGATCGTGAAGTCTAACAGCTGACGTTCGACGTAGAAAGAAACTAGAATTAAGAGACGCCAAGGGAGACTTTAAAAGTTGAAAGAAACGTGAATTAAAAGAGACCAAGAGAGAAGTACGTCTACGTCGCTTGCATGAAGGTTGCTTTCTTCTCTCTGTTGTGCTTGGTAGCGTGTTGTGTTTTCCATCTTGGATGTTTCTGCTTTTATGTGCAACATAAGTAAATGATTCATAGCCAGGTGCAACGTATGTAAATACTTCCTGAGTTTAGAAAAATTCAATGCATAAGAGATATATAATGATTTACCGTTGTGATGCATAAGAGATATATAATGGGTCCATGTCAAGGGTTCGCGTCCCATATAATTTCATTTTATATATATTCCCCTTCAGTGATAATTCTAAATGTATGTATTTGATATTAAACGACATAGCTTCATGATTGTATATAAATATGATAAAAAATTTATATTTACTTATATATACAGTAAATGTATGTACATATAAATATATATATATATATATATATATATATATATATATATATACAGTAAATGTATATGTATGTATATATATATATATGTGTATATGTATGTATATGTATATATATATATATATATATATATATATATATATATATATATATATATATATATATATATATATACATACAATTACGAGAGGACACGTCTCTTGCTCTTGTATGTGATTTCCAAGTCAGAATCTCATGGAATCTTTAAGACAATTTAGACTTATAAACACATGCCGAATCTAGCCTAACCTCCGATAAAATGTAGTGGTTAAAGTTAATGCCTCTTGTTACCTTATTTTAATGATTAATTTATTCGTGATAGCTGCTATCTGTAGCCAATGGGTCAATCTCATAACATTTCTGTGTCTTGGACTCAGATTTTGGGCGGGCCATAGCCTCTGTACTAAGATGCTGCTTAGTCTAGATTGAGTTCCTTTTGAGTTCCCTTGTCTTTCACCAGCGTTTTCAACTGTAACATAAAATATTTTTTATAGCAAGTTGAGTAGAAAAGCAGAGAGAAAGTTTGATGAGAAAGGCAGCAGGAGCTGTACAGAAGATATGGAATGAAAGATGTATGACATGAGCTGTGTTAACGGATATTAATTTACTATAAGCATGTGGCATCGCGGTAACATCAAAATAATTCTGTTACAAAGTGTAACATCTTTCATTGTCGGTAGTGCTGCTGTTGCAACTAATGAGAGAGACAGAGAGAGATAGTTCAATGATATTCACAACATGCAAAATTACAGGTGGCCCAAGGACGGACTAAAAGCATGATCAGTCATAGTTGGCACTGACGACACTCAAAGCATTCATATCTTTGTTGGCAGTCACGCCCTCGGATGCCCTATGTACACATAGTTATTGTTACAACCTTCCGCATGAATAAAACATCTCGAAATTGAGCCTTTACTCTAACTCTCTCTGGCTCCTCTGTAGTCGAGGCAGGCGGAAAGAACAGTTCGGTATTCTGAGGTTCAATTTCGAGTCATTTCTTCAGGTGATGGTTGGTTTGGCGTTCCTCAGGGTCGGCGGCTCTTGCCCTTCTTTGTCGAAGGCTTTTTCGCAACGAAGTCCTTCCCCTCCATTCTTATCTTAGTACAAAAGGAAACTGGTTTGGTTCGGTTCTTCGCCGCTGCGTGAAGGAAATGAAACTGAATCTAGCCATTAATCTCGGCAGGAAAGAGAAAATAGGAGAGTCATCGAGACTGGGAGCCTTTAGTTACGTTCAAGGCTGAAGTCGAAATCATTACCCCTGTAGCAATAGTACTAGTAGTAGTCTCAGTAACAGCTATGATATTAACAACAATAGCTGACATATGACCCACACGTTTCACGCACATCCAACCTTTTCTGTACTGCACTGACTTTACTACTGCGAGACTACCTTCATGTGCTAATGAGACTGGCTTCGTGTGGTTTTATTTTAACTCTTTTTAATTTCCGATTGCCATTCGCTTCAGCTCACACCCCATTAGCACTATCTTTATGCTCTATAAAGTTTGACTGCATGCGTCTTGCGCATGTGCGTACTCAAAGCCAGCCGTAACAGATACATTTGCCAAGTCAGCTTGACGGGAATCTAAACGTGAATTCCTAACAGAAATCAAAAGGGAATATAAAGGTTTTAATTAGTGAATAACTTAGCTATATGGTGTATATTTTGAAATTAATCACTTGAAAGGCGATGTGTGCAGAATCTATGCAGTGTTTATATTTAAAGGTAATATTCAGGGTCAAATACCCCGCCCCCAACCCCCGATCAGAGTTGCCAAGGACACCGGACGAACATATGATAAAATGCTCATGTAAGTATGATTCTTGATGCTACGGTTAAAGAGGACACTCTGATCCCTCGAAGGCCATTTCGTTTTGTTACCGGATATGGGCTGTTCAAGGGAGCAAGAGCCTACGCTGGCGTAAGGATGGAGCTTAATCTAGCAACAAGTTCTATTGGCGTTTTACGAGGGTGTTTGCTATCTAGGATTTTGTTGAGTGGTACTGAAACTTATGATAAAGAATTTGATGTAGGTGTATAGTATAATATGATTAGTATCTGAAAAGGACAGAGGAAGAGAGAGAGTTTTCTGTTATTGACCACATTTGAGTAAATACAATTTAACCATCAAGAAAAAGCAATTAATTATCCTAATAAATTCAAAACAGACAGAACCCATAAAGACCAATGAATACCTTACTAAATCAGATGATATAGTAATTACATTGACCTTTCAGCAGTCACTATGGAACTTTGAAACTTGTAATTAAAGTACTTGATCTAATTAACATAATACAACTTTAAGAAAAGGGGAGAGAGAGAGAGAGAGAGAGAGAGAGAGTTTTCAGCATGAAACACATTTAGAGTAAATTCAACCAAATAATGTGATTTTTAGAAAAGAGGAGAGAGAGAAAGAGTTTTCAATATGGAAAAAACAATTTCAAGAAAAACCAGACAACCCTAAAATACAACACTAAAATATTCCCTGCACGATTTTTAGAAAAGGGAGAGAGCTCCAACCAAGAGTTTCATATTCTCTTTCTTCCATCTTACTTTCCACCCTCTCCTAACAATTGATTCATAGTGCACTTGAGAGATTTCCTCCTGTTACACCTTTCAAACCTTTTACTGTCAGTTTCCGTTTCGGCGCTGAATGACCTCATTGGTCCCAGTGCTTGGCCTTTGGCCTAAATTCTGTATTCAGTTTAATTCAAGGAAAACCAGTCAGAGCCCTGAAACACCAATGAATGCCTCACTAAATCATATGGCAGAGTTATTACACTTACCTTTCAGTAGGTCCTTTTGGTCGGGAGACCTCTGCAACGACGGTCGTCGCCGTCTGCGGTCTTAAATAAACTTCAAGGCTAAAAAATTATGGTTATCATCATCAATTACGGATGATATTTCAGACTCCCGCGGCGACTCTGAAGTTCTTGTAATCCTTTTTGTCGTACTCCAGGATCCTCAAGTTTCATACTAGATTTCCCTCGCGTCCTCCAAACGCCCTATTGAAAAAAGGTAAAGAAGAAACAGACTCACGTTTAGTGGTACCTTTCGGCAAAAGAAACAAGTAATAATGCGCCGAAGTTTCTTCGGCGCAAGTCGACCTTTCTGTACAGCCGCTACAGCGTATAATCAAGGCCACCGAAAATAGATCAATCTTTCGGGGTCTCGGTATAATGCTGTATGACCCGCGGCCCATGAAACCGTAACCACGGCCCGGTGGTAGCCTGTCCCATATCGTTGCCAGATGCGCGATTATAGCTAACTTTAACTTTGAAAAAAATAAAAACTATTGAGGAGGCTAGAGAGCTGCAATTTGGTATGTCTGATGACAGGATGGTGGATGATCAACATACCAATTTGCAGCCCTCTAGCCTCAGTAGTTTTTAAGATCTGAGGGCGGACAGAATAAAGTGAGGACGGACAGACAAAGCCGGCACAAAAGTTCCCCTTTACAGAAAACTAAAAAGGGAAAAGACCCATGCTGATTGCTACCTCGCAAGAAATATCGAAGAAATTAGACGCAATTGTTCCAGTCTCTGAGATTCTTCCTGCTCGCCTAAGCACAATGGGACTCCGTCTATAAAACCGGCACTTGTACCGACAATCACGTACTAATTACGTATTATTCGTACTTAGGCAAACAAGGCATGAGTTTAACCACCTGTGAGCAGAAGGCGGAAACTGCAATCATTGGGCGTTTAGAGGTTATCCTAAATGAGTGAATAATGGGCATGTGCCCCCCACGCCCCACCTCCAAAGAACGTTTAGGTCGCGACTCAAATTACCGAGAGAAAAGTGGCTTCGATGGTCGATGCGACTACGGGTCTTAAAACCCAAAACCGACCCATTTGCGCTAAGTGGGCGGCTGTTCGGAAGATCCAGGACCCACTAAAATCGGAATGTCTGTATTTATACCATCCGGGATGAGAGGTAACGCAAACACTGGGTTGGCGTAGTGGGTTTTATTTATTATTTTTTTTTTATGCTTAAATTTTGCGGCGAGAAACCAAAATCAAGATTGTGATGTTCATCAACGCGGTGGAGAACAAAATGCCGAATATTGAAACTACTGCTGATGCCTGGCTCTCTCTCTCTCTCTCTCTCTCTGTATATATATATATATATATATATATATATATATATATACAGAGAGATATATATATATATTTATATACATATATATATATATGCTTATACTATATATATTTATATAAATATATATATATATATATATATATATATATATATATATATATATATATATTATATATATATATATATATATATTTATTATACATATGTATGTATATATATATAATTATATATATATATATATATATATATATATATATATATATATATATATATATATATATATATATATATAGAGAGAGAGAGAGAGAGAGAGAGAGAGAGAGAGAGAGAGAGAGAGAGAGAGAGAGAGAGAACGGTCCATTCAGTCATGCAGACAAGTCACAAGAACAGCCATCGGATGACTGACTACCAACAAAGAGAGAATCTCGGCGAGGAATTGAAAAACAAAAGCTCCCTTTCTTTTCTAAGTCTCTTCCTGAACAAATTCTAAAAGTCTTCACGCACAGTTATTTTACTTTTTTTTATTTTTTTTTAGGGTTTGCGGTAACCCCAGGCAATGTTCAGACGTACTGACATATTCATGTGTGGTACACGTGTGTCGTCAGACATAGAAATTCCACACAGTATGTAGGTTAGGAATCGGAAGGGTAATTCTCTCTCTCTCTCTCTCTCTCTCTCTCTCTCTCTCTCTCTCTCTCTCTATATATATATATATATATATATATATATATATATATATATATATATATATATATTATATATATTTATTTATATATATATGTGTGTGTGCATATGTATGTATGTGCGTGTGTTTGTGTGCAGAGTATGCGTGATGGCATGGACACCCTCATTGTAATTCACTGAAAAATGTACCAGGAACCTGGTACACTTAGAAAGAGAAACAGAAAGAGAGAGATAAAAAAACTTCAAACAGAACTTTGCAATTTAAAGAGAGAGAGGGAGAGAGAACCTCCAAACAGAACTTCTCACACTTCGATTTACAGAGAGAGGGAGAGAAAACTTCAAAAAGAACTTCGTATACTTAGAGAGAGAGCGAATTTCAAACAGGATCTCGCGCACTTAGAGAGAGAGAGAACTTCAGACAGAACCTGGTACACTTAGACAGGCAGGAGAGAGAGAGAGAGAGAGAGAGAGAGAGAGAACTTCAAACAGAACCTCGCGCACTTAGAGAGAGAGAGAGAGAGAGAGAGAGAGAGAACTTCAAGCAGAAACACGTGCACTTAAACTTAGAGAGAGAGAAAGAGAACTTCAAACAGAAATACGTACACTTAGAGAGAGAGAGAAAAAGAGAGAGAACTTCAAACAGAACTCCTACACTTAGAGAGAGAGAGAGAAATCCCCAAACATTCTTGCGTAGCCTAGACTGACACAAGTGCTCAAAGTGCACGCAAAGAAAGCATGCTCTTAAGCAATCAGCCTCATGGAGTTAAAGTGACGAGGCACAGCAGAAAGTGAGGTTGCAAGTGTTCACTTAGGGTTAAAAGGAAAGAAGATGAAGAAGAAGGAGAAACGGTCAATTAGATAATCGCGTGAGAACGTCGCTCTGGGAGAAGAGACTATGGCAATGGCACCATCAGACTCTCTCTCTCTCTCTCTCTCTCTCTCTCTCTCTCTCTCTCTCTCTCTCTCTCTTCAAATGATGCGTCAGTGAACTACTTTTTTCCATCTCTTAATTGCTGATGTTATATGTGAAATTATTATTATTATTATTATTATTATTATTATTATTATTATTATTATTATTATTATAGCTGCACACTGAGTGTAATGCAATGTGATTCTCTCTCTCTCTCTCTCTCTCTCTCTCTCTCTCTCTCTCTCTCTCTCTCTCTCTCTCTCTCTTCAAACGGCGCGTCAGTGAACCAATTCTTTTCATCCCCTTTTAGATGCTGATGTTATTCGTGAAATTATTATTTTAATTATTATTATTATTACTGTTACTATTATTAAATGTGATATTATTCGTAGTGTAGCTTAAATAATTATAATAATAATACAATTAATATTATTATTATTATTATTATTATTATTATTATTATTATTATTATTATTATTATTATTATTATTATACATGATAAACTCTAGACATTGATCATAAAAAAAATTCGACCATTTCGAAGACATTCATAATCATAGAATCATAGTGATAATCAAAGGATCATAGTGATAAACGAAAGCCTCTTAGTTACCTGTGTCACTTCAGCACAAGTGGGTCCACCCCACCCCCAAAAAAAAAAATGAAGCCGTGTAACTTAGACAATACTCAGATATCGAAAGATGGTATTTATGCCCAGTTCTTGGCTATGTAACTGTAAAAAAATACGCGTGTTTATATACATACATATATGTGTATATATATGTATATATAATGTGTATAAATATATATATTTATATAACTATATGTATATACATAAATATATATAAATTTCTGACACATCAGGATCGAACCCAGTTCTTTCAATTGAAAGGCAAGGGCGCTGGCCTCTAGGCCATACAAGTCATTCAGGATCGAACCCAGGTCTTCCAATTGAAAGACCTGGGTTCGATCCTGATGTGAGTCAGAAATTTATTTCTGTTCCACACGTGATTGTGTGTTGATTTTATATATATATATATATATATATATATATATATATATATATATATATATATATATATATATATATATATATATATATATACTGTATTTGTGTGTGAGAGAGAGAGAAAGAGAGCAATGCATGCATATACAAAGGACAACATTCAAGCCCCCGTATAAAAAAAAAAAGCAAGACAAATAACTCTGAGAAGTAAAACAAGCGATAAGAACGCCTTGAAATCTGGGTTTACAAGAGTAATGGCATATTTACATACGTGTCAACGCAAGACTTTCTCCTCTCTTCAGAAGAGGTCACAGTTCTTTCCTCCTTCTCTACAATTACCCTTTTAATGAGGCCGGCGTCCTCACGTACCATTTCATACGCCGGAATTTTATACGTCGGAGCGAAAGAAAAAAAATGCGTAAGAGCCCGTATTCCGGGGCAATAATTGCCTCAAATTGCGGTAACAAAACCCCGATAAAAAAAAAAAAATTTAATCACTTTCGCCCACTTATCGTTTTGGTCTGAAGGCGACCCGGCGCTTCTGCTATCTTTCGAAATTGTCGCAGGAAATTAAGTACTTTCTTTATGGCTTCGGCGCACAATTTCATCACTCTTTTTGGCTTTCAGCTTCATTGATGACGCATTTTCGTTCGCCGCAGATACCTAAGGTTTGTTGCGACGTCCCTTTTTCATTTGAAATTGGGGCTGAAACGGGTTCACAATCTTTCACAGTACAATTCTCCTCTTTCGACAAAATCACAGGAGACATGTACACACACACACACACACACATATATATATATATATATATATATATATATATATATATATATATATATATATATATATATATATATATATATATGTATATATTAGTTAAGGTTAAAGTCCTCCTGGGCCTCTACAGGCTCATAGGGCAGGCGTTGATCTCCTATCTCCTGTTTCTTAGGGCGACAGCCAGTTGGAGACAGGTCCCATAATATATATATATATATATATATATATATATATATATATATATATATATATATATATATATATATATATATATATATATATATATATATACATACATAGATATGTATATATACATATACATATATATGTGTGTGTGTGAATGATCCCCAGGTGGAACAAGGAGAAGGCACATTTAGAGAAAACATATCTTTCCATATTTACATTACCTTCAGTCGATTTAGTCAGTTCTATGTACATTTACATCTGTCACAAAAGGATGCTACGTATCTCCTAATTAGTCCAGTTTCGTATCACTTAGGACAATAATTGTATTACCGTTTGTGAACAATACGTAACAACATGACAGAAATTGTCATTAGGGTTTCCTAATTGTGTTATTAAGTCGCAGGAGCACTAATTAGGAGATGAGGTGTGTAATCAACATAAAATGTAAAATGCCACAGAAAGATAAAAAGATATTCAAACTAAGAGAGAAAATGAGACAAATAGCAGATAATTTTCTTTGAAAATATGTAAGGAGTATTAAATATCTGTAAGATTTGTTGCCGGTAATAGCCGTTATTTACATAGCATGGCATAATTGTTGGTAATTGTTACCATCGCAGGAGACATGTACTTTTACGAACACTCACACGAACACTCACACACACACACACACACACACACACACATATATATATATATGTATGTGTATATATATATATAGTGTGTATATATATTATATATATATATATATATACATATATATATATATATATATATATATATATATATATATATATATATATATATATATATATATATATATATATATATATCAAAGTGACAAATTGCTTTGAAATACTTATATCTTAGACAAGAGTTTCATCACTTAAACAGCCAACTTATAAGTCAGAATACTAACAATCAAATATTGCAACACCGCAAAGATTCTACTGGACGTGATAATGCACACACCCTAAGAAACACGACCCTTGTGTCGTAACTAGTCTTTATCTAGTGACCTAGATGCCCTAGGGCCTTAACGAAGTGTCACTTGGCACTTGTTGCAAGTGCTCTAGTGGTCCATTTGCACATAAAGGAACCTATTATGGGTCCACCATACTTCTGCTGGTAGCCTTCGTATGGACTCTGTCCATACACATAAACACACATACACACACAGGTATATATAAATATATATACTATATATGTATATATATATATACATATATATTATATTATATATGTATATATATATATATATATATATATATATATATATATATATATATATATATATATATATATATATATATATATATATATATATATATGTATATATATATATATATATTATATATATATGTGTGTGTGTGTGTGTGTGTGTTTATGTATGTATGAATAGGTGTGTTCAGTTATACTTTTTCATTCAGATTGCGCTTTGTATACTATTTGTACAATAAGATAACAGACATATCTGCACCCAAGTATACTTGCTTCAACAGGGGTATACAAGAAGAAATGACGCATCAGCTGTAGAGTCTTCGTTTTATGAAAATCTCAAACAGTCTCCAGTCAAGTTCATCAGCTGAGAGTCATGTCCAATTAAGCATGAAGCATCATTAACTTAATCATTTTCCAGTCATTTTTCATACGCTCAATCATCCATGATATAGAAGACCTTCCGTTCTGTTACCCTGTCAATGAACACTTTCACTGCGTCTTTAATTTTCTGAAAAGAAAACTATTGTGCCGGCTTTGTCTGTCCGACCGCACTTTTTTCTGTCCGCCCTCAGATCTTAAAAACTACTGAGTCTAGAGGGCTGCAAATTGGTGTGGTGATCATCCACCCTCCAGTCATCAAACATACCAAATTGCAGCCCTCTAGCCTCAGTAGTTTTTGTTTTATTTAAGGTTAAAATTAGCCATAATCGTGCACCTGGCAACGATATAGGCCAGGCCACCAACGGACCAGTGGTTAAAATTTCATGGGCCGCGGCTCATACAGCATTATACCTAGACCACCGAAAGATTTGATCTATTTTCTGTGGCCTTGATTATACGATGTACAGAAAACTCGATTGCGCAAAAGAGACTTCGGCGCATTTTTTATGTTTCTTTCTGCTTCCCAAAACGCCTCATTTTTCAATCAGCACTAAACAGTGATGGAAACATGACACAACTTCATCCGAGACCTGTTTTCACGTCGAACTAGACATCCACACACGCACAAACACCCAAGCGCTTATTTGTATGTATTCATTTTATTAGAAGAACGGAAGTTGTGCATTTTTCACCAGCTCTTAATCATGAAATTAAATCCGTTACTTTTCGCTTTAAAAGTTAAGTCTACCTTAGTTTAACCAGACCACTGAGTTGATTAACAGCTCTCCTAGGGCTGGCCCGAAGGATTAGACTTATTTTACGTGGCTAAGAACCAATTGGTTACCTAGCGACGGGACCTACAGCTTATTGTGGAATCCGAACCACATTATAGCGAGAAATTAATTTCTATCACTAAAAATAAATTCCTCTAATTTCATTGGCCGTCCGGAGAATCGAGCGCGGGCCTAGCAGAATGCTAGCCGAGTACGATATCGACCCGCGTCCAAGTTCCCTATTTTCGCTTTAAAAACGAAAATAGGGAACTACAGAAAAACAAATACAGAAAATAGGAAAATAAAACACGACGAACGACGTCATACTCATAATAACAAAATCATTACGAGCGTGCTTTCGAAAAGGCCCCGAAGGGGTTTCCCGTTTAGGCTGGAAAAGTGCCCGCCGAAAGGACAACCGGAAACGCAGTATTGATTGACAGCTTCCGGCGTGCGGGGGAAAGGACGCGGGGATTTCTCGGGGCGGGGGGCGGGGCGGGGCGTTGGAGGAGGAGGGGTCGGGTGGGTGGAGATAGGGTGAAAGATACGTAATGGCGGAAGTTTCGGTATGAAAGCGAAAAGGATAACGGAGTTGGAATAACCACAGCGGAGTCAGTATCTTATTAGTATATTGAGTTCATCTCATTCTGAGCGGGAATTTGATGCTGTAACATTGCTGTACAGCATTGCTGAAAAAGCAGCAATGAAGTAACGTGTTTATATCTTTTGAAAATCTGCTAGTCTTCAAATAACTGCTTTAACATTTATCTTATTAGTATATTGAGTTCATCTCATTCTGAGCGGGAATTTGATGCTGTAACATTGCTATATAGCATTGCTGAAATAGCAGCAATGAAGTAACGTGTTTATATCTTTTGAAAATCTACTAATCTTCAAATAACTACTTTAACATTTATCTTATTAGTATATTGAGTTCATCTCATTCTGAGCGGGAATTTGATGCTGTAACATTGCTGTACAGCATTGCTGAAACAGCAGCAATGAAGTAACGTGTTTGTATCTTTTGAAAATCTACTAATCTTCAAATAATTGCTTCAACATTTAGTTACCAGCGAATACTGTTATTGCCAGTATGTGCAATACAACACCTTTAACCGGTATGAGCAAACAGTAGGATCTTTTGTTGATGCTAATCCACGTTCATTCCGGCTTTTATCATTAAGAAAAGAAATATACAATACATATATTTTTATCCTTGAAAATAGTAACGTATATACGTAACATGTGCCAAAATTTCTCTTCTCTCTCTCTCTCTCTCTCTCTCTCTCTCTCTCTCTCTCTCTCTCTCTATATATATATATATATATATATATATATATATATATATATATATATATATATATATATATATATATATATATATTTATATATATATATATATATATATATATATATATATATATATATATATATATATATATATATATATATATATTATGTGGGTGTGTGGCTGTGGGTGTGGCTGTGTCCTATATATGCGTGGGTTTGAGTGAGAATGAAAGAAATGACGTGGCAAAGTTAATATTAAATATTCTGTACGATACACAAAAAATATACTGTACAAATCACCGACCTCAGACGCTTCTTAAATCTTTTTTATTTCGTACAATTCTTGTTTATTATTTTTTAATGCCAACACAATAAAGAAAAAACATTAAAACCCTTCCCCAAACAGCTAGAATGGATTTACGATACCCAATAAAAGGGATACTTTCGTGGCTGTGAGCAAAGCAGTTTATGGGGATGGGAATAAAGACGGCGGGATTTAAATTAGCCAACCCTTCCCCACCCCTCCCCCACAACATTCTCTCTCTCTCTCTCTCTCTCTCTCTCTCTCTCTCTCTCTCTCTCTCTCTCTCTCTCTCTCTCTATATATATATATATATATATATATATATATATATATATATATATATATATATATATATATATATATATATATATATTTATTTAGTGTTTGAGTTGCATTCGTCTCCCATCCTCTCTCCTGATGTTCAAGTCTCTCTCTCTCTCTCTCTCTCTCTCTCTCTCTCTCTCTCTCTGACGTGAGAATTCATTGTACCTTTGTTTTGCCAATATTAATAAATAAACAAAACGAAACACCCTCGCACCATGGAGTACGAGGTAAGAAACTAGTGAAATATGGAAACGGCGATGAAATCAAATATCTGACTGATCTGAATTCCACTTACCACACAAAACCTACAAGATGTCTAGTATTTCACATTTCATAACTAGAGAGAAAAATAAAATAAAAGAAAAGCTAGTTGAAATTTTACGCGAACTTCACACGAGGAAAAGATACAGCAGTTTCCAATGGCTGTACAAAAGCGAACGACCTATTTACCAAGAATGACAATCGGCGTAGATAGCCTAGACGGCCAAGGAAATGCAAATCTATTAGTCTAGCATATGACGATGGTGGGGATAAGCAAGCGTAAGCTAAAGCGAAGAAACGTCGATAAAAGACGGAAGATCCGCAGGGGTAAGTATCATTTGGGAACGGGAAAATTATCTGAGGTTATAATGACAGATTCTGAGAACCTGTATTTGACTGTCCTCATAAGTGTTGCTCTAGAAAGCGTCGTGTATCCTTTATATAGTATAGTGAACTCTCTCATAAATAAAAATGAAGGTTGGGGATCGTCGTTTTAAAGTAAATCTAGCTATAGCAGTCAGCGAAGGAGTTTAATAACAGTAGCCTTTGGCTTGAAGATGTCATTGACACTGCAGACAGAGTTCATATGTATGCGCATATACCGTCGGTACCACTCTTAATGGTTGGCTGTTTATATCGAATTTTAATATTCGTACACTTTTATTTATTCCAAAGGGTGCCAAGAATAACGTAAAAAAAACTAGCCATGTAAATTGCTCGCTGAAGGTGGTTAGTTTCAAAAACCATACATCGATTTGAAAAAAAAAAAAAAAAAAAAAAAAAAATATATATATATATATATATATATATATATATATATATATATATATATATATATATATATATATATATATATATATATATATATATATACACACACAGTGTTAAGGCCTGTAGCATGCAAGATTCCACCACAGATAACGTGAAAAATACAATTGCAATACTGGGACAAAAGTTCTTAGAGCAAATCACCCTTTTGTTGTTCGTTGAAACACTCGTGTGTCAAAATGTTTTCATGACAGTGTACATGGGAAATGAAATACTTCACAAATAACAGCTACTTAACATGTGAAATGACTGAATATGAGAAACAAGTTTATCAAATTCAGTAGATATATAATACATTTTTATTTTTCACTGAAGACCTCAAGTTTTTCATTTTCTGTTTTCCTTTTCTCCACGCAACGAGGAAGTAATCCAATACATTCCGTGCTCCATTAAGTCATTTACACTCGACGAGAGAAGCTAATATTTGGCTTTTGTGATTTTTTTCCTCGTGGTAAAGAGAATGATGAGCTGCAATTTTACTTGAGTGGCGACCAGCTGGCTATCCTTGAGTCATGTGAACCGAAGTTTGATAAAGTGCCTTACTTGCAAAATACAATAAGTGAGTATGTTTTACGTATTTTTTTTTAAATTCGAGAATGAAATAAGCTGAAGTGATATGAAATGAATCTACCCCTTTGTTAAAAACTCCTTAGGTCTTATTTTGTTTCTTTATTGGTTTGCGAGATGGGCGATTTTCCGTGGCTCTTCAAAGAAGCTTACTTTTTGTTTATCAGATGTTGTTAGTGGTTTCAACACATGATAATGAAGTGCTGTATTTTAAACCTTCATCTTAATACTCTGACTTGATTTAATTACAAATACGTTAGTCGAGAGTTTAAGATAATGTATAAAATGCAGCAGCCGTTCGTCTCTCCCAAAAATCTCAGTCAAGTTTTGCTGAGGGTTTTAAATCACAGACAGCATCTGAAGCTGAACCAAAAAACCTATCTTATTTTAAAGCCCTATGTTTATGGCAATTTTATTTATGCCATCATGCATTAGATAAAATATGTTTCAATAAAAATCATTGTTAACATTTTTAAAATTTATTTTCTGTGATTTATGACATAGGAGACGCCATGGCTGTTAGGAAGCTTTTCTTGATAGACCAACAGCGCGACTTAAATCGAGCCTTCCCTTCGCCTCCAAGGACACTCCTGACTCCAGACGAAGAGAAAACAGTTCATGAAAGTCAGACCTGCGATAAGGAACTAATAAATCCATTTCTTATTCCGCTGAACTCTGAGAAATGTTCCCAACCAAACCCTGGCCTCTTCGGGGCACTAGATATATGCCTGGGTGTACCCGATACGTGCTTGGACCCTAACCTAATTCAGGAGATGCCACCGAAATGGGAGGAAACTCGGCTACCAACCAAACTCGGTCTAAATTTACAACCAAGCCCTACAGGTAATAGTGAAGAAGAATGAAGAATGACTCACAAGGACTGTACTTGCAAACCAACCAATTTGGAAGCGGTTCCTTTGGCGTTTTTTTAAGAGATGGGAATCAGGATCTTCCTAGTATTCCATAAAATATTGAAACCTTAGAATATCAGGCCAGAGAAAAGTACGCAAGTCCTACAAAGCATCCGTATTGCAAATGTTTATGTTCCTTAGCGCTATTTTGCAACTCTAAATAGTAAGCATAAGCAGAATTTATAAGATCTCATCTTCACTTGTAAGTCAGTCATGTACCATCTCTGTACCAGTACTATACATATGAAAATGTATGAAAGAAACACTCATTTTCCCACCAGTTTAAGTGACTATTCGCCAACCTCTTACATTGCTACATATGTATACAATTAGGTGAAACGCAAGAATGTGTTATCTAGTTTTTTCAGAATTATACCTTTTCTTTATATGTTTTGAGACTTAATTGATATTTATTTTCAGTGGCATCTTTTTGTTATGTATGTGTAATAAATAAAAGAGATTTCAAACTAAGTTTTCTGTTACGTCATAAGACTCTTGAGAGTTTTAAGATTATTGTCATCTTAACTGCTTTATGTCAGCCAGAAGAAATGACCATAAATTGTTCTCCTGTTGTTTCCTTTATCGTCTAATCCTCGATGCTGAATAATTTACAAAGGTCGAAGGATAAAATGCTGAAATCAAGTATATGACTCTTAGAAATTAGTAAGGAAGGGAAAATCTTGAAGAAAGTTGAGAAGTGTCTACTCGAAAAAGCATAACAGAAATATTTTCCAACTTCATGGTAATGGTAAAAAATTTCATGCTTCAGCACTTGCCTGGAAAACCACCTCATTTGAGTTACAAATGAGTGGTTAAAGTTGACCAATGGTGACGTGTTTAATGCAACAAATTAATCCCAATTGCAGAAGAGCTCCGATACCCATTTCCTGTAAACAATAAACTTAACATTTCAGTGCTTCTGAAAGATTCTATTGGTGTTTCCCCCTCCCGCCCTCCCCCTGTGTGCCTAGTAGCATCGACAAGGAAGCGCCATTAGCTACATGGCCCTTGTTATCTCTCAAGTTCTTACTTCCGCCCCTTTTTGATTAAAGGGGACTATCAAGAAATTAGTCCTGTTAAGTAGGTGCTCATTGCTACAGATTGTGTGGTAACCGAATTGTGTTTAAATTTGCACTTCCTTCCACCACAATCATCTTAGCGACAACAAACATTATATTTCAAACTACGCCAACAACCCCCACCCCTTTTCTTTCTCTCTTCGCCCCAAAAAATTAATTTTCGGGATTTTTTGTGGCCCGTTGCTACTTGCATCAGGCTCTATAGTCGGTTGCGAGTTTCAGTGCACTGTTTTATATGTAGGATTGTTAACGTACTTTTAATTTTTATTTTATCTGGACATGGAACGAGCAAGAGGGGCTGACTCCCCCTTCCAGACCCCGCATAAGGGGCCCCAGTCGACAAATGCGAAAAAGGAAACTGAGGTTGTAATGAACATAAAAGAAAACAATTCAAAAATTAGGATATATAAAAAAAATATTGCTCTTCAGGAACAACTTAAAATCATTCACACCAACACTGCATTTTTTTATACGAGATATTTACAAAACTATTTTTTACAACTATATATATACAGCATATACATAAATTTATATATATATATATATATATATATATTATTTATTTATTTATTTACCTGTTTGTGTGTGGATGGAGTTCTCATATGCCGCTGGTATTGCACTTCAAGAATGCTGTGCTCGTCAAAATTTCTACGTGGTATTAAAGAAAATGACAAAAACGACGTCCTTGAAAAATTTCGAATTGCACAGAGCGTTAAGAAGGGATTTTGAACTTCCCACCTTGTCTACGAATACAAGGGGGTAAGGAGGGTAAAACCCCAAAGTACCCTTTGACGTGACAAGACAGCAAACGGTCAAATGAGAAACAAGATACTGTTCAACAATCCGGTTGGGAAATCTTTCGATAGTTAACGACAGTTGCTCTCTTAAAACCTATTTTTGTAATCAAGAGAAAAAGCGGAGAAGTAAAAATGCGCACTGATTCTTAAGAGGCATTTTAGTTACTTACTTACTTGCTAAGTATAACGACGTGTTAGCCATGGGCAACAAACCTGGGTACCACAGAGTGAGTACAGACGGGAAGACTGATGACGCTGAAAGTAAGTTCTTGCTGGATTTGGTTTATTGTCTAGCTGTTGCCTGTCTCTTTCGTTTGATGTTCTTCTTTTGTTGGTGTTTTATAGTTAGTTGTGTTTACCGCCATCCTTAGTATGTGTAATTTTATATTTTGACTGAATTTTACTTAATAATACTTTAAAGTTTAAACCGTCAATGGAGAGAGAATAAATACATTTTTTCCTTGGTCTGTGAAGATCCTTGAAGGAATATTTTCTGCAATGCGTTCTACTCGTATTTCAGAGACTCGCAAACTTTACTGATTAAACTAAATACTTGTTTGATTATATGAACCGGCATAAGGGCTCCATTATCAAAAGTGCCTGAGATCACATTTTTCTGTTTACTGTGGCAAACCACTGTTATTGTACAGTACACACCACCTTCCGCCATTTAGCCTGATTTAACCTTACATATTTCAAAAATCTCTGTGGGACCATTGGAGGAGCTTCATTCTACTCCTTCAAATCATTACCTATAATGAATTTAACTTAAGATCATTATTAGTGGGTTTTTACGAAAATGTATTCTTGATTAATCCGCAGAAACGCCACTTGCCCCAGAAATTACAGAGTCTACAGAGTCTACTCAAAGTTGCAGCACAGCTGTAGAGGACCAGACAGTGGGGAGCCAAGTGAGGCCCCATGCCAGGCCAAAGGTCATTCTTGGGGAAAATTCCAGGAGTAAGTTAACGAATAGCTTAATTCGTAGTAGTAGGCCATTTCTAGTGATAGGCGTACTGGATGGTATCTGGTTATATTTAGAAAACTGTACGTATCTGTTTGTAAAGTGGAAAAATTTTGAGATTCTGCAGTGGAAGGGTTCATCCCTTCCTGAATGAATTGTCTTCAATATGCTCATTTTTATTGCAAAAACTACAATGAAGTTGCACGTCAAAGCATTCAAGCACATCGGACTTAATTTTGCCTTCTTCCATGTTCTTGATTATTTCAAAACTGATGTAGCTTCTCCTATGTCAAAGCATTCAAACTCAGTGGGTTTTTTCCCCTCAGCGCGCCACAGCTCGGCTAATACCCCGCTGCAAGATATTGAAAGCAGATTACCCCCCTTGTCCACCTCACATTCAGCATCCGCAGTGCCGGTAAGATCTCGGCACGCTTCTCTCCATTCTGACAGAGGGGCACCTAGGCCTGTTTTTGCTGACGAAACTCCTTTAGCAAGTCTGCAAGGAACAAGCCTAGTTGTACCTGCATATTCCCAGCTTCCTACAGTGGATGCCACTCCAGCGATGCGGTTTATCAGGCACTGCAGAAAATCAGAATCGCCAAAGAAAGACAAGAGCGTGGATTTGCCTGCCCGACGGCCATCACGAAGTCCTCCATCATTTGATCCTCCACTGACCGCGTCCTCCGAACTTGAGGAAGACACGGATCTTCTCCGGGAAAGCGAAGGGGCCAAAGGCGCCAAAAAGAAGCGGAAAGTTAACCGTCCAGGAAGCGCTCCTTATGGGGACTTGAATCCTGATTCCAGTGAAGGAGGCGGCGTCTCGTCAATGGCAGTGCCATGGCATTAGGCGGTTGTTTCAAAGGCAGTGAAGTTCACTGCCTTCATTACAGAGTACAAAGATTGGCTACAGCGTCAGATTTTACACTGTCCGAAACTTTTTAATGTCGATTCTTGTTTTTTAATTTTGTTTAGTTATTAAGTTTTACTTATTTTACATTTTGAATTTTTGAACGTTGAACATTCAAAGTTAGGCTTTATATTTGTATATATTTATACACTTAAAGTTGGTCTAAGTTGCTCAAGGTTACCCAGTTGTTATTAGGGCGTTTTTACCGTATCAGACAAGTATAAGGTTCTTATTTTTCAATGTTGACACTAACAGTGTTTTATTATGGGATCATCCGAACTGATTCCTTTTTAAAAGTTATTTGGCATTAATTTGCACATTAATTTCCTTTGAGCCGAAACGAGTTTCAAAACAACGTCTGCAATTAATTTACATTAAGCACAATCTTCGATCTAAGGGAATTAAGCAATATTTTTGGGATAGACCTATTCCTTATATATTTGTAACCTGTATTTGATTTTTTTTTAGATGGCCAAATGATGTTTGTGATTATTTAGAAAGTTTTAACCTTTGCATCAAAGACAAAAGTCTTTTGAAGTACTGTAGAATATTTTTTCTGGTAACTGTGGGTATACGATTTAAACATTGAAAGGCGAGCTTTGTGATGTCTTACATTGTTGCACATGTTAATGACCTTATTTGAATATAACTAATGTCTTAACCGTATTTTGTTTCATTTTAAGAATATTTATGAACGGTAATGGTTGTCAGTCGAGTAATACCATGACCCTAAAAGCGAGTGTGTCATCCCCTAAATTTAGCCATACTTGATACCGAGCAAAATATTCTTATAAAAACTCGTTTTTTGTGAAGCAAAGACAACGTTTGTATACTAAAGATCTAAGTGTATCCTATGAGGAAAGCTGCTTCGACCCCCTAGATCAAGACATCGAGAGACTTGAGACGCTTATTGGGAGTATAATTATTTGAATTATTGAAAGAAACAGGTGTTAAAAGGACAAAAATTTTGCTAAATAAAAGAATGATGTTATAAAAATTACTGCAATACAAATATGGCAATTACAGTCGATAACTCCGTATGGTTCTTGAAAATAACACAACAGCCGCTAGTAAACTTTGGGATCGGTAATTATTATTGTCAGAGGCATAGGATTCCCTCGCTTCATTTGTGCAAGACTTAAGGAACTGGATGTTGAATGATTTGGCATCTCTGCAGATGTGGTTGTTGATGCCCCGCAAGGCGAGCAACCTGGGCCTTATTTTAGTCACTAAATCCAAGAACAGGCGGACTGTCGAAACACACATTACGTGACTTCGGCTGTTTACTCTTACGTGTGATGAGGTTGTTTGTCCATGAAATACAATTTCAACAATGAAGTTCGTTGTTTTGTGTGTACACCCCAAATGCACAACTGAGATGTTGCTAATCAACAGGAACATATCACTAGGTAATGCAGTCAATGAGGCATGAAACGACTTTGTAAGACTTGGGATTTCATCGTCCGTTGTCAAAGATGTATGTAGCAAGACCGGTGTAACTTAGTAAGGGACCCCGTAGGGGGATAATGTCGTCAGGGCACCTCATGCGGTGCACTGTAGGCATTACTTGAATGTTCTTTGCAGCGTGCCTTCGGCCCCAAGCTGCAACCCCTTTCATTCATTTTGCTGTACCTCCGGATTAATATCTTTCTTCCATCTTGCTATCCACCCTCTCCTAACAATTAATTTATAGTGCAACTGCGAGGTTTTCCTCCTGTTAAACCTTTCAGACCTCCTGTCAATTTCCATTTCAGCGCTGAATGACCTCAGAGATCCCAGTACTTGGCCTTTGGCCTAAATTATCTATTCAATTCAATTCCATTCAACTTAGTAAGGGAGAATTAAATGAAAGATCACGAGGTAGACTGACTTCCCCCTCCAGTCTGTTTTGCAACTGTTTGTATTGCATAGGGATTAGTAGGTGTATGTAAATTGATGAATGGAATGGAATGGATTATAGAGTTTAGGCCAAAGGCCAAGCACTGGGACCTATGAGGTCATTCAGCGTTGGAAAGGAAATTGAGAGTAAAAGGTTTGAAAGGTGTAACGGGAGGAAAACCTCGCAGTTGCACTATGAATCAATTATTAGGAGAGAGTGGATAGGAAGATGGAAGAATGATAATATGAATGGAAGAACAGTAAAAGGTACGATAGGGGGGCCGAAGGGACGCTGCAAAGAACCTTTAGTAGTGCCTACAGTGCATTCCGTGAGGTGCACTGACGGCACTAACCACCCCTGTGGGGAAAATTGATGAACAATCTTTTGTCTGCTTAAAGGTAAGCTGAACTGTTGTAGATGGTGATTGAAATCTGTGTATGGAAATGAAACAAACATTTATAACTGATGTTTTTATCACTATCTTCAATTTTATCAATGGTAATATAAACGTTTTGGTTACTTTATATGTAAATTGATGCCATTTGTAAAGCATATCAACCAAAAAAGAAAGTTTGCTTTGCATAAACAACACCATATTCGATTATTTGGTGTTAAACCTGTCCAGCCAGTCTGTGTTTTTCATGTTACTATAAAAGCTACATCTGGTGCTTCCGGTAAACTGAGTATGTTTCAGAAAACTTCCAGTGTCTAAAGCAGTGGTTCTCAATCTTTTTTTTTTTTTAGTGATGGCACCCTAACTAATATAATCATTATTGTGGCACCCATTCTTCACCATCTCACCATATCATTGAGATGATTTAGCCAAGACAAAATTCATGACAATCTCGCGGCACCCCTGGGCACTGTCTGTGGCACCCAGTTCGAGAATCACTGTTAAAAGGATAATGGTGTTAAGGATAAGTGCTTCGTGTCCTTTCGTTTACTGTTGTTGCAACGCTGGTCGTCATTCCAGGTATTCGCAGCCTTGCTGGATCATTTGTTTTTTAAGACAAGGCTACTCGGAATACCAGTTACCTTTTGGAATGGAATGGAATATAGAATTTAGGCCAAAGGCCAAGCGCTGGGACCTATAAAGTCATTCAGCGCTGAAAGGGAAATTGACAGTAGAAAGGACTGAAAGGTGTAACAGGGAGGAAAACCTCGCAGTTACACTATGAAATAATTGTTAGGAGAGGGTGGACAGCAAGACGGAAGAAAGGGTTTATGAACGGAGGTAAAGTAAAAGGAATGAAATGGGTTGCAGCTAGGGGCCGAAGGCACGCTGCAAAAAACCGTTAGTAATGCCTACAGTGCACCACCTGAGGTGCTCTGACGGTAGTGAATATGTTTTAGACAATCACTGAAAGGTATTCTGTGATGTCATCTTTCACAAGCTCTCTTTATGCACGAAATTAACATTATTAATGTCGTGTGCTTTGAAAAAGATAAACAATCTCAGTCTGTCCAGGTGCCACATTGCCGGGAACTTGTAGATTGATTGACTGATTTGTTTATGTTAAACTTGCGTTACCACAGCCGTAGTTATATAACCGCCTAGAATATATATGCATATATTGGTCTAGCAGACTTCCTGTTGTTAAACAATGCATTGAACAGAAACTCATAATTGGCAAATATGAATTTCCTGGAAGCTGAATGATAAATTTCTAATTCGTAGCCACTATTTTTAGCCAAATGTACGCCGTTTCAAAAGTATATTCAGAAATTGAGTCTACAGTTCCGGCGCTGAAGCCGACTCAATATGGGAACGTTGTAAAATGGTTTACTAATAAACCAAATATATCTACAGAACAACAAAGGAATAATTATTGTGGTATGAACGAAAGATTTTGACTTCAGTTCCTGTCAATTGTCTTCAAATTATTTGTTAAAATAAGCAAATGTCTCATTGGCATCTCCAAGGCTGCAATTTACAAAATTACTTAAAATCTTATGCAAACAAAAAGACTGTCCAGACCCGAAGCCTCCAGCGTACGTAACCACGCGTTGCACTGCAAAACCAACATCAATTATACAGATTTTAAAATCATATCTTCCACGCAAGAAGAGGAGGAGCTATTTAAGAGTCCATCATAATGAAAACTCATCCCCTCGTTAAACACTCAGAGAGCCTCCACACAGCTATTTCTAGCATAACTAGTCGCTTGTTTATATTTTGGTCTGCGCTTCAACTTTTACTTAGCTTCTTTTTCAGATGTTTTAGTTTCTTTTTTAACTCAGTTTAGGTAGGTTATGTCTGTCTTTGTAGTGATTTTTTAATCATTTTACTTTTCCCACGCTCTTGTATAAGATATTAAATGCTTTTGTAAATTGCGGCCTTGAAGATGCAGTGAGATATTCCTAAACGCCGTTGGCAAAATAAACTCTTGTTTTTTTTATATACATGCTGCCTTTTCCTGGATGCCCCCTTGATAGTAACTATGAAGCTTACAGCTATATGACCTGTATATACTGTATATAGTGTTCAGATTATATACACCACAATAAGCTGTAAGTCCCGTTGCTAAGTAACCAATTGGTTCTTAGCCACGTTAAATAAGTCTAATCCTTCGGACCATAGGAGAGCTGTTAATCAGTTCAGTGGTCTGGTAAAACTAAGGTATACTTTACACCGAGACTGCTTAGGTAATGCTATTCTTCCTACCTATAGAACATAACAAAGCGATGGTTGTTTCTTCCTGTAGTGAATGATTCAATGGTTGTTTAAGGGTCGTTACGGCAAAACAGCAACAAAACTTCTGCTCAAAGTTTCATTCGAGGAACCAAGTCAGTAGGAGGCGAGATTCCTATAGGTGTGTTTATAAAAAGTCTCTGTAAATAGTAATGCTTAATCAGCATCTATCTGATGCTTTTGAGTTTTAGTTTTTATCCTAGTGTTTTATCGTTGTTTTTAGTGTATAAGATTTAATTGCTTTTTAAAATGGCGGAAGATCCTTCCGACGACAGTTTTGAATTTACTGCGTTGTTGCGAGGTAAGTTTCATGTTACTTGTTTGTAATCTTAGTTTTACCATATTTTCCTTATTTATTGCTCCCTGTCTCAACCTGATGGCCTAAGGGAATGGCAGATAACCTTAGTGTAATGCGAATATCGGATCATGTCAAGATTACCGAAGCCAACAACTCCATGTCGAGTACATCGAACCCAATGATCCCCATGTAAAGAATGGCCAACCCTTTCCGGTCCGAACTCCAATTCCACATGAGGGCTAGTACTAAACACGGCGAAACAGTGATTTATCTACACTGTTTCGCTGTGTTTAGTACTAACCCCTGGGGGTCAAATGTATTTCGCCTTGTTTAGTACTAGCCCCTGGGTGATCAAATGTCTGGTACCGAAGTGTTCATGTCTAGAAGAGCGAACCCGATTATTCCCATGTAAAGAACAATGAACCCAATAATCTTCTTGTAAAGAATAGCGAACCCTGCTGCGAGTGGGTTCGCTAATCTTGACATGATCCTGAAAATCTGGTCTTAACTAATAAACAAAAATCTAGGGCACCTAATGGGAAAGGTTAATTTCGAATCACAATACAATTTCGTTTGAATTTTTGGGTAACGGTCTTCAATTTGGGGGGAAATCGGAATGAATTTAAGTATTAGTGAGACTTTTAGAGGCGATTACGTGTGTTCAGTAACTTACATACAGCAGTATTAAGCCTTCCCAGAAGCACGTAAGAATTTAAATTCATACTTCGACGAATGAACCACGTGTCTCATTAGTTGTCATCATAAAACGATGTTTATCAGTACTACATTACAAATTCTACCTTATGAAGATTGTATAGTCTTAGCGTAACAGTGAAATCAAACTTAGAACGTTATAATGACTATAAATCACCGTGCTTACTAGTGCTACAGTGCAGGATCTACTGTGTGAATATTGTATAGTCGTAGCATAATAGTGAAATTAAGCCTATACTGAAACTGACATGAATGATCAGGGCTGGGGCATTTTCAGTCATAAAGCCTGGAAGAATATTAATTTTTGCATTCTCCACCAGAACTGTTGGAACATGACTGGGAAATTGATTCATTATCTGGCATTGAAGAAAGTGATCCTCAGTCAGTTACTGAGCCACTGGATGAAAAAGGTATACATGAAGTATTGAAATTATCCTACATTTCTGTATTCTACCAGTTCTTAAAGGGTCATTATTATTATTATTATTTTTAGTGTGCATACTTTACGCATAATGAATTTAACCCTAGAGAATAACTTGATTTCATAGCACAAAAAGGGCTATCTTTGGATGTAAAATAGCTATTGCTTATCGTATCGTTCTTAGGATGTATATTGGAAAACTTGAATCAGACATTCAGTGCAGAGTAGGATCTTTGTCTAGCATATACATTAGAAAAAACACTATTCACTGTCCGGTACAGATATTGACGATCCCAGAAAATGTTTATTCCCAGAAATATTGACCCACTTTTAGCAGCAACTTTACCCATAATTAAAATTAAAACAGTAAATTTCTGTTTTTATTTTTTTTTTTTAATCTCCTATTCCATTTCACTCTTCCTCCTCCTATACTTTTGTCAGAGACACAGGATCCAACCAAGTATATTGAAACGTCGTCAGAGTTTGAGGAGACTGAAAACGGTATAGGCCTACTTTTTGGGACTAGAGTAGATATTGGTAAGTCTATCTGAAATTTTGCTTTAATTACCAAAGGCCATGTACTGTACAATATTACTATGTACTGACTATTTTCTTTACCTTCATAACTTGAAGGATGCACTGAGCTTACGCTAGTGAATCTTATAATGTAAAAATAATGATAAACGTAGAATAACAGAAATGGTATAATTCATCCTTTCAAACTACCTACTAAGAGTATGAAGAATATTAAGGTTCTGTTAAGTTTGTCAATTTGAAAATCATTTATCCAGTACATATGCAGTGATTTCCAGTCATTACCAACGCTCTCCTCAATGTTTTATTGTTAATTACATCTAATTTTTGTGAGAATCTTCCCAGAAGAATCGGATGAAGATGATGAGGAGCTGTTGATCAGTAGACCATTCTATGAAGTATGTAAGTACTGGCCGAGCCGTGGCTTCATTTATTTGTTTTACCAGTTTTGCAGGTGATAAGAATCCGTTCTTTCGAAGCATAGGTATCCTACAACCCAAAAACAAGATGCTTTTAATTATGTTGTTAAACTGTAAAACTGCCGTCCTGACAGTGTTATTGATGCCGACATTCCCAAGTTTAAATCATATTACCTACTTATTCGTCTGTGTATGCATAACACGTCTGTGTATGCATTCAGCTCTATTCATCAGTTATTTTCCTGATTTTCTTCGCACGAGCATATTCTGCTCCGTGGAAGCTTGATTTGCAAGTTAATGTTTTAGGTTGGTTGCACTTCAATGTCATCCCTTCTGGAATTGAATGTGATAAGAATTCATTGCCTAAACCCTTGGTCAAGACAACGGAAGAATGTCTTATTTCTGAGGTT
Source organism: Macrobrachium rosenbergii (assembly GCF_040412425.1). Taxonomy (NCBI): domain Eukaryota; kingdom Metazoa; phylum Arthropoda; class Malacostraca; order Decapoda; family Palaemonidae; genus Macrobrachium; species Macrobrachium rosenbergii. The sequence goes on from NC_089754.1 coordinate 47,790,389, forward strand.
CTTCCATCGACCCTCAGTTGGTCCTTCAGGTAGGATTCTCTCTCTCTCTCTCTCTCTCTCTCTCTCTCTCTCTCTCTCTCTCTCTCTCTCTCTTTCCTCAACACTGCTTCTGCATATAGCAGTTAAGGATACCCCAGTTTGTTATTACTCTTTTAAGGCTTATTTGCAAGTGTTGGTCACTGAACAAAATAGTCTCGTCTGTGTAAATAAGTTCAAATATTTTAGCTCAGTTTTTCCTTATGATTCACTAGTTGACAGTCGTCTAGACTAAGCATGTCTTATTTATCGTAGCCTTTCTTCTTGTATTCTTAATCAGATTTACTCTGAGGAATATAAATACTCGATTTTTTGTATATTTACAATTTTTTTTCAGGCAACTTTGACCTAATTCACCAATCCTCCAACGTGCCCCTAACAAATGAAACTGCGCAAGACTTTACAGAAACCTGTGACAAAGAAGGTAAGTCATAAATGCAGACAGGTATCAATTACATTCCCATTTCCTCCTTTTTTGCAGTGACAGTGAAAGTTCAGAATACCAATACATTTTAAGCAAAAATTATATATACTTCTAACAGTTAGCTTTGTGATACCTAGACGACACAATTTCTCAAATTTCACCGAGTCAAGAATACAATATCCAGATGAATCTTTGGAGATTATATCAAATGTTGTAAATGGAGTCACATCATGGAGATTTTTTCAAAATCTTCCTGGTTGAATACAATAAGTAACTTTAAGCTCTCATATCTGCCTTCATTGTTCAATAGAGCGTAAATTTGATTTTTATTTGTTCTAATTTTCTTGAAAAACTTTTTATTTAGTGTCGTAACTACTTTGAAAAGTGTTTTTATATTCTAGTTTTTTTATGATTGCCAGAGGAATGGAGCAAATGATGGAATTTTTCATTAGTTTTAGCATAACTCCTGACAGTAAAATAACGTGCTTTGTATTCTAAGTTGTTCCTTGTAGCTCCTTACCCTTAAGAAATTACTTAAGAAGCTCTCCACTTACGAACCTAACATGGCAGTGAGTTTCATTCAAATTTTACAGATGCTTATCAGAAAACTTTTCTGGTCAGGCCATGTAGCCTGCATTTATACTTCTTTTTCTGTAAGGTTTTCCATTTAGTCCCTACTTTATTGTCTTGGAGTTTAGTGTCCAAGTTTCGCCACTGAAACAGTACTTAATGTATCTAAATAGTTCAAAATATCTACAGTAGCGTTTGTATTCCCACAAGGCTCATGTGACCAGGATGAAGGCAATTACGCACTAACTTTAATAGCGCCAGAAAGGGTCTCCCTGTATGATTCTTACGATGATCTGGGTAAGTTTCTGGTATTATTGGTTACTGATCATTTTTTTATTACTCCTTGTACTTCACTCCCTGTACTCTTATTATCATTAAAGGTCCTGAACGTCATTTATCGTACTTAGTGCATAACCGCAACGTTCAGTGTAGTTTAGAAAATCTGCCCAACACTTGTAATTTTAAAATGTGAAGGCCAATTGAACTGAATATAGAATTTAGGCCAAAGGCCAAGCGCTGGGACCTATGAGGTCATTCAGCGCTGAAACGCAAATTGATAGTAAAAGGTTTGAAAGGTGTAACTGGAGGAAAACCTCAAAGCAGTTGCACTATGAATCAACTGTTAGAAGAGGGTTAAGGAAAGTAAGATGGAAGAAAGAGAATATGAAAGGAGGTACAGTAAAAGGAGCGAACGGGGTTGCAGCTAGGGGCCGAAGGCAAGCTGCAAAGAACTTTTAAGTAATGCCTACAGTGCACCGCATGAGGCGCACTGACGGCACTACCTCCCCTTCTATGGGGGTGAAGGCCAATGAACTGGGAACTTAAGGACATCTCATCCAGCTCCGGCCCGAAGAAAATAAGATGAAGGAAAGAAAGAGCTGCCTTTCGCTGTTCTAGGAGCAAGAGCCCGTGCTGGCACAAGGCCAGCTAAATCTGAAACAACAACAACTGAATAGAGTTCAAGTGCAGTTTCACACTTGGAAACAACCTGCTGTCTCATGTCCAAAGTTTGATTTTTACTAGTTTCAGTGAGACAGATAATTTTTACTAGTTTCAGTTTCAGTTCCTGCCTTTGAAGACAGTTCTTTATTTTCTCTGAAACCTCAACATCAATGTATATTTTGCTGAAGCTTTGTAGACCTTAGAGACTTTTGAATCTTTTCCGTTGTTAAGTTTCTTTCATGACTACCATAGAAATTTGAGGATAATCTCCTCTTTCATCAACCAAACATCTAAGAAATACTGACTTTTTTCAGATTCCTTCGATTTTACTGAAGGTACTTCCGCGGTATCACTGCTGGACGAAATTGAAGAAGTCTCCCGTTCACGAATGCATGATAGGCAAGGTAAGTCACTCACATATTATTTTTTAAATTTGTTGGTATTATTTCTTGGTGCGTAGGGGCAATTTCTCTGGACGATATTTTTAACTATTTTTTTACTCGCTAGTGGCTATTTGGCTCTGAAACGGAAATGGTTCTTATGTGATATAATATTGCATATACATTTTTCCTAGTTCTGTATCCATGAATTTGAAACTCAGTGAATGTGCAAAGCATCAAATTAATAAACTTCCCACGAATGATTAAATGACCCGTTAAGACTAAACAAATCTGTTATCTGCAGGATCAAGTGTTGCCCATTGTGTTCAAGAAGGTTCAGAGAGTAATTTCACTTCTTATGGAGATATTATATCAGAGCTACAAAATCTGTCACTTCAGGTAAAAGAGGACTTTCAACACGAGCGAAGAAGGGCAGGCGTTAGTACTTTGCAGTCTTTTGCATCAGAAGCCCAAAAAACAAATCAAACAATAGATCTTGTGCCATATCCTTCATCAGAAACCCAAGAAACAAATCAAACAATAGATCTTGTGCCATATCCTTCATCAGAAACCCAAGAAACAAATCAAACAATAGATCTTGTGCCATATCCTTCATCAGAAACCCAAGAAACAAATCAAACAATAGATCTTGTGCCATATCCTTCATCAGAAACCCAAGAAACAAATCAAACAATAGATCTTGTGCCATATCCTTCATCAGAAACCCAAGAAACAAATCAAACAATAGATCTTGTGCCATATCCTTCATCAGAAACCCAAGGAACAAATCAAATAATAGATCTTATGCCATATCCTTCATCAGAAACCCAAGAAACAAATCAAATAATAGATCTTATGCCATATCCTTCATCAGAAACCCAAGAAACAAATCAAACAATAGATCTTATGCCATATCCTTCATCAGAAACCCAAGAAACAAATCAAATAATAGATCTTATGCGATATCCTTCATCAGAAACCCAAGGAACAAATCAAATAATAGATCTTATGCCATATCCTTCATCAGAAACCCAAGAAACAAATCAAATAATAGATCTTATGCCATATCCTTCATCAGAAACCCAAGAAACAAATCAAACAATAGATCTTATGCCATATCCTTCATCAGAAACCCAAGAAACAAATCAAATAATAGATCTTATGCCATATCCTTCATCAGAAACCCAAGAAACAAATCAAATAATAGATCTTATGCCATATCCTTCATCAGAAACCCAAGAAACAAATCAAACAATAGATCTTATGCCATATCCTTCATCAGAAACCCAAGAAACAAATCAAACAATAGATCTTATGCCATATCCTTCATCAGAAACCCAAGAAACAAATCAAATAATAGATCTTGTGCCATATCCTTTATTAGGAACCCAAAAAACAAATCAAACAATAGATCTTGTGCCATATCCTTCATCAGAAACCCAAGAAACAAATCAAATAATAGATCTTGTGCCATATCCTTCATCAGAAACCCAAGAAACAAATCAAATAATAGATCTTGTGCCATATCCTTCATCAGGAACCCAAGAAGCAAACCAAACAATAGATCTTGTGCCATATCCTTCATCAGAAACCCAAGAAACAAATCAAACAATAGATCTTGTGCCATATCCTTCATCAGAAACCCAAGAAACAAATCAAACAATAGATCTTATGCCATGTCCTTCATCAGAAACCCAAGAAACAAACCAAACAATAGATCTCATGCCATATTCTTCATCAGAAACCCAAGAAACAAATCAAACAATAGATCTTGTGCCATATCCTTCATCAGAAACCCAAGAAACAAATCAAATAATAGATCCTGTGCCATGTCCATCAGGAACCCAAGAAACAAATCAAATAATAGATCTTGTGCCATGTCCTTCATCAGGAACCCAAGAAACAAATCAAATAATAGATCTTGTGCCATGTCCTTCATCAGGAACCCAAGAAACAAATCAAATAATAGATCTTGTGCCATGTCCTTCATCAGGAACCCAAGAAACAAATCAAATAATAGATCTTGTGCCATGTCCTTCATCAGGAACCCAAGAAACAAATCAAATAATAGATCTTGTGCCATGTCCTTCATCAGGAACCCAAGAAACAAATCAAATAATAGATCTTGTGCCATGTCCTTCATCAGGAACCCAAGAAACAAATCAAATAATAGATCTTATGCCATATCCTTCATCAGAAACCCAAGAAACAAATCAAACAATAGATCTTATGCCATATCCTTCATCAGAAACCCAAGAAACAAATCAAACAATAGATCTTATGCCATATCCTTCATCAGAAATCCAAGAAACAAATCAAATAATAGATCTTGTGCCATATCCTTCATCAGGAACCCAAGAAACAAATCGAATAATAGATCTTGTGCCATATCCTTCATCAGGAACCCAAGAAACAAATCAAACAATAGATCTTGTGCCATATCCTTCATCAGGAACCCAAGAAACAAATCAAACAATAGATCTTGTGCCATATCCTTCATCAGAAACCCAAGAAACAAATCAAACAATAGATCTTGTGCCATATCCTTCATCAGAAACCCAAGGAACAAATCAAATAATAGATCTTATGCCATATCCTTCATCAGAAACCCAAGAAACAAATCAAATAATAGATCTTATGCCATATCCTTCATCAGAAACCCAAGAAACAAATCAAACAATAGATCTTGTGTCATATCTTTCATCAGAAACCCAAGAAACAAATCAAATAATAGATCTTGTGCCATATCCTTCATCAGGAACCCAAGAAACAAATCAAATAATAGCTCTTGTGCCATATCCTTCATCAGGAACCCAAGAAACAAATCAAATAATAGATCTTGTGCCATATCCTTCATCAGAAACTCAAGAAACAAATCAAACAATAGATCTTGTGCCATATCCTTCATCAGGAACCCAAGAAACAAATCAAATAATAGATCTTGTGCCATATCCTTCATCAGGAACCCAAGAAACAAATCAAACAATAGATCTTGTGCCATATCCTTCATCAGGAACCCAAGAAACAAATCAAATAATAGATCTTGTGCCATATCCTTCATCAGAAACCCAAGAAACAAATCACACAATAGATCTTGTGCCATATCCTTCATCAGGAACCCAAGAAACACTTCAAGCAGTGGATCTTGTGCCCTATCTTTCATCAGAAACCCAGCAAACAAATCAAACAGTAGATCTTGTGTCATATCATCCATCACAAGACCAGCAAATAATTCAAACAGCAACTCATTCTTTTTCATCAGAAACCCAGCAAACAAACCAAACAGTAGGTCATGTGTCATACCCTTCATCACATACCCAACAAACAAATCAAACTGTATCTATTGTGCCATATCCTTTTTCGTCACAAGCCCAACAAACAAATCGGACAGTAACTCTTGTGTCACACCATTCATCCCAAACCCAGGAAACAAATGGAACTATAACTCTTGTGCCCTATCCTTCATCACAAACCCAACAAAGAAATCGAACAGCAGCTCTTTTGCCATGTAATTCATCACAAACCCGGGCAAGAACTCTGAGAACTCTTGTGCCATACCCTTCTTCATCCCAAACTCAGGAAACAATTCAAACAGTAAGTCTTGTGCCATATCAGTCATCGCAAACCCATCAAAGATATCGAACAGTAGCTCTTGTGTCACATCCTTCATCACAAACCCGGGAAACAAGTGGAACCTTAACTCTTTTGCCATATCCTCCATCACAAACCCAGGAAACAAATGGAACAGCAACTCTTGTGCCATATCCTTCTTCATCACAAACCCGGGAAAGAAGTGGAACAGCAACTATTTTGCCATATCCTTCTTCATCACAAACCCGGGAAAGAAGTGGAACCTTAACTCTACTGCCATTTCCTTCTTCATCACAAACCCAGGAAACAAATGGAACAGTAACTATTGTGCCATATCCTTCTTCGTCACAAACCCAGCAACCAAATCCTGTGTCACGTCGGTCTGCAATGACTCAAACTTCAAGTGAAAGACCGGCGAATGAGACCCCTGCAGCTTTGCCCAGAACACCAAGTCTTCAAGAGAATGTAGTCGTGACAATACGGAGTAATTTTGCCCCGGGTCATACCATCAAGGTGTATCCTGTTAACAATCCAGGTAGCTTACCTGCACGCCATAATGCTCGCAACGACTCGCAAAGGGACGGTGATAATCCAGCACCAGAATCTTCAGCTGCCATGCATCCTATGGCTATTGAAGAAGATCAGACGGAATATATGTGTCAGATATGTCACCGCAAAATGTCTGACAAACAGTCCATGAAAGACCATTTGGAAATGCACAAGAACGTAATAAAACTGAAATGCAAGCTGTGTGGCAGACAGTTTATCAGTGCAGATACTCTGCGGCGTCACTTAGTGAGGGGTCATAAACTCACTGAAGGAGCAGAGCTGGACGAAAACCAAGGTTATTTCGAGTGCAGAGAGTGCGGTGAGAAATTTAACTCGAGGGATCATTACACGAGTCACCTTCAAGCACATGTTAGTGATTACCCTTTCAAGTGTGATAAGTGCTCTTGTTCATACCCTATTGAGAGTCACTTGATAACTCACAAAGTGCACGCTCATCAAGAGTCATATGTTGGTAGTCTTGAGTCACTGCAGGTGTTTATTGGCAGTCTTTAGTCTCTACAGGTGTGTGTTGACAGTCTTGAGTCTCTACTGGTGTATGCTGGCAGTCTTGAGTCTCTGCACGTGTATGTTGCCAGTCTTGAGTCTCTACAGGTGTATGCTGGCAGCTTTTGAGTCTACAGGTGCATGTTGGCAGTCCTGAGTCTCTACACGTGTATGTTGGCAGCCTTGAGTCTCTACACGTGTATGTTGGCAGCCTTGAGTCTCTACAGGTGTATGCTGGTAGTCTTGAGTCTACAGGTGTGTGTTGGCAGTCTTGAGTCTCTACACGTGTATGTTAGCAGTCTTGAGTCTCTACAGGTGTATGCTGGCAGTCTTGAGTCTACAGGTGCATGTTGGCAGTCTTGAGTCTCTATACGTGTATGTTGGCAGTCTTGAGTCTCCACAAGTGTATGCTGGTAGTCTTGAGTCCACAGGAGTATGTTGGCAGTCTTTAGTGTCTACAGGTGTATGCTGGCAGTCTTGAGTCTCTACAGGTGTATATGGTTTTTTTTTTTAAGTTGATTTACCTTAATTTATTAACTTTTGAGTTAGGCAGCATTCTCTGTCATAATTACTATAGGTTTTATCATAAGTTTTATGGATTTTTAACCATGTAACTTGAGTATCTTCGTTATTTTTGTACATAAGTATGTAAATTATATGTAATATTGAACTGCACATTTTTGTCACGAGTTCCTAGTGCTATGAGATCATGGTGACAGTTGGATATTGAAATATTCATTAATAAAGCGAGTCACGTCTGTACGATTCCGTAGATTTTTCAGTGTTAAATAAAAGAAATAATGAATCTTAAGTTTTGGTTTTATTGTCACTGACTGAATATTTTGGGTAAGCTTTTGATAGCCAATACAAAGTTTATGCTTAAGGTATGTAACTAAGCTTCATTTTCAGTCCCGAAGCCCAAAATCAGGTGGAACTTTTCGTAATAGACAATTTTCAAGAAATAGCGTTTGAGCTCCTAGGAGTATTTACCTTGAAGCTTATAACGACCGTCTGGAATATAAATTGAGCGGAGGCGAATTCATCTTAATGTTATTGATGTAAAATTTACTTCAGAAAAATAATTTCAGTTCGTCTAATCCAAAGGTTTCTGGCAATAGCTGGCAACTATTGACGGTTCTGCTTTAACTTCTTAATGGCTGTTAGGCGAATCAAAAACGTGAACTTTGTCTTTTGGGTACTTTGGTATAATGTAATAAGTTATATGCTTAAAGATCCTTGGATATAAGAGAAATCTAGAATTGAATTTTACACTTCCATGAGGTAAATGTTGTCGTTACGTTTTCAGACTGCTTACAGACGATACTAGAATGCTCTGGAAGAAACAGCCGAAAGCAAAAGAGAACAGTTTCTTTAAAAAATAGAATTTATTCAGAGAAATCAAACCGAAACTCGTAGTGTAATCTCACCTAAAACCGAAGACACTTTTCCGCAACCGCTCGTTGCCAGGGAGACGCAATGCGAAGCGAACTGACCGAAACAATTTGAACCTTAAGCCATTTCTAAGGTCCATGGATTTTCACTAAGTGGTGATTTAACTTATTTCGTGAGTAAACTAGTCTTGACTACCAGTTTTACTAGTACTGTGTCGTGCTTACGGCGTTTGAATCTCCTCTCACGGTAAATAATGCTTTCACTGGTGTACCAAAACATAATTTGTACTAACCCTAAGACTTGTATACTACATTTTGTGGGAGTCATCACTGTGTTATTTTGCCCCCTGTGTAAATAATGTAAATTCTGAGGTGTAAGAATAATCATGTCTGTCAGTATTAGCCAAGTGTTTAAAACTCTGATTAAGGTTTAATGAATTCACAAGGTCTCCCATTTCAAATTACCGTACAAATCGCTAAAACAGGCGGTTAGCGCTAAGTGGGCAATGAACGTCACTCTGAGTTGCTAGTGTTGGTATTGTACTGCAGTGTTCTCAATTAGTCCCTCGGCTCTGCTGTTGCACGTAACAGCATCTCGTCCTCAGCAGTTGGTTTCTGCTGTGCTTCCGGTCCAGGAGATTTTGACGAATGGGCGATTCCTTCACGTTCTAATCCAGTTTCCTTTTAAGCTGTGCTGACACCCATTTCATTTTTTTTTTTTTTGAGATTCGGTGCTGCTCTTTAACACCGGATGTGACCGGCAGTTTCCTATTTTGATCGCGTGGGGCAGGTAGTCGGTTCTTAGTTAAAACTATTTTTTTATACATTTAATGACTTATCCTGTTGCTTAGATGAATAAATTGACAGAGACATGGGGCCTCTCGCTCTCCTGGAAACATTTGAATTTTTGTTCTGGTGTATCAACTCTAACTTTTTAGGCCTATATTTAACTGAAATATGATTATTTTCTTCAGAGCTTTAGTTCTTCGTTGGTCGAGTGGGTTCCGTTCTCAGCTAGCACTCTGTTGGCCTCGAGTTCGAATCTCCGAGCGGCCAATGAAGAATAAGAGGAATTTATTTCTGGTGATAGAATTTCATTTCTCGTTATAATGTGGTTCGGATTCCACAATAAGCTGTAGGTCCCGTTGCTAGGTAACCAATTGGTTTTTAGCCATTTAAAATAAATCTTAATCCTTCGGGCCAGCCCTAGGAGAGCTGTTATCAGCTCAGTGGTCTGGTTAAACTGAGGTATACTTTTTTCTTCAGAGCTTTAAGGTGTAAAATTTAACAATGGTTAGTTGTTTGCTTTTTTCTTTCATTGACAGCATTGCCATAATTATTTTTCCCAGTATTTGCGAAAAATTCAGAAAAGCTGTCGTAACACAAAGCTACGGTTGTCGTGAGATGAACAATGAATTCATAACCTGGGCTCAGTTTTTAATGAAAGATTCCTACGTCACTGAAGAGGAAAAAATGCTTTGCATTTGCATCTTTGTTATTAGGGTCATAAATACGCCCAGAGACATTAATAAGATATGCCCCAAACATTCTATGGATGCACTTCGTTGATGGAAAATATGAGATTTCCTCCTTGGTTTTAAACTTTTATTGTCAGACTGTGATGGGTTTGGCATCACAAATCAATGTACAGTAAGTATAGCTATATGCAGGAATCAATTATCACTGGATTTACTTATGTGGAAGCGCCTGAAAACTTGCTGACATCTTGTATAGAAATGCATGCCCGTGTAAACAAACACTCGCTGACATTAACCCTGTTTTGTGAAATCTTTCATTTTTGCAAACTGGAAACTCAGGGACGTCACGCGTTGTTGCGGGGTAGGGGTTGTGGGGAGAGAATATTCACTTTCGCAAACTGAAAACTCAATAGCTACACGAGTAATTCCAGGAAATGCTTACTTGCTAAACCGAAAACTCGCATACGTCACGATATATTCCTGGGAAATGCCTACTTTCGCAAACTGAAAACTATTCTGACTATAATAGGATTGTCAGTCTCCCGCCATTTCCGCTAGAATCATCTGGGCCTCACGTCCAGACCTTGTATCCGGGAATTAAAAGAGCTAATAAAGAGCTGCCACTGAGGAATGCAGATGCCAGAGCACGTGCCAGAGCCCCGAATGAAAGGGAATGGTGGAACGTGCAAAATATACACGAGTAAATAAAAAAAGGAAGGGCAAAATCTATGAATGAGAAGTAGAGGGCTGAACGAGGCTACGGTGGGTAGGTGGTGGTTGTATCCTTGCCTCCACCAGGTGTTCCTGTCCTGCCGCTACAGGAGAGAGAGAGAGAGGGATGCACAGGATGAAAAGGGCGGGAGCATTAATCCGATGATGAGGGTGAGGATAAAAACAGGATAAGGAAAGGTTTACGGGGACTGAGAGGGTGGGATTGAGGAACGTTCCTGGGGTAGGGGGAGAATGAGGGAGAAAGGGAAGAGAGTTGTGGGGGGAGGGTTAGGCTGTGTGTTGGAGACTGACCGGACACACCTGCGCCGCTCCTGTGCATATGTATGTGTTCGCTTACACAAACGCGATGCCAGATATGCGTGTATACGTAGTATCTGTTTGTGTGTACGTGTTTTTTTTTTCCTTGTTTGAAAGGGCGGGGAGGACAGTGAGTAGCAATCTCGCCGTGTCATTTTCAGTGACTGGGTAATCTTGTCACAATGAAGTGCGCGGCTTTTTGTTTTATAATAATATACTGTAGACTTTTTATAAAGTGCTTTTAAATTTAAAATTAAGAGGTAGGGGAGTTAAGCCTCAGCTCAGCCCACTCTTTCATCCGGGTCTTGGGCCGGTATGAATTTGTAAACAATGAATGTAGGAGTATCATAATTATACTCAGAAAAATAATATGAGAGAATCATCTGCTTTCATGGACTGCGTTACGCTTTGCAAAGCCAATTACTGAATAATCTTTCCAGACGACAAATTTTTACCAGAGTATTAGACGGAATTTTTATTATCTTTTAATATTCACTCAAAAATAAATCAGGACTTTCTGTTATCTAATGTTGTTTTGGGAACTGAAGTCTTTCTGTATTTCTTATTACCTTCTATTGCTTCTTTCAAATGAACACCGTATTCTTTGTAAGCCTGAATTTCAAATCAGTGGCATGTTCCATATGAATAGGGTTCACCTGAGTAATAATAGTAGTTATACGTATTCAGTTCCTGTCTAAAAAGTGGCTTATATTCTGTTACTGTCTCTTGACAGGATGGACAGAATGCGTAGTGAGATACTTCCACCGAACTGGCTGTTATCGAGGGCCTGCAGTTTAGTGGTAGTCTGTGATAAGATTAAATCAGATAAGTTTAGATTAGATTGGATTAGACTGGGGATGTTTGATCTAAAGTAGGCCTAATCGGCTTATCTGGCAGTATGAAGTAAGAAGCTATGTTGGTGACTGATTTATTGAAAATGAGCTGAAATCACAGCAAAGTTATCCTTAAAAATGCCGGACTAGAGAATTATTGAATTGCCTAAAATGCAAAAATTACTGATGATTAAAGATACCAAATCTGTCAAAAGCTGGCACAGTTATTCTAGACATGCTCAGAAATGCGAGTTCTAGTGTTAATATCTATACATATTAATTCTAAGCGTGACTAATATTATTTATAATACAAATTTTTTCGACTAGCAATAGTCGTATGAGTGAATTTTTAGATGTCACCGGAATGTAAAATACCGTCACTTTCTTCAAGAATTTTAGACAGAGGCTCTATAGTCTATACCATCCCCCTCTTGGCCTTAGGGAAGAAAACGCCCTTCAAATTCTGCAAGACTGAGCAGTTTAACAACTAAGCGGTTAACAACTAAGGGGTCTGGGCAATCCTCACCAACGCCTTCATCAAGCATCTTTGGTCATGAGATAATCACCATCCTCATCCTGGCATTAGGGAGAAAACATCGGCTCAGTTCTGCAAGACTTGAGTATTCTAAAAAGAAAATGACTAATAGCTGAGTGGTCTAGGAGATCATTATAAGGTTGCTGGGCCTGTTAAGTAGTCCCTCATACATTTAGACCAATCCCGATATTCCAAGGAATAGCCTTCCATTTTCTTTGCATTTGTTGCCACTCCAAGGGGAAGCTCATTTGACTTTCCAGTGTTATCTGGTTATGCCAGTCATGTCCTCCCGTGAATGCTGTCTGTTTATCTTGATGCTTCTTTCAAATCAAGACTATTTTATTCGTGAGCTGTTTTAAACTTCTAAGTATCAGAAATAAACAAATGAAGTCTGACAGTGAGGGAACGAATCATAGTTACTTTCAGTATTGGAATCATAAAATTATGCGCTTACGTAGATCAGTTACTCGTTTATAAGATACTGATTCAAGAGATAAGTTGTGGAAATTCAACGGAGGCAAACTACCATTTTACATCTGCAGATCAACGTCCTCTCCGCTTGAGCAATGTCCCTACTACTTAACCAGATGATTTCGGCATTTTCAATTAGATCCGGGGACGCCGGCAGTGCTCTCACGTTACGCTGTCATGCAACTGCAAACAACAATGAGGGCTTTCACTGCAATCCACGAAAAAAGGGGAAGGGTATGCAGTCGAGGTTTAAAGCTTCGTAAGGATGGTTTCAGGAAATCTGAAGGTAATGAATTAATGATAACTGTAACTTATATTTGTGAGATATGTAAAACTTTATCATGAAAGTTTGGGTGCTTTGCGTGAGAGAAAAATGATGATTTGAGACATAATTGAGTAAAATGTGTGTAGCCACTACACGAGCATTTTTTATACTTGCCATTTTGAAGTGGTTGCTGTCATGTTTCTGAGAAGAAGAAAGTGGTCCATTTAGTTGACAGGACCTTAGAAGAATTTTTAAAAAAACCTTAGAAAGATATTCTTAGCCAATATTTGGTGGTGAAGCTTTACAGGAATGTGATTTAGATGTACTTCTGTACAAAAGGGAAACTTCCATCAAAGCTAAAAGTATGATATAAATGCTTACCAGGAATATGATTTAGACGTACTTCTGTACAAAAAGGAAACTTAGAAGCTAAAAGTAAGATATAAATGCTTATGATTTTATTGGTAACAAAAGGATTTGAAGAGTGCCATTTCATCCTTTATTTTTTAAATTATATTCCGCTTTCAAGAATTATTAACCACTGTGTGGTGAATACAATATAGCCTACTAGGCTAAACAACTGCTTCCAGTGGTGCTTGCTATCACCCTGTATTGAATCAGTCTACAACCACCCTTTAACTGCAAGCTACAGAACATAAGACTGATCATTCATCCAACAAGTGATGTTGGGCTAGCAGAACTATTCATTCAGTGGTGAATGAACACATTAGAATAGATAGGTTACTCAGGTTAGCTAAGTAATCACTGGCCTAGATGTTACTTATGAACTGTAAAGTTTCTGAGGTACTTAGTACTATACTAAATCTGTACATTGACAGGTACTGTAGTGGCTTACTCCCACTGGTACAATCACCATAAGTTCTAAGCTTAGGCTAACAACCCAACGCCTACCGTAGCTTGTTGACTTGATGCAAGATATAGCTACTACTATTAGGTCTAGGTTCAAATGAAAAGCTTGTTACAAATTTATAACAAAATATAATTAAGAAAAATATATATATCTAGTACACCAAAATTACATCACAGGCTTTAACGCTTCACCTTACTGAACATCACGTTTATTACTTAAATGTAACTGAAACATATATAGCTAGTATGAAAATCAAGAGTCCACTTGGTAGGTAAGCAATGTAAACACGAAATAGGCTATCAGGGTACTCTAGTTAATGAAAATCTCAAACAAGTCAGTCATAGGTAGGTATTACTAAAGCTTATTGCTAAGGTACCAAAATCTCAATGAATATAAGATTTACAAATATGATTCCCACAGCTACCAAGGTCTTGAGATAGGACATGACTATCTTTTCGAAAAACATAGTCTTACAAACATGGAAGACTTATCTGTAGCTGTTCCAGACGCCTTCTGCCTGCCGGGAAACAACGACATTAGAAATGACTCGTGGCAAATAAGTCACAGTTAAATAATGAGATAAGCGTTACAAAATGATATTGTCCCTTCATAAACTCAAATTAGCTTTACAAATTTAATACTTTCACTCATGACAAATGGAACATTACAATTTTGGTTTCATACTGATGATGACAAAGTTACAATCTCAAATATAAACTCAAGCACAGAAGGGCAATCTCATAACAAACTTTATGCCAAAATATACATTTTTTCATACAAACTAAAGTTCCAATACTTCTGCAAACTTAAACTTCACTTTTAGGTTACACAAACAAACAAAACAAATCAAGTCCTCAATCACAGAAACTCTGCATGGATTCACATATACACAGAAATTGTGTGTGGTTTCTCAAATCACCACACTCTCCCCCCAAAAAAGGGGTGTAGGACAAATCTAACTACTGTACGTAAGGCCTCACAAGAGATCATTATCTATTAAATCTCTGCGCAACTGTTCCGCTTTGCATGCGGCATGGCGTTTCGGCCTAGGCGGTGCATTGGGTACTGCCGGAGGAATCGGTGATGCTATGGGTTCCACATCAGGAATCACCTCATGATGCAATTCTAATGGAATTAATTTGGAAATAGGTCTCATATATTCTACATCTGCTGTATGAACTATCGCACTGGACAACATCATCATTGCCCTTTATTAACTGGGTAACTAACCCTAAAGGA
This sequence comes from Macrobrachium rosenbergii, assembly GCF_040412425.1. Taxonomy (NCBI): domain Eukaryota; kingdom Metazoa; phylum Arthropoda; class Malacostraca; order Decapoda; family Palaemonidae; genus Macrobrachium; species Macrobrachium rosenbergii. Next base: position 47,805,497 of record NC_089754.1, read on the forward strand.
TAATTGGCTCTAGTCTTATTTTCTATTAGCACAAGTACTAAATCACCAACTTTCACCAAACAAGATTTGTCTTTGGCACAAGTTAAATGTCTTTCCTTCAGTGATGGAGGTAAGAATTCATCCACACTTTCTCATACTTCTTCAATAGGTCTGACAGTCGAGCATACTGTACTCTCAAATCCAAATTTTCTCTATATGGAACATCCGCTCCAAAGGAATTCAGAGGTGGGAACAGGGTTACTGTTCTTCCATATATCAGATGAGAAGGACTGAGATACTCCTCTCGGATGTCTTCTGACAAATAGGTAAGTGGACGAGAATTGATAATACACCAATTTCGCATAAAAGAGCGTAACTCATTAAATGAGATGCGTTTAAAGAGAGATTTATGAAGGCTACTCTTGACACTTCCAATCAGTCTCTCAAAGAAACCACCACCCATGGTGAACGAGGGGTGTTAAATTTCCACAGTATGTTGTTATCTTGCATATATGTTCTTACTTCTGGTTCATCTTTGATATCATTAAGAAATCTCTCTGCTCCTCTAAAATTGGTACCATTATCAGAAATGACAACAGATGGGACACCGAACCTTGCACCAAATCGGCGAAGGGCTAATAAGAATTCTGAGGTAGTAAGAGAAAACTACAGTTCTCTAGATGTACTGCTCTTGAGGTTGTACAGGTAAACAGGCAAACATATACTCGTTCACTGTCACTAGCAGTTGCAGCATCAACAATAGTTATAGATCCAGTAAAGTCTACTCCAACAGAACTGAATGGTCTGACATATCGGACTCTCTCTCTCTGGTAGGGGAGGTGGACCTGGTCGAGGGATAGTCTTACCAACTACCTTTCTACATAGCACACATTTACTAATGATATTCTTTATAATGACTCTGGCTTTTGATATCCAAAATTGCTGTCTAAGACCCAGCAATGTTTGACTTAACCCACAATGACAATGATGATTATGATAATGAGTTATGATTAATTTGGTCAAGGGATGTTTGGCAGGTAAATAAATTGACATTGTGTTTCAGGAGACAGATCTGAGTTCTGTAATCTACCTCCACAACAAATCAACTGGTCTTCATTCATAAACATATCAAGTTGCTTGGCCAAATTCAAAATTTCTGTAGCTGGTTTAGGACTCTTCTCTGGCTGTTTCAAATATTCAAATAAAGTAGGAAAACTCTGTAACTGAGCTAATCTTATGCAGGAATGTAAAGTATTCAACTTGAATTTATCAGGGAAATACTTATTACAAAATTTCATGACTTTTGATATCACTCTCATTACTTTAGTAAGAGTGGAATATCTTCCCATATCAAATACAGGACAAATAGGTTGGATTATGTTTGGTTCTACTAAAATTTCTGATACTACTGCAGAATTGCAAACAAATTCCTTCTGAGGCGGGTACTCCAAAGGATTACAAAAATGAAGGTCCATGTTTCCACATCAAACTGTTAGCTAACTTTGAAACGGTAACACTCGAGTTACTAAATCTGCAGAATTCTGACTGGAGGGGAACATGTAATATGCACAAATTATAATCTCTTCGTAAGGTGCGAATTTCAGCAACTCTATTTCTCACAAATACTTGAAGATTTATCATGATATACCCAACTAATTGTGACTTCACTATCAGTCCACAATGTACAACTTCTAAATCCAAATTCATTGTTGGATAAGAGGGTCTCAGCTAATCGTGTTGCAAGTGTGAGTGCAAGTAATTCTAATTTGGGAATGGTAAGTGGAGGGCTTGGTGCTACTCGAACTTTACTCATAAGGAGATTACTAGATTTGTTTCCTGAATCCACAGCATAAGCTACTAAACCATATGCTACTGCTGATGAATCACAAAAGATATGTAAATCTGAAATGTTTGGATTAATTACACATCTTGGGAATTTAATGGCAGAGATCTGACTGAGACTCTGGCAAATGCTCTGAAATTCTTGAACTAATGACTCGGGTAACTGTTCATCCCAAGAATATTTACATTTCCAAAGCTTCTGTATAAATAACTTTCCCTTGATCAAAACTGGTGACAAAAATCCTAATGGATCAAAACACTAGAAATTACAGATAATGCTAATCTTTGGTGATTTGATGATGCATACACTCCTCCTTACATACTTTCTTACTTTGGTATAATGATATTTCATCACTGACAGAATTCCATGAGATACCAAGAACATTAACATCATGTAAGTTTAGTTTCTCCTGATTAATACCAATATCTTCATTAAATTTTGAATTGTTACTCACCCAACATTGTAATGGCATAGATGCTTCAGACATAATAGCATTAATTTGAGGATAGTCACTCTTCAGCTGGTCTACATGTACATAAGTATGAGCAAAGTTGTCTACATAAAAACGTGAAATCAAAGTTTTTGCTAATGGATTAGAATGATTCTCTAGGTGATAGGTTAGTATTTTCTGAAGTAAAATGGAGATGATGTTACACCAAACAGGACTACTTTAAATCTATAGGTGACAACTTTCTGAAGCATTTGATCGTCATACCATAAAACCTACAATAGTCCCTTTACAATTTGGAGAAATACCTATGCGTAAAATGCTTTCGATATGTCTGCAATAACTGCTACTGGGTTAGTATGAAATTCAACAAGAGATTCAACAAGTTTACTGGTTAGGCTAGGTCCAGTTAACAAGCAATCATTCAAACTCTTTGACTTTGAGTCTGCTTTACTAGAAGCATTAAACACGACTCTAATTGGAGTGGTAGGGGAATTCTTGTACACTGAATGATACGGAAGATAATAAGTCAATCCATCTATGACTTCTGGGTTGTCTACTTTCTATGAATCCCAAATCTAAATACTCACTGAATATCTTGGAATACTGTTCATAAATTCCTGGACGAGCAGCAAAGGATTTGGAAAGTGACTTCAACTGACCATAAGCTTTACGATAATTAGTCGCTGGTCTTTCATCACTCTTGAATGGTAACTCGACAAAATATTGATTGCCTACCCTTTGGCAAGTAGATTCAAAGTGACGTACTGACTGAGTTTCCTCTGGTGTAAGGGTTTTGTCTTTATACCTACAACATCAAGTTTCCAAAGGTTTTCAATTTGATTCAATTCTGACTCTGGTAACTGAACTCCAATACGTGCGCAAAACGAATGCTGAACGCTAATGTTATTAACAGTCTGAGAGCCATCTGCCCATTTTGGCATAGGTCCAAAAATAATGGAACCTGCTGGACTACTTAAAAGTACAACCCTGAACAAAAAGTACTGTTTGTCACAAATCTAGAGTAATAATCAGCACCTATTACAAGTCCGATATCACTGATGACATCTGAGTTAATATATGGATCAGCAAGTTTAATTCCCTTTTCTTTGAGTTTCTTTGCAACATTAGCAATACCAGGTATATGTAACTCAGTATTCACTTCATCATAAACTACAGCAAAATAGGAATACGCTGTGTACCAACACGCACAACAACACGAACGACGTCACAGGTTACAGTCTGAACATGATTGCCAAATGCGATAAGTTTGAGCGAAATGGGGTACATAGGTTTCAACTTGAGACGGGATGCTAAAGCAGAATGAATAAAGGTGCGTTGGGCTCCAGTGTCTAAAAAGACACGAACTACTTCCCGGACACCTGATCCTGAAATCTTAACTATAGCGGTAGGAAGTGCTGTTGAGGTCAAAGAACTTTCTCGGTCTGAGTATCAGTCTGTACTGAACTGACAATACTGTTAGAATTTTCAGCTACAGTTACGGTTCTAGACCCTTTACCATTACCGACTAACACCTGACTGGTAGGAGACTCACTGCTACTTAGGTTAGATCCTTTATTAGATGTTACCTGGGAAGGGCTAGTTGTTACTTGGTTAATAGAGGCACTACCATTGATTAGTTTCATACAAAGAAATGTATGATGTTTTCCACTACAATGTCTACACTCTGGTGTTACATTCTACAATCTGAAGCTCTATGACCTTTTCTTCATACACACAAAACAACAATCTAAATCTCTTATTCTATTTTTCCTAGATTCCCATGTAGGATACTTTGAACAAAAGCTTAGAACTATGGGTTTCTGAACAAAACATACAAGGCCTATTCCATGAGGTCTGAACTTTAGATGAATTTGCCGTGTTAACATTTGACTTTTGGGAAGACACTGTTACTTGCTTGGAAATGCTATTGGTCTTATTAAAGTTTTGATTATGTCTTGTCTTTGAATGTGAACTTAAATTTGAAGTCTGATTACCCGTTGAGTTTACAGACTGATCTGAAAGGGACTGGGAACATTCCATGACTTTTATAAGATGACCAATTCCATTTGAAAGCTGTTGCAGTGTCAGGTCATAAGTACTGTACTTATTGAATAGATACTCTAAAGTTTGAACACTAAGTTTCTTGAAATTATATCTTTGAGCAAGTAGTCATCACAAGGTACTTTGGTTACACTTTCTATTTGCAATAACAAACGTTCAAATGTTAAACGAAAATCTGTTAAATCTTTAAGGGTATGTTCTGGGGTTTCATATTCATAAGCTGTAAATGTAGTTGTTGCAGCAATTGCTTATCATCTGCAAATCTAGACTTCAACAATTTAAGGGCAACACTATAATTATCATTTGTTATGGATAAGCCTTCTATGGTTCTATAGGCTTTACCTCTGAGATAGGATCTAAGCATATTAAATTTCAACACTGGATCAATGTCTTGACGACTATCAATGAGGCTACTAAAGGAATCCCAAAACTGTTCCAATGACTTAATTCCCCATTAAATTCAGGAATCTTTATTTCTGGTAACTTAGGATGGGGAAGGTGCTTTGCAGGTACTACCACTTGACTAGGAGTGGGATTAGAGAAAGTTTGTCCCACAGGGGTGACTGAGCTAATCTAGAGTCTATAGCAGACTTAAGATCCGTTTGTAGTTTCCATGCATTACGTTTCAATGCTCTGTGGTCTCTACACTCCTTATCATATTCAGAACTATCAATGGCATCTTGGCAAACTGGACCATAAAAGTTTCAAAGGACTCATATTCCCTTGCTAACTGAGATTCAGAAAACTGTAAAGAACGGAGGGTAGGTGAAGGAGTTACTTTAAGTTCATCTTCTAATAAGGAAATGATATCCTCAGGTCGTCACAAACAACCTTATATCTAAGATATGACTTGATTCATCAACCGCAGCAGCCATTACTACTGACAAGGTTAACAAAATATATCACAAAAATCAGATCACATACAAACATTCCCACTAAGGAACAAATCAGGTTTACGCACATAGGCTAGGCTATGCACAACACAAAATAAATGATAGTCAAAAGTAATTGACGTTACAAAATGGGTAATGTAGTAGGCTAGGCTACATAACAGTAACTTGGTACAAATTTCTTAAATCCTAGAAAAGGTACACAAAATCCAAACCAAGTAGGTAAATTTTCTCAAGCAAACATCTGCTCATAGCTAATCTGAACTTATTCTCCAGACCTAAGAAATCATATTTGTAAACACTGTCGCAAGTAGGTTAGGCTAATTAACATTATATCCGGTTCGAAGGACCAAAGTTCAAGGGTGTGGTGAATACAATATAGCCTACTAGGGCTAAACAACTGCTTCCAGTGGTGCTTGCTATCACCCTGTATTGAATCAGTCTACAACCACCCTTTAACTGCAAGCTACAGAACATAAGACTGATCATTCATCCAACAAGTGATGTTGGGTTAGCAGAACTATTCATTCAGTGGTGAATGAACACATTAGAATAGATAGGTTACTGTATTAGGTTAGCTAAGTAATCACTGGCCTAGATGTTACTTATGAACTGTAAAGTTTCTGAGGTATTTAGTACTATACTAAATCTGTACATTGACAGGTACTGTAGTGGCTTACTCCCACTGGTACAATCACCATAAGTTCTCTGCTTAGGCTAACAACCCAACGCCTACCGTAGCTTGTTGACTTGATGCAAGATAGCTACTACTATTAGGTCTAGGTTCAAATGAAAAGCTTGTTACAAATTTATAACAAAATATAATTAAGAAAAAATATATATATCTAGTACACCAAAATTACATCACAGGCTTTAACGTTTCACCTTACTGAACATCACGTTTATTACTTAAATGTAACTGAAACATATATAGCTAGTATGAAAATCAAGAGTCCACTTGGTAGGTAAGCAATGTAAACACGAAATAGGCTATCAGGATACTCTAGTTAATGAAAATTTCAAACAAGTCAGTCATAGGTAGGTATTACTAAAGCTTATTGCTAAGGTACTGAAATCTCAATGGATATAAGATTTACAAATATGATTCCCACAGCTACCAAGGTCTTGGAGATAGGACATGACTATCTTTTTCGAAAAAAGACAGTCTAACAAACATGGAAGACTTATCAGTAGCTGTTCCAGACGCCTTCTCCCTGCCGGGAAACGACACTAGAAATGACTCGTGGCAAATATGTCACAGTTAAATAATGAGATAAGCGTTACAAAATGATATTGTCCCTTCATAAACTCAAATTAGCTTTACAAATTTAATACTTTCACTCATGACAAATGGAACATTACAATTTTGGTTTCATACTGATGATGACAAAGTTACAATCTCAAATATAAACTCAAGCACAGAAGGCAATCTCATAACAAACTTTATGCCAAAATATACATTTTTTCATACAAACTAAAGTTCCAATACTTCTGCAAACTTAAACTTCACTTTTAGGTTACACAAACAAACAAAACAAATCAAGTCCTCAATCACAGAAACTCTGCATGGATTCACATATACACAGAAATTGTGTGTGGTTTCTCAAATCACCACACACTGAATTCAGCATGAAGGAGCCGTCTTGCTTACTTAATCTCCAAGCAGAATTCCACCACCATCACCACGCTAGCTGCGCATGTCCTCTTCACATTATCAATCTTCCTTGATACACGATGTTCCTCTTCTGGTGGGCTGTCGTTTTCATGCAACCATATTATTTGGCATTACAGACCAGTTCTGGCCCTTCCCTGTGTGACAAAAACTGGCAGAAATGTCAACTCCGTTATAAGTATGACTTAGGAAAAGAAACACAGAGCATTTCAAAAGGGAGAGGAGATATTTTTCAGTGAAGAAAATGGGTTTCTAATCTGCTAAAACACTGCCACGCCCGCTGGAAAGGGGATACAAGTTGCCAGTTTGAGGTTACGCAGAGGTTTTGGAAGCAAAACTATAGGCCTAATTCAACTTTGTGCGATTATTACAATCAAATGTCTGATCACAACAGCTAAAAAAACAAAGTAGAATTCAAGCTTGTAATTACGTCGACACTACAATAAAATCAGAATGCACAATTTTAAAGTGACAACGCTTTTTTATCGTTGTGGTCCAAATGGTCAGCAGTGATTAGAGGAAAGACGGGCCTGGAACGTCTTTAGCTGACCGTTGGTTGATGTTACAGATAAACCTCACCGACGATAATGCCCAAGCTTTCTACTTAGCTTTAGTCCTACTTGAGAAAACCACCTTCTCCTTCGGGTCATAAATTATTTCGGATTGCCTTCATGACAAAATTACTATGCTTCACTTCACTCACCATCCTTAAGTTTGCAGGGATGGTGAAGGAAATCATTTGTCCATTGAACGAAATACTGTCAGCTAGATTAGCCTTCTTCATTAGTGTTCGGTTATCAATTTCTTGGTTCTTTTTATCTGAAAATAATGTTCCATTTTCAACCACCGTAGAGATATCTACATCTCATATGATATTCGTTTTCAAACTGATAAGAAGTTCACGTCAAATGGGATTACGAGATCAAATGTGATAGACCGCTAACCACCAGAGAAAGAGAGAGAGAAGGGGGGTGGGGGTTAGACACGGGAGTCTTACAGGAGGTAGGTAAAAGAAAGTAGCAGATAACAGTAAAGATAGATGTAGTACCACATGCCAGGGAGAAAAACTAGACACACCCATACGCTGTCTTCGATTTCCACCCACTATACTGCAAGGCTACATTATAACTGTTGTCTTCATGTAACTTGGGATAAAATTACCGTTCACATCAGAGATGCGTCCGTTAATTTTTTCCTGTTTCATTCTTGCTGTGCGTGACGGTTGGAAAACAACGTAGGCCTAAGCTTACGTAATCTCTGAAACAGTGGTTCTTGATACAGTTAGCATTTTGACCCATTATTATATACGAAAATACTCCCTTATACCATATTCAAATCCACAAGCTAACTTTGCCTTATTCATTTCAAAAGTAAGCCAAACTACATGAGTCTACAAGTCAGTCTTGTGGCACTCCAAACAGCATGCTTGTGTTAACGCAGTAGAACCGTCTCCTTATTGACGTCTACGAAGCTACAGGTTTGTGCCGGTTAATACCCCTCGTTATTCTTGGTCACATCGGACCCAGATTAACAAGTCCTATACCGTGTTCGGTCGTTTAGATTACAGTCTTGTCCAAGCGATTCGAGCTTGAAAGCGCGCCTTGCATCATCTCAGCTCATGATTCAGTTCGTATGTGCTTCCCTCGTGTATAAGTCACTCTGGTTTAATTTCCGTCGTAAGGTATTGTGGCGTCTAAGATCCTGTATGGTACCTTGAACATTCAAATTCTAATGTCATTGCATAAATTATTTCACTCATAGTCTTCTTTTTCATCAAAGTTATATAATCAAGCAACTTATTTTATCAATGCATACATTAACATCATTTGCTCATGAAAACTAAAATCCCTATAGCTATATAGGTCTAAAACTCAACCCAGTTATTATTATTTTTGTCAGAGTTACACGGATTTTGATATGTCACCAACCACATAGCAATATAGGCTACACGTGTCTCGAGAGCAAAGCCATATTTAGACTAGGGCAAGCTTATTTTGGCCTATAGCACATTTATTTCCTTGAATGTTAGATTACCCAAATATCTTGCCTTCATCGCTGAAGGGAGAACACCCTTAACATTTGAGATGTGGAAAACAAAAGTAAGATTTTGTCTGCTTTTGTTTTGATGTTTTTATTTTTAAGTTTTAAATAAAAGTAAAGCATTGTAAAATATTATTCGCCATGTTCGTTGGAAATTGATTTCTTTATTTTGATTTGTTCCCAATATTGGCAATTTTTTATTGTTTATTTTCTGTTTTCAATATTGCTGGGAATTAGTTCGTCTGGAGATACTGTCCTCCATCTAAAAGAAAAAAAATAGACCTATTTATAATCGGACATCCACTTTACGCCCTTGAAGAATTAATCGCTATAAACCACTTGAAACGAAGTCAGAGTTGTTTGAAAAACATTACTCCAACGATGACGAAAGCATAACAGTTAAGAACCGAATTCCTTACACCCGTCAGCTGATTCTTGATGAAGTTACTTTGGAGCTAGTGCCCTTCTCCACTGCTCCGTTAGCACCTGACAGCAACACCAATTTCGGAAGAATTATTTATATTGCCTCTTCCCCGCAAGGAGGGGTGGGGCGGGGGGGAGGGGGTTGACACTAATGCTCTCTACGCCACACGGTGCACTGTAGGCATTACTTAAGGTTCTTTGCAGGGGGGGCTAATGCTGTCTACCCCACGCGGTGTACTGCAGGCGTTACTTAAGGTTCTTTGCAGTGTCCCTTCGGCTCCTAGTTGCAACCCCTTTCATTCCTTTTACAGTACCTCTGTTCATATTCTCTTTCTTCCATCTTACTTGTTTTAAAATCATTTTCAAGCATAGGTCACTTAGTGCTGCGTCCCTTGGCCTAAATTTTATATTCCAATATACTGTCTCTCACATTTCTTGGGCTATTGAAAGACTGATTACGATCATTTTTTTAAGTATGCTTTCACATCCTTGGGGTCACTTACGCATTGTTTATACACACACACACACACACACACACACACACACACACACACACACACACACACATATATATATATATATATATATATATTTATATATATATATATATATATAGGTGAAAAATATATATACTTTATATTGACGAAGGATATATCACAAATATATATATACAAGAACAGTATTCTTGTAGTATATATATTTGACTTCACTCAGTCCTTCGTCAATGGCTTGAAATAAAGTCGAAAACGGTCACCTACACCTGTTTCTTATTTTTCACCTGTAATGTGTGATAAATGAATCACACAAAAGTGATAATAATCATCATATATATATATATATATATATATATATATATATATATATATATATATATATATATAGTGTGTGTGTGTGTGTGTATAGCTCCAGTTCCTGCTACTGTTTTTTCATACCACGATAATACACTAATTGGCTGTGTAAGTGGGCAGAGCAGCGGTGTGAGGCGTTTACAGATGAGCTCCGATTCTTCATCCTGGCAACCCTGAGAACATTCTTATCCAGCTAAAATAATATTTCGTAGGTTATCGTACCTTTTTTTTATCTTTTATTAGAGAAAATATACAATATTTTACAGTTTTAACAGTATTACGAGCAGAATTTTATCAAGGTTGACTTAAATTTACCAAAAATTAAAAACAGAATTTTATCCTACCGTTATCGTAAGGGGGGGGAGGGGCGGGGAATACACTAAATTTGGAAAGCTTTCCATTTTTTACCATTCGTTTTCAATTTTTTTATATTAGGAACAAATGAACTGGGGAGATAACGCTGCTAAGTGTGAAAATAAACTACTGAGGCTAGAGGACTGCAAATTGGTATGTTTATCATCTACCCTCCAATCATCAAACATACCAAATTGCAGCCCTCTAGCCTCAGTAGTTTTTATCTAATTTAAAGTGAAAGTATTTATTTTATTTAAGGTTAAAGTTAGCTAGAATCGTGCGCCTGGCAACGCTGTAGGACATGCCACCACCGGGTCGTGGCTGAAAGCTTCATGGGCCGCGGTTCATACAGAAAACTCGATTACTCCGAGGAAACTTCGGCGCATTTTTTGTTTAAAATTACAGGAGGTATACGAATAGGGGCGATGGTTGCCTGTCATATGACCAAAAGTCAAGTTCCACTCTACCCTTGTTAGCCCAAAAAGTGACTTAGGTATTTGGTGGTCAGTTAACTGTGGTATGCCACAGCTAGTGTACAGGAGGGCATGAGGCTATCAACCTTTTCCATAAAAGACTCGCTGAGGCCCAGAACATAACAGGCATGTAATTATGGTTTTATTGTAGTCGATCAACTTGCATTAAAGTTGCAGTTAATCACATGTAAAGGAGATAATTCTGAACAAATTATTTTTATATTACTCCATTTGTTTTTGTCCCTTGTACACGTCCGTCTGTTCAGGGTAATTGAAGCCGGGAACCTTTACTTAAGAATTTGATAAATCGTCTCATTTAATAACATACAGAGAGACAGAGAGAGAGAGCTCTGCGATGTGAAGTAGCTTCTTATAGAATATAGCAATTAGTGAGAAAGTTGTTCTCCATTTAATGCATCCCGAAACAATTCCGTTATAGACAGTCTATCGATAAAGAATCTTCAGTGTAACTTTACCACAGTTCATCATTCCTTAGTAAGAAAACATCATCTTTTTATAGTTCAGTAACCATAAAAATGAAGGATCTTGTATAAACCAGATAGAGTTTTTATATAACTTTTTTATATACTGTACATTCAAGAATGTCATCACAAACATCTACGTATAAATAGATCTCTACCATCACACACAACCTCGCCCTTGTCTCGGTCATTCTACAGATAGACTTAGGAGGACGATGGAGGCGTTCGTCAGACGCTCAGTCCGCATACAAAGTAGGCCTAGAAGATGTTTTCACGCCTTAGTGTGGATTTCTTCCAACCATCTCTTTGTTCGTGTCTGTTCTTGTGCTTGAATGGTGCTTGCTATCGTCAGCTAAAAGTTATAAAAAATAAATTTTTGTAACAAGTTTAAAATGTGCTTTTCTTGCAAGCGTTGTGTATGTCATTGTTGGGTCGTGCGGTTGAAGAGGTTGGTCTAATGTCATAGCTGAATCTCATTAAGGCCTCGATACGTTGTGACCTGATTCTAATTCATCCTAACCTCTTTTCTTGCATGTGCTTGATGAAGTGAAGAAAACAAGAACAGCACATGACAAAAAAAAAAAAAAAACAAATGGGAGTCCTCTACGTGTTGTTTTAATTCCCTCCGTTGTTTTGATTTCTTGAAGCTGTTGTGATGTGAGTCTTTATGTGCAGTCATGACTGGTTTCTCTACCCATGTTTCTCAGACTCTTTTGAAATCGTTAGAAATTCCTTTTGTCATTCTTTGACGAATTATCTCTTGAATAACTTTTACAAACACACAGACGCACACACATGCACACAAACACACCCACAAACACACACACACACCTGCGCACACATTTTCTTCAGCTTACTTTGTAATCAAGTGAAGGGTTTTGGTTGTTTTAATGATCGAGTGTCTCTTGATAATCTTAAGATCGGAATATCGTAAACCTGTTCTGCTTCCCAGCAGTCTCTCTCTCTCTCTCTCTCTCTCTCTCTCTCTCTCTCTCTCTCTCTCTCTCTCTCTCTCTCCTCTCCTTGCAACTTGACAATGTGTTAAGTTTTAATTATACGATATCGTTACAGGTGGCAGTCCTCCCATCTTTTAATATATTACTAATCAGAAAGTTTTCTTTATTGTGGACTTTCATGACAAACATTATCATACGTCTTAGAACAAGTGGTCCTAACTGATGACAGAATTCAGAGTTAGTTGCCTTTTTTCCGTTCTAGAAATGGTGTCTTCTTTTGTTGCATTTCACAGCTACAATTTTCGACATGCGCGACCGTGTGAGTGCATGACTCAATAAAAATGCAGGTAGTGAGACGAGGTAAAAGATATGCAGTCTCCCTTTGGGAGACTGGCTGCCCTGTCCCTCTTTGGATTCCAACCGGCGCGCTGGAATCTTGAGCTAAGCATATGGCCACCCTGTCTCTTTGGTCCTTGTGCTCTGGAGGTTATAAAGGAGAGAAATTATAATCATGTACGCACCCAGATTGTGTTATCATGGGTGGCGGCCATCGTCGGTACTTTTCCAACCCGCAAAAGGGGCAAGGGTTTTATTGGATTTGCACCAAAAGTGGTCAGCCGGGAGGGCTGGGGTGACGGGTATGGATGGCTCGGGGCTCGTGGGAGGCAGACGGGACCCAAGGCACTCCCAAATGACCTTCTTCGGCGAGAGTTCGCCCCACTCCGCCCTGACCGTTAAGACAACGTCCACAGCCGAAGTGATCTGACGGAAATGCCTTCTTTAAGACCTTCTTATTCAGTGCATTCGGGCTTGCCAGGTTTATGTCCGTAAAAGTACGACTGAAACTTAATTCCGACTGTGCTGTTGAAGTGAGAAATGAGGATATGGAGGGGCGGTAATGTAGGAATTTCTGAAGTTATGGCGGGGCGGTAATGTAGGAATTTCTGAAGTTATGGCCTTGATATCGGTCAGGCTTAGCTTACGATTCGAGTTGGGTGCCCAGGCATAATATCCACTGTATTTTTTACCATATGTAACAGACCTATAACTATGCAGACATTTTAGCAAATGGTGCGATTTCAGAATGTTTTTAGCATCAGCTGAACGAAACGATATAAAACTTCCAAAACAAAATATACAACTAGAGGTTCCCTCTTCATTTTCACCATAACTTCTCAAAAGCCATTTTTATAACTCTGGAAAGAGTGACTTTTGGAATTACATTAAAATGACCGTATTATCAAACTGATAGGATGTGAACGCCATCTTTCCATCTTCTATCTTCTTATGCCCAAATTATGAAGGCAAGAAACGCGGAGCTCGCCTCTCTGCGTCCGTTAACAGTACGGTCTAGCAAGTGGATAACAGAAACGCATCAATCACCGCATTAAGTTGTTTACGGAAATTTAAGAAGTTCGGTAATTGCATGATGGACTTACAGATGAGGCCGAAAACGAAAGGCCAGGGCGCGAGAGATTGCTGGTTGCCATGCACGTCTGGTTTACTGTCCCTTTAGGCCGGGTTTACTTTGATAGCAACTGGACAGTTCTCGTAGGGGAGTTCTCACTACTAAATAAACAATGGTGATAAGCAAGACAGTAGAATCTGCAAAGAAGGTTAGAGAAGCAAAGAATGTTGATACTAGAGGGGAAACTGGAGAGTAAGAATATGAAGGAAAAACGATATCTAACGTGGAAAGAACGTACTCCCCCGCTTATAGCAATACGTCTAGACCGTGCGCCTAGTCAGGTCCCCTTTTTTTTTTTTTTTTTTTTTTTTTTTTTTTACGAAGTCTGCTGTCCGACCAAACTTTTGTTAAATCGACATTCCTGTCTGGCACGGTGAAGAGGATCAGGTTACTGAGCTTTGTGGATCACCGTGAGTTTTGACAGCGTGTTACCTGACGTTGAGAATGAAAAACAAATAAATCCACATCCAGTCTCTTATACCTGGGACGTTTTGTGGTCTATTTTAGCCGAGGCTTATTTCCTTATTTTGGGTCTTATCAGTATTCATCTGTTCATTCTGTTATTGTTATTTATTAACTATATATATGTACATTAATCGGTTTAGCTTCACATGTGGTCATTCTGTTCTGTAAAAATCCGTGGCCTTTCGACTTGCTTAATAATAATAATAATAATTAATAATAATAATAATAATAATAATAATAATAATAATAATAAATAGGGTTAGTGTTTTATTTGGATTCAACCTGAGCATGGATGTTTGTATACACTGTTGTATGCAGCTTCGGTCTAAGGAGCAAGGCAGTGATCCGTGCAACTCAAGGAGTTCTTGTGCTTGTTGTTGACTCACGCTTATTTATCTTGAAGGAGAAGACTTGTTCCTGTGCAACGCTTACACGCACACTCAAACGCACAAAATACACCCCCGCCGTAAATGCAGGTACAGTAACAACCCTTGTGTGAATTACAGCATACACGGTTTTTCGTATCTTTCGACTTTTACGCAAGAGCAATGTCACGGCGTATACGTTTGAGATCGGTGCAATTTCTCCGAATGACAGCGTTCTTGGGACGGAAAAAGAACGACGAAGGGCGACTTTCATTGTTGATGATAACGATCATTTGCGTCTAGCTTGCGTCGAGTAAAAGTTCTGCCAAATCGTTCCGTCATTACCAGAGTGGGTCCTCTGTTTCATGGCCACGAAAAGGGAAGATCACAAAAAAGTACTCCCGCTTTTACCTTCCGAGGGTTGTTCTTGCAGCATGTCGGTCTAGAGAGCGAAAGTCCACGGGTTGAAAGGGCGCGAAAAATACTGGACTATTAGAGAAATGGCAATGGCATCATTATCATTATTCTTAGTAGTAGTAGCAGTGGTACTAGTAGTAGTAGTAGCTAGAAAAAGAACATAGTGAATAATTTGCTGATTCTGTGATAAGATGTCCTTTTTTTTTTTAAACTAGTCTTGTGATTTTCCTGCTAAACAACATTCGAATAAACTAAAAAAAAAAAATAAATGAGAGACACAGAGTGACTAATGAGAAGGTCAACCACTTCCCCTTTTCCATACAAGTTTATTCAGTATATGGAACAGATATATCTACGAAAAACTAGACGCAGAACTGAAAAAAAAAACGTTCCCACATCGTTATAAAAAGTCACTTGAATAAAAGACAAAAATACTTATGCCTAATCTTCCGCGTTCGAGCTTGGTAACACAAAATGATAAAAATGAAACTGAAAAGATGAAATAGAAGAATATCTGCTGATATCTGATAGGGATTCCGGAGGCCGAGTTGTGTGCTGGCGCCATCTACAGTGCGGTTGTTAGTTAGTTTGTTTCTTGTATAGTGGTCGTTTCCTTGTTGTAGTGTCACTGATGATGATTGGCTTCGTTTCATCATTAAAAGCCGTGATATGAAAGTCATCGTGATCTGCCGTATATAGATATAGAGGAATTCAAACCCTGCCAAGAAGGTTCTTACATTCAAACTCTACCAAGAGGGTTCATACACTCAAACGCGTATGTTTTTTAAAAGAAAAGTGACAAAGAATGCAGTAAGCCCTAGCGATCATATGCAAGCGGCAATTAGTCACAACGACCCCCCAAAAGCGATGAAGTAAGGAAGTAAAGATGGCTAAAAAAAATAATAATAATGTATTGATCGACTGAATACATTTTGTAATTGTGTTAAAGGATTTAGCACCTCAAGGACATAATAATCCCTCATACTGCAAGAGACATATATTATAAAAAAAAAAAAATGGATGAATGTCAGAGTTTGGTGTCATAAGGACAGAAGAAGCTAAAGATGAATGACTCTTTAAACATTATTGAGAGATCTCAGCGTTCTTTTACCCCTTGGTCTAAGGCTACGATTACCCCGTAATCGAGGCTCAAGTTGTGTCCCGCAATCCAGCAACATCCGGTGCGTATCATTTTCTAAATCCAGGCGATTTTTTCAGGGTCCTCGTTCATTCCTGTAATTGCCCTGAGATAGTGGACCCAATACCGTGAAAAGACGGTAATAAAACAGAGGATCGAGACGGCAAGTCCCATCCTAGGTACATTCAATCTACGTATTGAAATTAAGGACAGTGGTGAGAGAGGCTATCCCTAGGCTGAGCGTTGCCTTTTTATATAGACTATTATCACTTTTGACAAAATAAGATCGTTTTCTTGAGGATAATTCTTGATATATTGGTAAAGATAGACTGATTATCCTTCACCTTTTCGAGGACCATCATCAAGGGGAATGAGTCTGTCTTTAGAAATTTATTAAGAATTACACTTAAAGATAAAGGTCTTATTTATCCTTATCTTTAAAGAACGTTCTCTTCTGTAAAGTCTGTTCTTCATATTATTATTATTATTATTATTGATTTTTAAAATTTTTTTTTCAAATCTATTTTCATTCGTTTTTTCGCTGTTTGAATTTATTATTATTATTATTATTATTATTATTATTATTATTATTATTATTATTATTAGCCACTGTGTGAAGCGTTAAATGATTAAATATACTTTTATGTGTAGATATATATATATATATATATATATATATATATATATATATATATATATATATATATATATATATATACATATATAAAGTCGACATCCTCCAGACTTATCGATGACTTATATTGTCTACCGATCCGAACTTCTTCCTTTCTTTCTTCTTTCTATTGCCGTTTGAGACGCGAATCGTCATCACGAAGTATAATCAAGCAGAACGATTTTTGAGGGATGCCTCGTCATCCTAAATCATATGTATACTTCGACTTAAAATAGAGGCTTTACGAATATGTCATCACCAAGTGTGATGACACATTGCGGCGTTATTCGTAGTGGTACAGCAGGCCAATGATAGTTCTGTAGTAGCAGTAGTAGTAGTAATGGTAGTAATAGGAGTAAAAATGAATTGGCACAGGTCCTTGTAAATTTTACTTTCATATTTTTCATCGCGTCCTTCTCCAAGAATTTCATTTTGCCCGCGTGGCTGGAAACTGGGCTACTGAATAAAAACTTTTTTTTTTATTTTTACTTAATTTCAGTACACGATAATAATTTTAGCACATAAAAATAATTTCACCTCGCCAAAATTATTTGTAAAGTTAAATCGTAAAAGAGATAACAGCCTTTTGTTCTTTACCAGTCCAAAAAAAAAAAAAACATGCACACAAACGACTTTGCTACAAATAAGTAAAGTTATGACTTAACAGGACTTGGTTGGAAAAATGTTATTGAATATTAAGCCAAATATCATCGATCTCATTATGTTAGCTGAAGGTCAGAGTGACGTCACGGTTCGTAATTAAAGGGACGTGAGAATGATACCGAATGAAAGTGAAGTTATGAGAAGTTGAAGAAAAGGCGTTTAACGAAAACTGATACAATCTGTGACGAAGGAAATTTTTTTTTTAATTAAAAATAAATCTGTTCTCTTGAGTGACGCTTAAAAACAGAAGACAAATCAAAGGCGTGAGAATGTACTGAAATAAAAGAGGAAGTAAAAAAATATGGAAAGATAAATTTTAATGGAATTTGGTGTCATCTGTAATAGAAATGAAGAATTAAATGACCATCTTAATCTCAAGCTTAAATCAAAATCTCTCTTGAGTGACGCTGAAAAACAGAAGACAAATCAAAGGCGTGAGAATGTATTGCAATAAAAGAGGAAGTAAAAGATATGAAAAGATAAATTTTAATGGAATTTGGTGTCATCTGTAATAGATAAGAAGAATTAAATGACCATCTTAAGCTTAAATCAGCTGACAGTTATTGTGACGTCATTGAGCAATAAACACCTACTGCAGAATGTGTCTTGTAGTGTCAAAAACTCGACTAGTATTTAGCATAAAAAATTTAACGTAGTATTATAACAGTTAATTATAAAAAATGCTATTAATCGAAAGATGAATCTTTCAAATTTCAATGTTCTTGGACAAAGGTTGACATTAGCGAGTCATTAGTATATAAAAGAAGCATTCAACGACAGAGATTACTCATGACATCAAAAGGCAGATAATTCAACGAGACAAAGGTGAACCGTGGTACCGAAAGAGACATCTCATTCAGTGACAAAGTTGAGAACAGATGATGGGATCTCTTAAATGAGACTACGGGTGGTTCGGCTGACCTCTCTCTACTCTCTCAGATATGCAAGAGATAATCGTGGGATGAAAATGGCTGGGATTTAGAAAATATCCAATCATCAGTTATAATTAGGATTGGAAATTGAGATGGGTAATTAGGCCCGTGAACTGCTGACATCATTAAATGATTTTGAAACTAAAACAGGGGTAACTTTCTCTTTTGGCTTTTGACTGCTAAAAAAAAGAAAAAAAAATTAGGCACCTCAACCTTTTTTTTTTTTTATTTTGACACGAGTTTCGCAAGCTTTTCTCCACACTGTGATTTTGTCTTTCCTAAGGTATAGGAGGGTAGTAATATGCAGAAGATGCAAGTTTCGCAAAAAAAAAAAAAAAATAGTATCGTGACAAGGTGCAATTTTCATACCTGGTTGTAATCTTTGATGTGACGTGATAAGATGGACTGACGCAAGCATCTCCGAATTTCATGGTTTCTCGCTCATGAGTTGCTATTTTTATATATAAAAAAATACTGCTACTGCTAAAATGAAAATAGCAAATCATCATCAATAATAATAATAATAATAATAATAATAATAATAATAATATTATTATTATTATTAATAATAATATTATTATTATTATTATTATTATTACTATTATTATTATTAAATCTTTAACACCCCTTAGATACCCTAACCTTGAAAATTTATTATTTTCAATAAAAAAAACATTAACGTTTTCTAATTTGGATCTCTTTTGAAGTATTTAATAGTAAAAACTAGATTCAACAGCGGATTGGACCGAGGGTATAAAGCGCAGGAGAGAGAGAGAGAGAGAGAGAGAGAGAGAGAGAGAGAGAGAGAGAGAGAGAGAGAGGGGCAAACCCTTTTTGCATTTTTGTGGCCATTCAAGGCTATCGGTTTTTACCTGAAAAACTGCCTATATTTCAATAGGTTTTAAGTTCTGTTCTGTTCCTCTAAATATATTGTAATGTCTTATATTAAAAGAAAAAAATCACCATCCTAAGGTTTCTGTCGTAACTTTTTTTTTTTATCATTATCCCTGAGTGATATCTTTATGGAACACAAGGTTCCTTTCTTAACTTTTTTTGTAACAATTGCTCCTTCTGGATAAGCCAGGGGAGGGGGTTCCTGAATAAGCTGGAACGAACGGCCTGGAAACGGTACGAATTGAGCAAAAAGAAAAACAACAACTAATTTTAGTTCGGTAAAAAGAATCATAATGCTGAAAGGAATGGGTGAAAAAAATCCGAATTTTTTAGTTTTTTTTTTTCTATTCGAATTTCAAGATTTTTTTTTATCGGAGAAGGATGAGTAGAATTTCAGTGCATCGTACTTTAAGGAAGTTAAAGATGAACATAATTCCGTGACGGTACTGTTTTAAAATAAAACAATTTCAGTCCAAATTTATGTATCTTCAAAAACAAACGTAACCATCTTGGAGCTGAAAGGAACGCGTCAAGAAATTTCCGTTTTCGTTTTGTCATCTCGGTTACTAACCTTGTGTGTGTGTGTTTGTGCATGCGTATGTATGTGTGTGTATGTGTGTACTCTCGTGCGTGTGTGTATGTGTACATTCTCGTGACGGGTGTGTACACTTTCGTGATGGGTGTGTGTGCCCTTTTTTGCATGTGTGTGTATGTGTGTGTGCTTTCGTGTGCATGTGTTTGTACGTGTGTGTACGCTCTCGTGATGGGTGTGTATGTGTGAACTCTCAAGTGCATGTGTGTGTCTATGTACGCTCCCATGACGTGTGTGTGTGTGCGCGCGCGCTCGTGCGTCTGCAAGCACTAAAGAAAAGTGCCCTGTATCACGAAGATACCCCGAGGAGATGTGACGTCGTAGGAATCTGACTCACGGTCAATAGAAGGACTTCTTATTACTTTACGACTTGCTGAACGAAAATATGGAATGTGTAAGACAGGGGACGTAGATGAAAAACCTTTTTTAAATATGATTAATCCTAAAGGTTGGCAAAAAGAGTTTCATTTATTATTTTCATCGTTTATAGAATTTTGTTTGTTGCCCGACAAACATTTTCCTCCTTTGACATTGCAAATTAGTAAATGATTTGTAGCTTGTTTGTTGTTGGCTGGCATATAATTTATTCCTTTGGCACAAATTTAGTCAGTGAGTGAAATGATTTAATGCTTCACAGTATTTAATGGTAAAATGGTAGAGATAAATAGAAATGAACCCCAAATCGAAAATATTAATGAATCGCTAAGACTAGTCAGAGCCCTAGTTGCATGCCGTGACGTCACGCGCTACAAATCCCCGCTCTAACTGTTTATGGGTAGACCTTTTATTCTTTAGATCCTTGGTATAAGACTTACTTTAGGCTTGTATGAATCTCTTGTGGGAGGCGAAAGGGACCGTCCATCCCCTCTTGTAAAGAGACGATACAAGTAAAGGTGTAAACATAAAGTAAAAGTATAGATTAGATTTCTTGGTCATTTTTGTTTTTCAGCCCGAGCGTCTTTTCAAATGTATTAATGGTGATCAAACGTCAGTGAGAATTTAGTATTGTAATGGCAGCCTTCTTGTATTTTAAACTTTATATCTTGTATCTGCAAAGGGGTAAGTGATTTATAACAAGTAACTTGAATAAATTTATTACACATGGTAGTATTATACACACACATATATATATATATATATATATATATATATATATATATATATATATATATATATATATATATATATATATATAAATATACTCTCGGTAATTGGGCGGCTACTTGAAAATCTTAGCTTAATGATGAATAATATTGCCAAGACCAGGAAGAACATTCTTTATTGTACGAGCTTTCGAGGTATAAAACCTCATCATCAGGCTGAAAAAACCGACAAGGATGAGAATCAATAAAATTACAATAAAATGAATTGTCATAATAAATCTTCAGCAAAAATACTAACGAAATATATAAAATGAACAAGTAAATACAAACTAAAAGGGTGAGACGTAAAATAACGAAAAATTAAAAACACAAACATAAAAATAAAAATAAAACTAAAGTGAAATGTAAACAAACTACCACTCACAAAGTAAAATATTTAACGACCTAATTGAGTACCTACTATGAAATTACACGATAGCTAGTTGAATACCAGACGAGTTGTTGTTCAATTCCGGCTTCATCTTTTTAATAGTCAGCGACTCTGAAATTAAAAGGTCCAGTCTACTTGAACAAAAGACAGTACCCGAAAATCCAGGTCAGTGAAAGGATGGTCCTGTGCTAAACTGTGTTCTCTAATGGCAGAAAAGGGTGGTTTGGAAAGGGGAAACCTAGTTCTAATAGAAAGACCTCTGTGTTCCAAAATTGTGTGTCTGAGCCAGCGGGAACTAGATCCCACGTATCGCAGACCACACTGCGAACAAGTGAACAAGTAAACGACACAGGAATTAAGGTCCACAGGCAGAGTAGGCTTCTCTCTCAAAAGTGATCTCATTGTAAAAGGATTACAGAAAACAAACCGGAAACTGATTTGAGGGAAACAATGCTTAAGTATTTCTTGTAACCTTTTTCGGACCATATAGCTACTATGACCAAGGTAAGGCAATTTAATGTACTTTACATCTTTACTAGCAGTACTGTACACCGGTCTGGGACAAAACTTTTCATTTAAAAAATTTGTCAGAACTTTGTAGAATACAAAAATGGGATATGAGTTTTCAGAAAAATAATTCTGGAGGAAAACCATATCTTAATGAAATAAATTAAAATCACAACAAACATTGTAGGCTCTATTAATCAAAATGCGTATTGAGTTCATCTTATACAACTTTGGCGAAAAACTGAGGTAATTCAATCCCAAGCCAGTAAAAGTACCTTTCCTATAAACAGAGGTCTCAAATTTGCCACTATTTCTGTATACCTGTACATCTAAAAATGACAACTTATTATCCTGTTCCGTCTCACAAGTAAAAGAAATGTTAGGGTGACGAGAATTAAAATATTCAAAAAACATATCAACATGTGATAATTCCTTAAACACAAGGAAAGTATCATCTACATACCTACGGTAATACAAAGGTTTGAAAGCACTAGGGCATTCAGACATCCAAATCCTTTCACAATAACCCATGAAGCAATCCGCATATACAGGTCCAAGGGAATTTCCCATAGCTACTCCACCTATTTGATTATATAATTTACCATCAAAAGTAAAAATGCCATCAGCAGTTGCTAAATGTAATAATTTTTGCAAGTCTATTTTATTAAGTCCAAACACTGATAAATGGTTTTCACATATATTATTAAGAATAATTGGGGAAGCTACATATAGCTCTTTATTTGCTTCAGGGTCTAAGCCTGGTTATTTGTACGGTCTGCCTAAGGTACATATAATAGGAAACCCTTTAAGACCTATTATTTTCAATTGGTACTTTTAGTTATAACCTGTCTAAGTTTTTGGTTCCAGTTTTAAACCTTCTAACTTTAAGTGAATTTAACATCTCTAATTCTTCCAAATTTGTTAAAGAATTATGCTCTTTCAATTTTAACCAAGATGTTGTAATGGCTAGTTTCGATGTAACCTCTTTTTCACCAATATCCCATTAAAAGAAACAACCGACATTACTCTTAATAATATATGTGAAAACCATTCATCAGTGTTTGGACTTAATAAAATAGACTTGCAAAAATTATTACATTTAGCAACTGCTGAATTTTTTACTTTTGATGGTAAATTATATAATCAAATAGATGGAGTAGCTATGGGAAATTCCCTTGGACCTGTATATACGGATTGCTTCATGGGTTATTGTGAAAGGATTTAGATGTCTGAATGCCCTAGTGCTTTCAAACCTTTGTATTACCGTAGGTATGTAGATGATATTTTCCTTGTGTTTAAGGAATTATCACATGTTGATTTGTTTTTTGAATATTTTAATTCTCGTCACCCTAACATTTCTTTTACTTGTGAGACGGAACAGGATAATAAGTTGTCATTTTTAGATGTACAGGTATACAGAAATAGTGGCAAATTTGAGACCTCTGTTTATAGGAAAAGTACTTTTACTGGTTTGGGATTGAATTACCTCAGTTTTTCGCCAAAGTTGTATAAGATGAACTCAATACGCACTTTGATTAATAGAGCCTACAATGTTTGTTGTGATTTTAATTTATTTCATCAAGATATGGTTTTCCTCCAGAATTATTTTTCTGACAACTCATATCCCATTTTTGTATTTTACAAAGTTCTGAAAAATTTTTTAAATTAAAAGTTTTGTCCCAGACCGGTGTACAGTACTGCTAGTAAAGATGTAAAGTAATTAAATTGCCTTACCTTGGTCATAGTAGCTATATGGTCCGAAAAAGGTTACAAGAAATATTTAAGCATTGTTTCCCTCAAATCAGTTTCCGGTTTGTTTTCTGTAATCCTTTTACAATAAGATCACTTTTGAGAGAGAAGCCTACTCTGCCTGTGGACCTTAATTCCTGTGTCGTTTACTTGTTCACTTGTTCGCAGTGTGGTCTGCGATACGTGGGATCTAGTTCCCGCTGGCTCAGACACAGAATTTTGGAACACAGAGGTCTTTCTATTAGAACTAGGTTTCCCTTTCCAAACCACCCTTTTCTGCCATTAGAGAACACAGTTTAGCACAGGACCATCCTTTCACTGACCTGGATTTTCGGGTACTGTCTTTTGTTCAAATAGACTGGATCTTTTAATTTCAGAGTCGCTGACTATTAAAAAGATGAAGCCGGAATTGAACAACAACTCGTCTGGTATTCAACTAGCTATCGTGTAATTTCATAGTAGGTACTCAATTAGGTTGTTAAATATTTTACTTTGTGAGTGGTAGTTTGTTTACATTTCACTTTAGTTTTATTTTCATATTTTTATGTTTGTGTTTTTAATTTTTCGTTATTTTACATCTCACCCTTTTAGTTTGTATTTACTTGTTCATTTTATATATTTCGTTAGTATTTTATTGTAATTTTATTGATTCACATCCTTGTCGGTTTTTTCAGCCTGATGATGAGGTTTTATACCTCGAAAGCTCGTACAATAAAGAATGTTCTTCCTGGTCTTGGCAATATTATTTATCATTAAGCTATATATATATATATATATATATATATATATATATATATATATATATATATATATATATATATATATATATATATGTATATATTATATATATATATTTATACATACATACATATGTATTTATATGTGTGTGTGTGTATTTCCCTGTGTTAATAAACTTATTAAACTTGATTGTTAACAAGTAAAAAATGCACCGAAGTTTCTTCGGCGCAATCGAGTTCTGTACAGCGTATAATCAAGGCCGAAAATAGATCTATCTTCAGGGGTCTCCGTATAATGCTGTATGATTCTTTAACCAGGGCCCGGTGGTGGCCTGTCCTATATCTTTGCCAGACGCACGATCATGGCTAACTCTAACCTTAAATAAAATAAAAAATAATGAGGCTAGAGGGCTGCAATTAGGTATGTTTTATGACTGGAGGGTAGATGATCAATATACCAATTTGCAGCCCTCTAGCCTCAGTAGTTTTTAAGATATGAAGGCGGACGGACAGACAAAGCCGGCACAATAGTTTTCTTTTACAGGAAAACTAAAAATGAATTACTTCTGCGGAGGTACAAGATGTACTGTACATAGTTTAAAATACAAGACGACAATATGACTGCTGTATAACATTGATATTTTTAAATTGAAGTTTGAGAATTCAGAAACATTTTTCTACCAAAAACGAAAAAATGATTTCATAAAACGTGCGCGCCGAAAAACTCACCGTTATTGAGAGAATTTATTATAAGGTCATCGTGGCCGCAATGTTTTTAGGACTGTAAATTTCACTGGAAATGAACGAAGTTTCAAATGATTTCGAAACTGAAGTGAACGTTCATCGTTTGGTTATAATGAATAAGTGTCACGTCAATATCCGAGTGGCAAATGTCATTTATACCTAAAGCAAAAATAAATAGATAAATAAATAAATAAAATGGCATCACTATGGCAAATATCATTAACTCCTAAAGTAGAAAATGAAAGAAAATTATTAAATCAATTGGGTTCAAATCACGTAAGCTGGTTCGATGTTTGCCATTGACAATTTCAGTTTACATAAACTTGTAAATAATCAAATCAGTCTTAAATATAATTACGCATTTCATCGGAGTAATAAAGATCAAATCATCTAAAGAATGTTCTCCAGAAATCAACTGAAAAAGACAATTTTTCTCGGCACATTTCCAGCTGTGTCCTGAATTAGAAAAAAAAAAAAAAAATCCTTTCCAAGAACCTTGAACAAAGGATAATAATTACAGCCCGCGAGAGGAAATGTCTACAGAAATAATCTGGAAATTGGTCATTAGACATACAGAGGCCGAGTAGACGTCCATGAATCTCGGATATTACTCAAGCAAATACCAAGCAGTCAGAGGAACTGAGTAATCACGGACAAATGGCCCGGGATGTCCAGCTTATTTAAGGAAGAGATGAATCACATGAACACAAGACCAGCTTGGAAATTGCGTGGAATAAGTCTCCCACCATTTTGGAAAAAGATTGTCGTGGTTCCATGGGAAGTTGCCATGATAATCTGTTTTTTTTTTTTTTTTTAGTTAAAGCCGATTTTTTGGCGATCTCAAACCTTTTCGAGAAGCTACAATCGGGTCCCAATTAGTCCCTGTCACAACCGGCCTGACTTTCCGATGAGAGCCGCCGTTTTCCAATTGTTCTCCTCGTGACGCAAGAGAGATGGTACCCAGAAGTCCAAAAGGAAGCGTTCCTTGGTATTGTTTGGAGATAAAGTACGCAGATGACAAATCTTTTTTGTTGGTTTCTACTGCATATTTACTCTTTTCTTGTCTCGGTTTTAATAAGGAAGTTTTCATGTGTCAGTGTACGCCTATTTGTGTTTTTATCGTATTTCCTCATCAGTTATTGATCATTCTTTCATTTTGGTTATCTTTAATATTATTTAGTCATTTCTTGTCTCGATTTTCATAAGAAAAACTCATGTTTCTTTTTTTTTTTTTTTGGTTCGTCTTAATATTATTTTATCATTTCCAGTCTCAGTTTTCCTGAGAAATTTTCATGCGTTTTTAAAAACGTGTTCACTTTTATCAAGGAAACCTAACGGATTTTAAAATAGATTCGTGTTTTTATCTCACTTCCTTATTACTCAATTTACTACTGGGTACACACCTTATTCTTCTTCACCTTCTTGCTCATCAACCTTACGATATAGCGGACCACCTCACCCTGTCTAAAACCGGTCACAGGATGACCTGATTTAATTGCCTCTCCCCGGGGCGCCTTTTGCCTGCAGACAAGTAGCCGAAGGGGATTCGGTTTTTCATCCCTTTTCTCTCAACAGATTGCGGTCGAGGGCTTATTGGCACTTGGGAGGCGAGGTCTTCTCTCAGAGGCACGCCAGAGCCTAAGGCTTAAGAGAAGACAAGAGGCAGAGAGAATAAAAAAAGAAAAGAGAAAAAAATAATAACTTGGATGTGTAATAAAGGTTAGAGGGAGGAGCGTGTGGTTTCTAGCAACATTTAAGGGCTTTTTATTATTATTGCCCTTAATTAACTCGGTGATGATTACATTTATTTTTATTCCGCTGCAGTTTTCCCACGTAGCGCAAAAGAACATTTTATTTGTGTATCAGAAGTCCATGCAAAGATTCATTATCACTAATGTTATTGGTTTTCTTGCAACTGTCATCACTGTCATGTCATTATTACTGCTATTTAGTAGTAGTAGTAGTAGTAGTAGTAGTCACAAATGTTTGGTTCTGACGTAGGCAAAAATCTAAAGGTAATATCTTTTTTTTTTCTTTATTCAATAAATTATTAACAACAGAATACAACAAATCTCGAACTATATAATTTGGATCTAGAAATCATTGCTTTCAGTGTTACAAAAATCCTTTGTGAAATGCTTTAACAATCTGTCTTGTAAAATGGCTTTGATATCTCTTTGGTTTCGCATAATGGACTCTTTTATTCTGTTTGTAATATCAAGTAGATATCACCATGTTTCTCGTTCTGATGCATGCAACCCCACCGAGGAACATTACAAGTTAATTGGCAGCAGGTCACAGATCCTCCCCTTGAGGCTTCTGATTCAGGATTTTTTCTCTCTCTCTCTCTCTCTCTCTCTCTCTCTCTCTCTCTCTCTCTCTCTCTCTCTCTCTTCCCGGTAACGATAATGACGTCATTATTGTAAGCCCGAACGTGAGATAATGCAGACGTGTCTTTCCTCTGAAGGCTCGTGAGATTGAGCAGAGACCAAGAACAGTCGCAACTCTCTCTCTCTCTCTCTCTCTCTCTCTCTCTCTCTCTCTCTTCTTTTGCTCCTTGACCTGAGATGCTCCTGTGTGCGTTTGTGCCTTTCAGAAGGGTTTAGGCTGAGGAAGTGTATTTGTGTTTGTTTCAATATCGATTACATACTGTCTTTTATCGTGCGTTTGTGTGAGATTATGGAGTTATGTTTGTGTCGAATGCTTCCCATTTCATAAATTATGTTAGTTCATGTACCATTTGACTGTCACTGGCTGTAGATATGCATTTATAACTTGTAATAAATTAACTTTATCTCACTCAAAATAGATAATATAGCACGCTGAAACTACAATATAAGCAAAAGCAAGAATCTATGTACAGTTTTATGAAGCAATTTAGCCTTATATCCATCCGTAAATGTCTCGACATTTGCTTAATAATAATAATAATAATAATAATAATAATAATAATAATAATATTACTGATTACTATTACTGTTATTATTGTTATTCAATCATTTCTTTCGCCGTACATCCTACAAAACCAAAATTTAAAAAATAGAAAAAATTTAAATAACCACTGGAATAAATTTCCATCTGCATACGTGTTAAAAGTCATTTATCTTACCTAAAAAAACCGTTGCTTTTATTGCCCGTTCTTTTTTTATCTTTTTTATGATACGTAATAAATCATTACCTTTAAAAAAAAACCCGGGGACGGCGTTGGGTATAGAGCCATAAAAAAAAAAAGAATCTTCATAGGAACTTTCCCATAGACGCCTTTCTTCTTCTTCTTCTTCTTCTTCTTCTTCTTCTTCTTCTTCTTCTTGTACGAATCTGCAGAACCTTCGAGTAAAGTAACTGAGAGCCCGCAGTGGAAATACCTTTTTTTTTTTTTTTTTTTTTGCTGACGGCGTCGCACGAAGGTACGTCGGCTATAATAGCGTTTGATGATGATGGTATTTGCGAAAGGTTAGTGCAGTTTAGAAGATATATATATATATATATATATATATATA
Source organism: Macrobrachium rosenbergii (assembly GCF_040412425.1). Lineage (NCBI taxonomy): Eukaryota > Metazoa > Arthropoda > Malacostraca > Decapoda > Palaemonidae > Macrobrachium > Macrobrachium rosenbergii. The sequence continues at coordinate 47,834,346 of NC_089754.1, forward strand.
TATATATATATATATATATATATATATATATATATATAATCTATATATACAGTATGTGTGTGTATTATACATATATATATATATATATATATATATATATATATATATGTATATATATATATATATATTATGCATATATATATGTGTGTGTGTGTGTGTGTGTAACATGTATCAGAAGAAGGAAATGCAGGTTGGAATCAGAGTACTATTCATATGAAGTGTCTCCTGAATCAGGAGTGTATCTACTCACAAAAATATTGTGCTTACTTTGTTTTTGTCATCTAACCCGTTCGTTGCGGAAGAGGAAAAAAATAGCTTACGATTCAAATGATTATGAAGGCTATACACATGAATATCTATCATGCGGAATGTGAATGATTGGTTATGAGACACATACTAAGTATTCGTAAAGTTCTTGTAACTGCCGTGAATTTACAAAAAAAATTCAATTCCACTTATAAGGTACTACAAGTCCAAATAACAGACAATATTGTTATAAAAAAATCACAAAAAAAAAAAGAAATTCATGTCTAAAAATCTTGCTGATGTTCCTCTTCGCCAAAATTTCTTCTGGGCATAAATCTTTCAGAGAAGGAAATATCAGCGACCCACTTACCGTCCTTATCAATCTCGACCGTGTTGAAAAACCCTGTCACAGGTATTAATTTGAGAGAGAGAGAGAGAGAGAGAGAGAGAGAGAGAGAGAGAGAGAGAGAGAGAGAGAGAGAGAGAGAGAGAGAGAGAGAGAGAGAGAGAGAGAGAGAGAATTGCATGTCTCTTTGCGGTCTACAGCGAAGTCCTGTCAGCCAGGCTGAGACCGATTGGTATCTCAAGACGAATCGCATTTCATGATCGGCGGTTTCGTCATTACCGCCCTCTCCCTCTTCCTCTCTCTTCGTCCTTTTGTCTCGAAAAAAAAAAAATATTACCTCTAATCCCTTCCCCCTGGAGTATGCGGTTGGGATATGGACAGGTCGGTTCGGATTATTAGACGTTATATCATCTTTTGTATGTCTCCCTTGGTAAACTAACTGCGCTGGCTCTCTGGCCTGTATGTGACCCACTGCCTTTTGCCTATAAAAATCTCGCTAAGGGTTTCAATAAAACCTGAACGTTAGGTTTGCTATAAACATTTTCTTTCTTTTAGTCTATTTGGGTCTTAATAAGTGTATAAACTCTCGTGTCAGTTTTTGCTTTTTATTTTTGTTGTGAATCGAGTCCAAGGAATCTTATTTTTTATGGGAATCGAGTCCAAGGAATTTTATTTTTTGACGGGAATCAAGTCCAAGGAATTTTATTTTTGATGGGAATCAAGTCCAAAGAATTTTATTTTTGATGGGAATCAAGTCCAAAGAATTTTATTTTTGATGGGAATCAAGTCAAAGTAATTTTAATTTTGATGGGAATCAAGTCCAATGAATTTTATTTTTGATGGAAATCAAGTCTAAGGAATTTTTTTTTGATGGAAATCAAGTCCAAGGATTTTTTATTTTTTTTGATGGGAGTCAGGTCCAAGGAATTTTATTGTTGATGGGAATCAAGTCCAATGAATTTTATTTTTGATGGGAGTCAGGTCCAAGGAATTTTATTGTTGATGGGAACCAAATCCAAGGAATTTTATTTTTGATGGGAATCAAGTCCAAGGAATTTTATTTTTGATGGGAATCGAGTCCGAGGAGTTTTATTTTTATGGGAATCAGGTCGAAGGAATTTCACTTTTGATGGAAATCAAGTCGAAGGAATTTTACTTTGATGGGAATCGAGTCTAAGGAATTTTATTTTGATGGGAATCAAGCTCAAGGAATTTTATTTTTGATGGGAATCAAGTCCAAGGAATTTTACTTTTGATGGGCAAGTCCAAGGAATTTTATTTTTGATGGGAATCAATTCCATGGAATTTTATTTTTGGTGTGAATCAAGCCAAAGTAATTTTATTTTTGACGGGAATCAAGTCCAAGGTATTTTAAGTTAGTCATCCCCCCCAACTCCTTTATTAAAAAAAAAAAAAAAAAAAAGTTTGGGGCTGATGACTTTCAACTTCAGCAGTTTTTCTACCGTCGCAATTTACCTGGATTTCACGCAAGTGAAGGACTCATCAGTCACCGATCGATGCCGCTTGTCGACTCAGATTCCGAATACAGTCCGTTAAAAACAGGCCACGTTGAATTGCGTGGATGTGCCTCATTTTCGTCGATCAAAACCTCAGTGCACCGTTTCAAAGACATCTTTCTTTTATTCTTCCATTAAATCTTCAGCCGAAACCCAGTTGGATAGAGTCAATGGACTATAAACCCAAGATGGCTCCAAAGGAAAATCAGACTTCGGAGAGAGAAAAGTCACAGGAAAAGGCAATAAATGAATAAATATGAAGGAATAGGAAATAAAACTGACGCGCCTGAAATTCAGGAGACACCAGCAGAGAGAGGGAATGAATTTGCTCCTGCTTAGGAATATCAAGGTTTTTCGTGAAGCCGAAAAAAATTACGGATTTATTTTCCGTACCTGAATAAATAGGACACATTTTATCAGTCATATACACAGACGGATAGGTTGACCTCCATAAAGCTTCTATTTTCGTCAACAATTTCCGTAATTACTGAAATTACTGAATACCATCCAAGAACGTCAATCTATCTTCTTAAAAAACAAGTCTTGTGAGTTCGCGGCAAAAAGAACGAGAAATCAAGAAATAAAAATGGAAAAAAAGACGGAAATAAAGGTAAAACAAAGAAGAGTGTTGACTGCAATGAATAGCTCTTTGTTTAGCTACTTCTGGTGGTTTACCGGAGTTCAGAGGTCGGGGACGAATTTCGGTAACTATTGGTGCATTCGCGGGTGTCCCGCAAGGCGCTTTAACACCCCCCACACCCTTTTGTTCCACTCTCTCTCTCTCTCTCTCTCTCTCTCTCTCTCTCTCTCTCTCTC
>NC_089754.1:47847270-47939770 GCF_040412425.1 Macrobrachium rosenbergii
CTTTTGAGCTGTACAAGTTTTTCATACGTTTTCAAGTTGAAATCTTAATTTTACAAGATCCCCCGGATGATTGTGTTGATGTTTCCCCTTGTCGATCAAATCTGGGTGCTAAAAATATTATTTTCCATCTATAATACAGGCTAAGATTTTCATAGCACCTGTCTACTGTAAAGAATGATCTTTCATACTTACTAAGTTATATATAATCTACAGACATACCATAAATTCTCTTTGAACGTCTCAGCACTCCAGTCAATGAAAGCTGGATGTTGAAGATGTTGAAACAATCACTGACCTCTTCAGATCACCTTTCGTCACATTCAGTTTCAGCGGATATTAGCTGGATGTAAAATGATGAAACCTTTAACCAACACAATTCACTTATTATTCCACTAGTGAATAAGAAATTGATGAATGAATAAATAAAAAGTAACGTTTCCTCGCGTTTATCCGTAATGCATTTTTCCCCCATGAATGCGTCTCGTTCAATATTCCTGGAAGGTGAGTCAGCGGGAAATTCGGTCTATGCGTCCTATCACGTCTTCGGGATGCCAAGATATAACCGAGTACTGGAACCTTTCCTTGAAAAAAGTGGGACGCCATATCTTAAAAACCAACCATAGAATTTTCTTGAAAATGATCTCATTATGTTTCCCACACCCAAATTATGCCATGGTTATTAACCTAACCTAACCTAATCCAACCTAACCTAACCGAGGGGCATGACAAAAAAACAGGGGCTGGTGCAATACTAGCATACATCTCAGGAATTTGTGTTCTGGATACTCGGATCTGTGAGTAAAGAGCCACATAATATATTATATGGATGTCATGTACACAAGGTCCATAGCATATGTCTTTGTGTCTGATTATTAAGATTTAAATCCTGTGGTTTTCCATGTACTTTATTTTACTCGTGATATATGAACTGGCCTTCAAAGTATGTATGTGTTGTATATATATATATATATATATATATATATATATATATATATATATATATATATATATACAGTATATATATATATATATATATATATATATATATATATATACATATATATATATATATATATATATATATATATTATTACATATATATATACATATATATATATATATATTATATATATATTGCTTTTATATATTATAAATGGATGACAAATTATCTGTACGAATTACTTACACCAAAAGTAAATTGTAAAGAGCCATTATTGACAAGGGTTCCACCCATTGAGAGAGAGAGAGAGAGAGAGAGAGAGAGAGAGAGAGAGAGAGAGAGAGAGAGAGAGAGAAAGAGGGGACGTTTTTTGCTGCACATCAGGTACTTTTTCTAGGGAATCGTCCATTCGTGGAACAATGTGGAACGCTGTAGCGCCTTGTGACGCGGCTCTTTGACCTTTCCCTTTTAATCACTTAAAGCCAAGACTTCTTCTTCTACCTGAAACCTTTCACCTGTGCCCTTACCTTGGAAGAGCATGTGTGTGTGTGTGTGTGTGTGTGATACCCTGGCGATACCCCACCTTGGTTTCCACATCTGTAGCACCTGTCTGCACTGAGGCCTGTTTATTCGCCTGTGTAAACATGCGTGCATGGAATATCTGTTCATGTAAGGTCTATGTGATGATGTGATTCGGCAAATAGAAAGTTGTTCAACTGATCTTACGGGAGTGAAAATAAACTGAGAGAGAGAGAGAGAGAGAGAGAGAGAGAGAGAGAGAGAGAGAGAGAGAGAGAGAGAGAGAGAGAGAGAGAGACTGACACTTTCATTGTTAAAACAGTTACAAATATTGACGAAAGCCCAAACCCAGTTCTCGTTGGCAGGTCATTTGCATGTCATTTTCAGTCCTCCTGTCACTGTTAAAAAAAAAGTGGCTCCGCTAAGCTGAGCATGCAAAATTTTACATGACTGCTAAAAAATATGCTTTGTAGTATGGCTTAATAATAACGATGATAAACTAGTACAAAAATGATAATAAGATGAATAATGATGAAAAGAATGAGAAATTGTCAGTGAAATTGCAATAGTGTTGGATAGTTGGTTGGTGGAATGAAAGTATATGTGATAGATACACATATATTTTATACACATATAGAGTTGGATGTGGACAATTCGATCCTATTTCAGTTCTGTTTTGAAATACCCTGGATAGACCCAGCATGGAATATACTTCATAAAAGGAATCATACCCTAATTGTTAACGACTGGTATAGGAGACTAGAAAAATGCTGACGTCGTAATAGTTGACATCGAATATGCAGAGAGAGAGAGAGCGACGCCATGAGAAAACAAGTAAAAAATGCGCCGAAGTTTTTCCGGCGCAATCAAGTTTTCTGTACAGAGTATAATACTGTATGAAACGCGGCCCATGAAACTTTCAGGCACGGCCCAGTGGTGGCATGTCCTATAACGTTGCCAGACGCACAATCATGGCTAACTTTAACCTTTAATAAAATAAAAGCTACTGAGGCTAGAGGGCTGCAATTTGGTATGTTTGATGATTGGAGGGGTGGATGATCAGCATACCAATTTACAGCCCTTTAGCCTCAGTAGTTTTTAAGATCTGAGGGCGGACAGAAAAAGTGCTGGACATACAGACAGATAAATAGCCATCTCAATAGCGTTCTTTTACAGAAAACTAAAAATGCATTGTTGAATTTACAAATTTCGGTATTTTAGCAATCTTAAGCCGCCAGTCAATCAATGAAGGGATTGAATCTCTTTCTTCTTGTCATTTCTTCGGGCCTGGGCTGCTGAAGGCCATTAAGTTGCCCGCCTCATCGGCCTTTGCTGAAAAAAAAAAACTACTAAATTTACGCAAAGAACTCTGGCATGAATTTTCACCCCCAAAACCCATAGTGAGCACGAGAAAAATAAGGGTTTTAAATAGGAGGAGGAACTCCAGTACTTAGTAAATTATCCGGGGCTAATCGAAAATTATTTAATACTCTGCAGTTTGCTGCATACGGCAATGAATCAGAGCTGAGACCGGAAGCTAAGAGAGTGAAAGTTTACACAGCGGCAATTATTAAAAGCTCCTGGATCCTAAATACATGTGAAACGAAGATTATTTGTAACTAATATTTAATATACAGTTTACGCAAATAAAATTAACGCTTTAACGCAATTTAATGTATACGCAAGGGAAATTAACGTTCTCGGGTGCTCAGCACAGACGCAAAGACAATAAACAGTCTTACTCGTAGTTTCTCGATAAATACGCAAAACAAATCAACGCTCTGCGATGATACACAGGCATGTGCGTCAAAGCAAGCACTAAATCACGATCAACCATCGCATCATTTGCAATAACCACACCTCGACTTCGAAGCAATTAGTAGCACTGTCTTTTGTTTGTGTGGTCTATAGGGATTACTGCTTGGCGTAAGAGCCCCAACAAGCAATTGCGTCATCGGGTGTAATATGATAGGCAAGCAGTAGTGGCAGGGTGAGACTCGAGTAGCATTTAAATGCGTTTCGAGGCCAATTATGCTGTTGCTGTGCACGATGGCGTATGGCCATGTTTGGTCCGTGCTTAAGTCTTACTGTGCCTGTCTGACACAGTAATGGTAACTGTTATTATTATTATTATTATTATTATTATTATTATTATTATTATTATTATTATTCGGAAGATGAAACCTATTCATATGGAACAAGCCCACAGGGGGCCATTGACTTGAAATTCAAGCTTCCTAAGAATATGGTGTTCATTAGAAAGAAGTAACGGAAGATAATGGGAAATGCAGAAAGAAGAGATCACGTATTAAAAAATAAAAATAAATTAACAATTTAATAAATAAATACATAAATATTTGAGTAAATGACTGAAATACAAGGAGAATTGTATTAGGGTAGTAATGCATTGCATCTTCGCTTGAACTTTCGGAACTGATTCCACATTTTTATGGAAAGAAATCTTGATTTTTCAAAAATTTTCTGGAAATAAATCTTGATTTTGACAAATTTTTCTGGAAAAAAATCTTTATTTTTCCAAAATTTTCTGGAAAGAAATCTTGATTTTTCCAAAATTTTCTGGAAAGAAGTCTTGATTTTTCAAAACAATTTTGGAAAGAAATCTTGATTTTTCCAAATTTTTCTGGAAAGAATTCTTGATTTCTCCAAATTTTCACGAAAAGAAATCTTGATTTTTCCACATTTTTCTGGAAAGAAATCTTGATTTTTCCCAATTTTTCTGGAAAGAAATCTTGATTTTTCCAAATTTTTCCGGAAGTAAATCTTAATTTTTCCAAGTTTTTCTGAAAAAATCTTGATTTTTCTAAATTTTTGTTGAAAAAAATCTTGATTTTTCCAAAATTTTCTGGGAAGAAACCTTGATTTTACCAAATTTTCCTGAAAAAATCTTGATTTTTTCAAAATTTTCTGGAAAGAAATCTTGATTTCAGGACTTCGTTTTTACTGGCCAAGTCTTTTCCTGGAAAGAAATTTATTATTATTATTTTTTTGTATCTTCATATACTAACGAATCTTACACACACACACACACACACACACACACAGACTGAGAAGATTATCATGTTCTTTGCTTCTTCTTCTTATTCCCGCATGACTCACCCTTCCGGCCGGAGCGATTTTGGAAGCCACAATTCCCAGCAGTTATGGCGAAGAAGTAGAACCGAGAACAGAGGTGAAGGATGCATGGGAGGGAACTCTGATTTGGGAGTGCTTTGTCGAGAAATTTATTTTTATTTTCCTATCTTTATATATCTTCTGGGCAGCCTCGTCATAACAGGAATAATACTAATAATTTCTAAAAATCTCATTATCACACGAGTCACTAAAATGGAGGAGAAATCGACAATGATCAAGGGGTAAATATATATTAGAAATATACTGAAAAAAGAGCTTTCGAGAACCTGCAGGCTACTGATATATATTATTTACACATATCATTGTAGATTTCTTCACCAACAACAACAACAACAACAACAATAATAATAATAATAATAATGATAATAATAACAATAACAATAATAATACAAAATTACTTTCTACAAGGATGCATTATACTTGGCATATATGTGCATAAATGTGTTCACATCTACACACTGACACATGCTTGCATGTTCGCCTAAGATTACATTATCTCGCTAATACCAAAATTGCAGTTGTTTGTAACTTTTCTGAAAGCTCTGATTATAATCACGACATAATCTTTTTATTTATGTTGAACGTGTTTTATGACAATAAAAAAAGCAAGCATCGTGTAAGACTAATGTCTTCTCTTATACATGAAGACCCTTATTTAGGATAGTGTTTTATTATTATTATTATTATTATTATTATTATTATTATTATTATTATTATTCAGAAGATGAACCCTATTCATATGGAACAAGCCCACAGGGGCCACTGCCTTGGAATTTAGGCTTCCAAAGAATATGGTGTTCATTCGAAAGAAGTAACAGAAGGTAAAGGAAAATACAGAAAGAAGATAATGTTTTTTATATTTATAAAAAATTGTAATTTTCAACTAATACGAGGAATCTTATTAAGAAACGGTGGTTTTGTGATGTAAAGCAAATTTCCTTTCAGACGAGTCATTTCCTCATTACATCGAAAGTAAGATTGGTAACGATGAGAGAGAGAGAGAGAAAGAGAGAGAGAGAGAGAGAGAGAGAGAGAGAGAGAGAGAGAGAGAGAGAGATTACTAAACAGGAAAGTTCATTTTAAATACATTGCTACGAGGAAAATCCTGCCCCTGGGTACTTACGGAGTTGCGCAATGTAGACGCATTCCCAGAAGGCTCTGCCCCAGGAACAGGTTTTCCAGTGACGTCTTGGGTTGTGATGACGTCATATCTAATCCCCCAAGCTGTCTTCGTTATAGATTAGGTTACAATAGAATGTCTAGGAAAATTCTCAGAGGTTACTCTTACGCACCGTGATGCAATATGAAGTATATATGTATATATACGAGTAAGTATGTATATATATATATAATATATATATATATATATATATATATACTGTATATATATTTTTTTGTAGTTAACGGAATCTACATGCTGTATATATCAGCAAGCGGCAAATCTGTGTGTGTTGTGTGTATTCATAATACTTATCTAAAATACCAGATTTGAGGTTTTTTTTGGGCATTTCAAATCTATATATTCATCTTTAGAATAAAGGTGATTTAATTTTTATATATATATCATCTTTAGAATATATATATATATATATATATATATATATATATATATATATATATATATATATATATATATATATATATATATAAACCATTCTTTTTCTAAAGATGGAAATATCATGAAAAGGACAAAAATCCAAATTTTTTTTTTTTAATAGATAAGCATTATGACTGCAGAGAACACACAAAGATTCACCGTTTTCTGCAATACCTATAGCATGCAGATTTCAATAATCATAAATAGCCCTTCCACCAAACCAGCAGCATTGCTCTCTATAAATCAATTTCGAGAATTGTATAAATAAAAAAAACCTTCATTTTAACCTTGGATAATAAAAAAGACAGATGTACCTGGAGTACAACAGCTTTTAGAAAGCGGTGTCAGCGTCTTTTCATAAAAAATCATTGCACTCTGCATCTTAATTTCGGGAATTTTATGAAAAACTCTTTTTTTTTTTTATTAAAAAAAGAGACAGATGTCTCAAGAATGCAACAGCTTTCAGAAAGCAGTGTCATCGTCTTCCCATCAAGAAATGTCTTTTCTCGTTTTAATTTTCTGTAAAAGAAAATTATTGAGATGACTTTGTTTGTCCGTCCGCACTTTTTCTGTCACTTTTTTTGTCCGTACTTTTTCTGTCCGCCCTCAGATCTTAAAAACGACTGAGGCTAGAGGGCTGCAAATTGGTACGTTGATCACCCATCCTCCAATCATCAAACATACCAAATTGGAACCCTCTAGCCTCAGTAGTTTTTATTTTATTTAAGGTTAAAGTTAGTTATGATCGTGCGTCTGGCAACGCTCTAAGAATGCCACCACCGTGCCGTGGCTGAAAGCTTCATGGACCGCGGAAAAGAACATTACTGAGGTGGCTTTGTCTGTCCGTCAGCACTTTTTCTGTCCGCCCTCAGATCTTAAAAACCACTGAGGCCAGAGGCCTGCAAATTGTTACGTTGATCATCCACCCTCCAGCCATCAAACATACCAAATTGCAGCCCTCTAGCCTCAGTAGTTTTGATTTTATTTAAGGTTAAATTTAACCATAATCGTGCGTCTGGCAACGCTCTAAGACAGGCCACCACCGGGCCGTGGCTGAAAGCTTCATGGGCCGAGGTTCATAAAGAAAACTCGAGTGCATCGAAGAAACTTCGGCGCATTTTTTACTTGTTTTTTTTTTTAATATGTTTAAGTTTCGGCTCTTAGCGGAGGTTCTTGACATTTATGCCCCCAACACATTCATGTCACTTTCTCTCAGTGAACGAGCGCACACAAAAAGGACTCGGCTCAATAGGACGTGGCACAGATTACATGCAAAATGGAGAGACACCCTTTTGATGTGGATGAGGTTTTGAATATAAAGTTTTTTTTTTTTTTTACTTTAACTTTTGGGGGTCGTGGGTATCCATGACGGTCCTGTCAGTTCTACGATAATGTAGTTCTCTCTACGATAATGTATTCTTTCCTACGATAACGTAATCCTTCCTACGACAATGAAGTTCTTTCTGCGATAATGTAGGGCTTTATACGATGATTTAGTCCCTCCTACGACAATGTTGTCCTTCGTACGATAATGTGGTCCTTTCTACGATACTGTAGTCCTTTCTGCGATAATGTGGTCCTTTCTACGATAATGTGGTCCTTTCTACGATACTGTAGTCCTTTCTACGATAATGTGGTCCTTTCTGCAATAATGTAGTCCTTCGTACGATAATGTGGTCCCTTCTACGATATTGTGGTCTTTTCTACAATAATCTAGTCCTTCGTACGATAATGTGGTCCTTTCTACGATAATTTAATCCTCGTTGTCTCGGTGCATTTAATAGTCTTCAGTGTTTAGCCCTTAATCTACTTCTGCCAGAGAGAGAGAGAGAGAGAGAGAGAGAGAGAGAGACCTGTAGTTCTTCATACTGAGGCCCTTGACGTATCAAGCCTTTGCGTCGTATTTCTAGCTGGGACTTTGACAAAACCATTCTGTATGCATTGGCTGTTCAGTTAGTTTAGTATGACATGTCTCCTTCAACTCTACACATCCTCTCTCTCTCTCTCTCTCTCTCTCTCTCTCTCTCTCTCTCACAAGAACCAGAGCCGTATATAGAATATCATCAAGAACGCCTCCTTCCTTCCTCGTCTCAAGAACGAAAATATGATTAAAAAAAAGAAAGCTTTTTACTTTCTGGGCACTTCCCCCTTCCTCCCCTTTTTCTCCATCAGGTATACGCGATCATGCGAACTCAGGTCAACTTTCCTCTGCCCAGGTCCCTTGACGACCACGAAACAGGTTTATCAGGGGAAAAATCGCCTCTGGTAGAGTTCGTTGATCAACGTTTTCTGCAGAAGTTTTTCTTCTTCTTTTTTCACAAACCGACGTAACTTTACCCGAGGTCTTGTGTAGAACATGAGCCCGGAGGATGCCTCGAGTTACATCTTGGCGGTTTTAGTTTTGTTGGAGAGGCAACTTCGAGATGATGGTATTTTCTCGCGAGGGTTTTTTCGTAAACTGGTCGATACGTCCGTAGCCAGCCGCTCTTGTGTAAGGAGCTGCCACATATGTGACGTGGAAGTAAATGAACAGGTATTTATATAATGATATGAATAAAATCATTAATACAGAAATCAATTCCAAAAGCCAAGAAAAGGGCACAATGTAAAAAAAATGATTTTTTATCAGCTTTAACGTGGTACGAATGATCCTTGCGGCATATACGAACCCCAGCCCCTCCCCCGTTCTAACTTAATTACGAATAACAAGAGAAAGTCTGCAACCTGCCCTTACACTTCACCCTAGACCTTGATAGATGATGTGCACCAAATATCTCACCTGCCGTAGGTAATGTCTTTCGCGTTCCCACGATTAATCGTGAGCTACGCTATGGCCGAGAAAGCATATGGAAGAGGTGGGGGGAAGTGTACTTCCTGTCACGGCTTGTCTCTGTTGCCAGAGAGAGAGAGAGAGAGAGAGAGAGAGAGAGAGAGAGAGAGAGAGAGAGAGATTCCAATGGTATTGCTCCTACCTATCGGCCTAGAGAGAGAGAGAGAGAGAGAGAGAGAGAGAGAGAGAGAGAGAATTCCAATGGTATTGCTCCTACCTATCGGCCTAGAGAGAGAGAGAGAGAGAGAGAGAGAGAGAGAGAGAGAGCTTTTAAAGCATTTCAGAGCTTTTGGTCCTACCTATCGGTCAGAGAGAGAGAGAGAGAGAGAGAGAGAGAGAGAGAGAGAGAGAGAGAGAGAGAGAGAGAGAGCTGCTTTAAGCATTCAACTTTTGCTACATATCGGCCTAGTGAGGAAGTTGCAAACTAGACAGTCAGCCAGTTTACCCGTCAACCGGTCGTTAACATCACCACTGTTGTTTTTCAGTGTATTTTTGAGAATTTTAATCAGCTTTAGTACTAGAGAAGTCGATTACCGGACGCGATTTGAGAAGTAGACTATTGGCCGTCTCAGTCTCTTCACTGTGTGACAGACAAAAGGGACCTTAGGTTCCCTAGACTATTATGCAGAAGGCTCTAGTCTTCACAATTGATCTTTCCAGTGCCTAACAAACACCCTTTGAAACCCAAGCTCGTTCCCATACTTCGTTTTGTCAAGAGGTGGATATCGACCACGAATGCATTGCAAATCTACAGTATATGGGATAAATGTGGGAGAGTCCATCCATTATCCTAGGTCCTAGGAAGATTGCAAGGTAATGCCCTTTTTATCCTAATCACCAGGGGCCAGGTTAAAATTACTAGATTTTTCCTCGAGAAATTTGAAAGACAGTCACACTGTGTGGTATCACTGACGCATTGCGCCAGACAGCTAAGGTTCGTTGCAAGTTCAATGAATGTTCGAAGACTGCGATTTTCCCTAGGCCGCTTTATTGTAAAACAATAATTTGCGGGACTTGAAATAATCTAAAAACAACTTACCTTTGAAACAGTGTCACATAACAGACAGTGAATCTGACAAGTGTCAAGAAAACCCGTAAACCGAGAACTTCTGACGTTAAAACAGGAAACAAGTCTTTCAAAATACACCAACAACTTTTATATGAGTTTTCTTGAAAAATACAAGTAACTATCATCAATACTAGCTGTTTACGCTTTAAAGAAAATTATAAGCAACTATATACGAGTATACCCTAGTACGTTTTAACAGCTTGTATAAGGATTAGCCCAACTTCGTATTGTCCCTGTTCTTTTGCAATGAATAATACTATAATAATTATTGTTACTTTTAATGTAGTTACAGCTGTATTTATTCTGTATCCATGAACGACTATAGTCCAGAAAAGAAATAATCCTCTCATTTTGTTTTCCAGCATTTAATTTCCACACAGTTGTTGAGTACAAAATGTACCATCTTATTTCGAGAAAATAATGATTCAGATTGTTGAATCATTACTTCCGGAATTGTGCATATTTTTTAGATAAGGTTTCGTAAAATTACTCGTTTTTTTACGCTGTCCATGTATACCTCATATACTGCGAACTCCGGCCTTTGTTGGGGAATTTGCATATCTTTTATTTTCCTAGAACTGTACGACCATTCCAGAAGTTCCCATGAGATGATGAAAGTAATCCCGTTCCCCCAAGTTCCCACCCACACACGAGATCTCCACCAAACCCTCTCCACCGTTCTCCACCAATCCCACAGGTCAGTTCCCCCCCAACACTTTAGGACCGCAAAGTTGCCAGTTAGCGCAATCCTATTCGGTGAAATGTCGCCAGGCTTTCGAATGGAAGAAAACATCCCCGGGCACTTTTCTTTTCTTTTTCGTGGCATTTTTTTTCTTTCGCCATGATCCAGTTCATGTAACTTCAACAGTTACGAGTAACTTCCATATTAATATGCAAATGTACTCGCCAGAGACTGACTGTTTTGTTTGTTTAATTTCTTGGGCAAATTCAAGTACAACAGTTTACAAACCTTCACTGAGACAATAAAAACCTTAAAGATGGAAATTCAGTTTACCTATTCTAATTTGTATTAAGTAAATTAATACAACAGTTTACAAGCCTTCACTGAGACAATAAAAACCTTAAAGATGGAAATTCAGTTTACCTATTCTAATTTGTATTAAGTAAATTAACACATAAGGAATAAAAATTATGGAAAACAATGATGTTCTTGTTATACAACTTTTCATGTTGAAGACTCCCATCATTTCATTAGAAATACGAATAACTTGGCATATGTTAAGTTTCAGCTCGAACAGATTGGGTGTACGGCCTGTCTCAAAAGTGCAATTTCTAATTTGCATATATTTTTATGTTTATTCTTATGTCAAATGATTGCTTTATTCTAATTGGACGTGAATCTCACCAAATTAGTCATAAATACAGTTAGAGAACAGTTTAGTAATGGCCCTGTTAGCATTGGTATAATAAACTTTCATCAAAACGCACCAACCCGCAAAATCTTTTAAATTTGTCTAAGGAAAGGCATTCACTAAGAAATCCATGGAAGAACTTGTTGTGGCAACACTAGTACCTGAGAATGTTGGTTCCTCTCCCGAAGGATGTGTTGTTTGAAGGGGGAGGAGAACATTTGGAGGGACCCTGTGCGAGACTAGTAGACTTGGTCCTCTAATTGACGAAATCCAGGCTTACCATGGAGGTCCTTCTCAGTGTCCAATTTCTTTCATTTTATTTCCAATGCAATTTAAACTTTTCAGGAAACATGCATGCGATGTGCTTGAAGACATACCGACTTTCCTTTTCCTGTTTCCTTGAGATAAATCATAAAGATTTCAATGCGTCTGACGTTGGTAGCTCTGCCACACTTGGTTAGCTCCTCCCACTTCTGAGTCTCGGACGGATGTTCCATTGAAGGAATCAGGGAAGAGACGTTCCTAGTTTCGAATGGTGGGGGAGGCAAGTGACCGCGTAGTGTGGGTTCACGACGATATACACTCCAGTGTGCATTTGGAAGTGGGCAGGAGAAGGGTGTTACGAGGATTTTAGTGGCGAGTGGCGGTGGTTCGACTTGACCATGTCTGCCATTGCATACATTGGAGGATTGAAGGCCTACTTGGCCAGGGGTGAATGCATTAATGAAAGTAGTGTGTTTCGACTCCATTATCAGTTTACTGTTGTGCTTTTACTTGGTGCATCCATCTTACTAACAGCTGCCGAGTTCTTCGGGGCTCCGATCAACTGTATCACCAGTTTACCACAACAAAATGTCATAAATACGTATTGTTGGATACATTCGACGTTCACAATACAAGATTATTATCTACGGTAAGTGTTGGATGGTGGTTGGGGGCTTCTTGAAGTATAGGAGTGATAGATTTACTACACTGACAGCTCGGTTCCCACCGAGGATTGAAAAGGTCGGCGGCGGGTGGGCGAATCCTACGGCACGGCGGTCAGGGGGATTTCGGGAAAAACTTTATAAAAGGTTATTTTCATATTTTGCATGGTTAGGAAGGTACTTTAGATGATATAAAATTGGAATTTTATTCTGATTGGCGGTTCAGGAGTTTTTGGGGACCAATAGGATAGTTCCAGACCTATGTTTAATTTTTTAAAAGTTTAACGGTGCGCTGAAAAGACCTTTGTTAGCGCATCATACACGGTGAAAATGTCAGCACAGTTAAGCCTAGTTAAAATTTAACCTAACGGGAAACCTTATTGCAACAATTTTCATAAAATATGGCTTCTTCAAAATTAGAAGGTTCGTGTTTTTAGGTAAATTGTTAACCTTGCAGTTAGGTTTGCCCGTTAACAACCTAAAACTGCAAATTTTCGTGTGTCGTAGATTAGGCTTAGGCCTATTTGGTTTACCAAAAGTTTTAAATGAGAACTAAACCCGATTTACGGTCTAATTGGGGGGATTTCAATGACATTTATGATATCATAATCGAATGTATCCAAGTTTAAATAGCCCTGCGTTTCTGTGATCAATGAAATGTCTTTTATGAATGACTTATAGAGTGATTGGGTGAATGAACCAGGTCTCATGTTGTGATGACTCAGACAAGCGTCGCGTGCTGCGAATTATGTTTTCAAAATAATTTTATTAACGAGTATTATGAACTTGTCCAGTATGCGTAGATGCAGGTAAGCAAATGAAGATAATGTTTTCTAAAAATGTAAATATGTAAGTTGAAGACTTGAAAATGGGGGTAAGCGGTGCGTTTTTGCACCTGCCTAACAATTCTGGTAGTTTATACCTCCAATTAGGCGGGTAATTTGGTAGTATTTACAATTTTGGAACAGTATATAAACCTTACAGCATTTTTTATTTGCCAATTTCATTCCATTTCCGCAATTTGCGGAAGAGTGGCGAAGCCAATTAGCTTGCATTTTCGTATGGTGTGGAATTATATATCCTATATAGTTTTTTTTACCTTTGGT
Source organism: Macrobrachium rosenbergii (assembly GCF_040412425.1). Classification (NCBI taxonomy): domain Eukaryota; kingdom Metazoa; phylum Arthropoda; class Malacostraca; order Decapoda; family Palaemonidae; genus Macrobrachium; species Macrobrachium rosenbergii. The sequence continues at coordinate 47,860,784 of NC_089754.1, forward strand.
AGGCTAATAGCATGATTTCACTGGAAAACTTACCCTAGCACCCGATAGCTAATAGATAGATTACAGTGTAGTACATGCAACCACGACGCGTCCGATGATGCAATTCTCCAATTAATAAATGCTACAGACTGAGTAGTTTTGCGTCGTCGTCTAGGTTACGCTGGGTTTATGCCAGCACGGGCTTATTGTGGTTTAGGCCTAGTTCATCCAAAATGCTTTAAAACATTGCAAGGTGGATTTGACGGCCTGTGGAAATCCAACATTTATGTTATTTGATGGTGACACAGAACAGTTTAATGTGATTTGATTGAGCTGTATTGTTTACAGATTCTCTCGTGTATATATATTTCTGTAAGGTTTATTTGAACCTGTCATGTCCAACTTCACTTAGTTGTCAATTACGCTCGTTCTTTTATTGTGTTTACCCAGCTGTGTGCCCATTTTCTTAGAACATAATAATGTAATGTGTTTTGAGATTGATATGATGTTCGGCCATTGTCTTCCGAATTTGCTTACTTCCTAGTAAGACTGCATTTAATTTACTTTCGTGGTTTTTTTTCTCTAATGAACAATATCTAAATATGTATTTTGTCATGCTTGAAGTCCCCTTCCTTGGTGTAGAGGTGGGAGGGGGGGGGGGTGGTTCCGTGAGTGCAGCTCACGTGGTTCAATTTAGGCTTTACTAAAGGTGTTCCTATAGTCCTTTCGGTCTTCTAGCTGCATTAAGCCTTGTATTTTCATTCGCTCTTCAATTCATACATATTGCAGGCGGGCCTCTCGAACTTTTACTTTTAGTACACCTCTTGCGTTTTCTTCCGTACTTTTACCTCCAGTAGAAATAGTAACTTGCTTCGTAGTTCTTGTGGTAATGAAGTCCAATGTTGTGAGTAAAAATTTGCTAAGTTTGCCCTCCGTATATGATTAAAACCATAGAACATGACATGGGTTAGTGGCAGTCTTGGATTTTGGGAGTGGCTCTGGGCTGGGTCAATCTGCTCGTCATGGTGGCCTGACCCTCCCCCACCCTCAACTCTCTCTCTCTCTCTCTCTCTCTCTCTCTCTCTCTCTCTCTCTCTCTCTCTCTCTCTCTCGGGAACCCGTGTTCGATATTCGGTTCTGACGTAGTAAGAAAACCCAGGATTAATCAGTTCATCGCAAATTTACATAAGTATTGTACCTAATTTATTATTCCAGCTATTGAAATATGATCCTCTCTTGTTCTTAAATGTCGAGTAAGGTATGGTTATAAAACAAATATATTTCTGATATTTGTCTGTTAATAAATCTGGTGCCTCCTGGTATCAAGAGAATGAAACTCACCGCACTATTGAGATATCCTTGGTATTAAACCAAATGCTTTTATATTATGCAAGAATTTAAATTTACATACTTTGTTGATCAGGCGACTAAAGTGCGTCTCCTCCAGGGGATGGACGTTTTTTTATCATTCGGTAGTTCATTGTCTGTAGTGGGTATTTATGTTTTTGCTTTGTCCAATAAGTGTATTGGGATTAGCACCCTTTGATACACCTCGTCATCTCTTTATCTCTTAATGTTCCCGTTTCCCAGTAAGCATGGTGCCCCTGTCACTTTTGATAGATAGCAGCTGTGGGATATTCTGCCAGTTTCACATGTGGATCGTTGGTCATTTATTCTCTCTCTCTCTCTCTCTCTCTCTCTCTCTCTCTCTCTCTCTCTCTCTCTCTCTCTCTCTCTCTCTCTCGCTGTGTGTGTGTGTACGATCACATTGGGATGGTAGGCCGTTTTTTAGAGGAAATCTTTACCCTATCTGGCGTAGAAACTTCGTTGTAATGTAATGTTAGGTATTTAACTTTGTTGTACAGGATCTAATCCGTATGTTGCCCTTTGGTATCTGAGGAAAAGATATCTGCACCTTGCGGACAGCATAACGCCCTGCTATCCTATTTTTGTCCTTCGGCGAGCTTGATGTTGCATCTGCGGAGAGCCTGCATCCCTTTCTCGAGTTGTCTCACTGTCCCATTTTTGTCATCCCTATGTTCAGAGAAATACCTTTAGTTCTCGACCCAAATTGTCCATTCATCCTATTCTTACCTTCGGTGGGAGATTGGTGTCAGGAGATATTACATTTGAAGAAACCTTGCACCTTTTCTCGCGTTACTCATGCCCAGCTATTCCAGGCTTGGTATATGATCCTTGTGTCTATTGCCATCTGAGGTGAAACTTGCAACCCCCATCCCCTCCCAATTATATCCTTGCAAGAGAGGCTGGTGACCCTTGTCATTGGTGCGCTCCCTCTTTCAGGGGAACTTGATGTGCCATGAAAATTGTGCATCCTGTAATTTTTGGGGAGAGCATGTTGATTTTATGCTCATATTTCTTATTGGTAACATTATTATTGCTTGGTGCATCTACAGAAAGACGCCTGTCACCATGCGTTGGAGACTATTCGCAACCACAACAAAAATAAAAAAAATGATATCCTTAGGATATTAAGGGTTGATTCTGGAAAAGGCTTGACCAACCTCACCCGCATTTTGGTTTCTCACATGAGTTTAATAGGCAGTAGCAGTAAAAGTGAGTGCATGAAATTATCCATGTCAGAATATACATGGAAAGCTTCGGTGTGTGACGCTCTATCTTCCCATGTGTAACACAATTTAGGTACCTTCGCCTTTGCTTTTGTTGAAAATGCAAGGGACTGGATGATCCTGTGAGAGAATGACTGCCATTCCGTTTCAAATTTTTTTTTTTTTTTTTGGGAAAATTCCTAGATGTTGCCGAGAATACCTGGGAAGACAATGAGTGGTAGTAGTTATTATATGAAGGGTCTCCCTTCATCAAATGGATTTTTCTTTAATTAGGGTTGAAGTACAGGTGATTCAGGAAATAATTTTGTATTTTGAAGCTTGATTTTCATAGGACTAGCTTTTTCTTCATGATTGCATTTAGTAAGCATTTCATGCAAGGTAATTACCTACTGGTCGTCTAGGACATGATATTAAGGTTATAATGAACAAATTGTTACAGGACTTGATATTAAGGTTATAATGAACAAATTGTTACAGGACTTGATGTTAAGGTTATAATGAACATATTGTTACATGGCATGATATTAAGGTTATAATGAACAAATTGTTACAGAGAAGCTGTTTTTAAAGTAAACGCGTGGAGTATACCACCCTTAATTACCTTGTGAACTTGTGATCGGTAATTTTTATTACATAAGACTTACTCTATATTACCTTGAGTACACACGAAGCTGAGAAGTGTTTCGTTCCGTCGCCCTTTTTGGATTTTATTTAACACCCATTTCATGGCTGGACTGGACTAGTATTTGTACATACGTGAGGGATTAATGGTCTGTTGCATTAGGAAGAAAATTGAATGTTAACAGCTATCCATGGGTAATGTGTGGCAGGTTTTACTCTATTTATTTCTCCTGGTCCAGAAATTAAATTCGTCGTAAAGGAATTAGGGGAGGTAGTTTTTCTCTGGTATGTAATGTCTGACTGGGCACCGTACCTGAACAGGAAATCCTTTATCGGTGACTTGGCTGCTGTGGTATTTTGATCTCGCGTGTTCATGTCTTTTGTCACTCGGCCCATTCATGGATCAGCCCTCCCAACTTTTTATTTTTTACTATAACTTTTTTCTTTTGTTTACTATAGTAGCTGTCTTTTTTTGAAATTATAGTAGCTGTTTTTTTATTTATGTACTACAGTAGCTGTCTTTTTGTTCATTTGTTTAATGTAATAGCTGTCATCAGTAATAGTTGTTTGCATGGTATTTGAGTAGTTTTCTACACGGGGTTTCAAGGAGCACACTGTAGCCTATTTGTAACTACTACAGCTATTTTGGCCAATTTTTAAAACTTGCTTAATCAGCCATTATCAGTACGCAGCGAGGTTTTATTCGACAGCCTTCTTTATAGTGAAGTAGCGTAAGTGATGTTATGCCTATAGGGAACAACACGCGCCCACGTAGTATTCAAGGGTTGTATTGGAAACGTATATGTTACACATGGTCCTTTGCAGGGATTATTTGGTAGATGGACACGCCCACCATTTCTCGTAAGCTGATCCCTTTTTTCTGTTTGTTGTTTTCATTCCATAATATCTGCTAGGTAACCTGTAAACAACTGTAGAATTTACCACTTGCAAGATCCTGCCTGTATTTTGCCGATGCTAAGTCGTTTGGTAGTTTTAAGTTAAAATGTAGAAAATAAAGCGGTATGCTGTATCTCCATTCCAGGGGCTTGGGGTTTGCGTTTATGATTTGCAGAGAGAGAGAGAGAGAGAGAGCAGAGGCAGCTTGTGTACACCCGACGTACTTTTGTTTCATAGAAGTTTAAGAAAGACCACGTTAAAAACGCGAGTAAGCTTGACACCAAAATTAAAAGACATTAGGAAACCTGTCAGTTTTGGGTGTAGCTCACGTTTAGGGATGACGTAAGACTTTTTATGTTAAACGTCATAGAAACCTGTTGTGCATTATCTTTTTTTCCCCCAAGTTAACATTATAATTATAGAAATTAAGTAAAATTATAGATTAAGTGTATGACCTATTTGTAGATGAATTAAACTGCATCACCGCGTTTTAACATTTTTTTTTTTTTTAACTAAAGCGAACCTTTGTTTTTTCGGTAGTATTGCATGGCGTCGACATTGGACTCGACAGTGTTCTGGTACCCTTCAATACCAGTCCACGATGTTTATGATGGGATAGGTTCCTCGTTTGCATAACCACTTCAGTACAACGGGGAATGTAGTTTTGCCATTGTACTTCAATTTCATTTAACTCATAGCCTTTAAACTTGATCGTTGAACTAGTTGCTCCTAGAATTTTAAGCCACTTTACCTTTCAGTGATCTCAGTTACCATTTTGTGATAAGAATAAGAATTTTGTATTACCCATAGAACGAGTCTTGCATTTTGTTTGTTGTGACCTGCTGTTGTTAAATAGGTTATTTTCAAGCTAGCAAGGGATTTATCATACGAGTAATTTCGGAAAAGGTTATGAGACTTCAGTTATAGTATTGAACAAGAAAGATGGAAGGGTAGGCGTGTGTGTTTGTTGTGTGTTTATGCCTGTCCCTGCCAGCAAGTAGAAAGGGATGGCTGAATAGTTTAAAATGGATTTTAGTGTTATGCTTCATACTTTCAGTGCAGTAACAAGCCGTAAGAAGAAAAACATGAATTATTATCACTTCGGTTCTAGAGGATAATACATGTTAAATACCACGATATCTCTTGTTTGTTTGTCTCTAGAGCAGTTCTTGTGCTGTACATTAACAACTAATATCGCAGCTCAAATATTAATTCTTAATGCATCGTTTTGATATATCATTTAGTTTCGAGGATGGTATATACATGATGTTAAATACCACGATATCCCTCATTTGTATGTCTCTAGAGCAGTTAATTTGCTTTACATTAACATCTAATAGCGCAGCTCAATTATTAATTAATGTATCGTTTTGGTATACTTTGAATTTCATATTTGACTTTCGTGTAATGTAGATTAATCGGAAGTTCGAGCCAAGTTATTTTATTTCTAGTATCTCAGAAACAATTTTTGCAATATGACTCCGATCGGGCTTGCGAACAGAATTAAGCACGCGTTTTTTGGATTAAATAAATAATTAAAATTATGGAATAAAATTTCCACTGTTTTTTATGTGAAAAGTGTCATGCGTCGAGGTTTGATTTATGGAGGTGGGGGGGCGAGTGTCGGCTGTGGCTGGGGAAAAAGAAGTACGTCACGCCTTCGGAATTAAAGAAAGAAAATGCACCACGTAGGATGGGGAAATTAAGGAAACAATAAGCATGCTTACGTCAGTTCGAGGGAGTTTTGGTGGGTGATAACCAGTCTTGGTGTTTTGATGAATATTAACAGCACAAAATTGTTTAAAATTGTGTGTTATATTACATCATAATGCCAAGTCCTTCTTAGGGATGATACGAAAGGGAAATATTTCTTACGTGTGTTCAGTTGTTGTGGGTTTCAGTATGTGTGTGAATTTGAAATTAGTCTGAAGAACTGAAAGTGACATTGAAAGCCAACAACTGTTCGGATTTAATTTCACTATAAATAAAAAGATATGTCTATGATTGTAGCTGTTAAATTCCGGACTTACATCCGTATGATGAACCTCGTTGCCTGCTTTTGCCTGTTGCCTTTATTTTAACGTATTTGAATGCATTTGTGGAATATATCCATTGTTGTCATTTACGCAGTTACTTGATTTGAATGACATTTGTTGAATATATCCGTTGTTGTCATTTACGCAGTTACTTGACGACTATGTTTCCTGTGTGCATTTTTGTTCAACAGGAGCGCATTCTTTTCAGCAGAGCGCAGCAATTGTGTAATCGGGAGTATTAGTTCCTACCAGTTTTAAGCGATGACGTTTATGGTAAGGGAACGTCTCGTAAGCTGCTCACGAATGAGACTCGTCAGTGTTTGAAACCCAGCCATTGTTTACTAAACAGTGTCTCGGGTGTTACGTGAACACTTTTAGTACAGTATGTCTCGTAGCCTAGGATAAGCATGGAAATTGATCTTTTAATTTAAAGGGTAAACAGTAGACAGGACTCATTTTTAAAAACGCATAACATTTATTAAAAAAACAAAAAACGCATCTTTGACAGCAAGAAGCTATTCCGTTAATAAGGGGTGCAGTGCAAATTGTTTATTCAGGAGTCGCACAGTACCGTATAGATTGCAGTGAACATCAGTACTCGCGCTGGAACAACAGGCATAAGAAGAATGATAATTCCGTAACGAATAGCAACAACCTCCAGAGATGAAATGCATGTCACTTAATGTTATTTTTCAAAAATTGCCACTAGAGATTGGTACTGCTTTCGCAGTTTCTCTGCCAACTGGCGTAGATCATTTTTATGATTGCATATTGTGCGTAGTGAGTACGCGAGTATGTCGCTATTTTTGAGAGATGGCGGTGGTTGCTAACTGGCCGACGCAACACGTGCCATATCGATCAATATTGTCGAGGCATCCCTGAGGGACTGAGGGGGTCAAATTTTTTTTGGTGGATACGGGGAGTACTGTACTAGGTTTGCTTTTAATATAAGTAAACGGAGGATATTAAATATCGTTGTTTTCCTATGTTTATTTTACATTGATTAATTTGTTACTTTATAGGTGGTTATAATAGTTAATAATTGAAATACAAAATTTCAAAGTACATTATATCTGTAATTAAAAATTTATCTTTATTTTATTGCAAAGAAGAAAATTCTTAACATTGCTTTCTCATTCCAGTGAACGTGGGCTGGTTGCCGAACCTGGAGTTGGGGCCCCAAATGGATATTCAGATGATGAGATGCAAGAGCGCTGGAGGTTCCATAATTATTACCAATGGGTTGTGTTTTTCTTGTTTTTCCAGGTAAGTTTTAGTGTCGTTTTGTTTTTATTCTCTCTCTCTCTCTCTCTCTCTCTCTCTCTCTCTCTCTCTCTCTCTCTCTCTCTCTCTCTCTCTCTCTCTCTCTCCACCTTTACATGAATATTTGTTTCCTAAAATAGTTTTAAAGTACTGTAGTACCAAGGAATCACTGGAACATACTGTACTTCCAAAAGATTATACGTATCAAGAAAAAAAAAAAAAAAGTACATACAAAACTGCAATTCTCAAAACTGCTACAATAATGTAAAAAAAAAAAACTGCATTTTCTTACTATGTGTTTTTCTTAAACCTAGCAATCTTGCATATAGCATTAATTTCCTAACGGTGCTTCAGACGTTTAAAATATTTGGATTCCAAATTGGCATATTTCAAATGTATTACAGTACTGCCATTTTGTATTTAAGGGCATGGCTTTAATTTTCTTCAGTATATTTGTGTATTGTATTCACATAATCATTTATGTTGTGTGACATTTTGGGGAGATGGAAGATTTCTCACTTTGATCCTTGTTTCATCTTCCTCTTTGTTTCTTTTTGTGGTTTAGTAAACTTGCTGTGCATTATTTTAGTCCTGTTGGTAGAGATTCATTGTAGGTATAGCTAATAACCAAGTGTACAGTAACAAATCTTATTTCTTTGTTGTAGGTTTGGGCTTGGTAAACTTAATTAGAATTTCAAAGAAAATTATATTACAAAGGCTGTGGTAGAATACTACGTTTGTTTGAAGTAGTCTGGATTTATGGAGTTTTTATGAGAAAATCTGCCACATTCATTTTATTTTTTGTGTAATGATACAGCCCACAGCTTTCTGTTATGTGCTAAGACAAATACGGATTTTATTTGGTGTGTATTGATACAGCCCTCAGCTTTATGTTATATGCTAATACAAATACTCATATTTGTCAGTAATTGTAAACTTTGTCACTGCTTGAACCATACTAGGCAGGGGTGTCAGTTGGCAATCTTTTGTGTATGCAAGGAAATAACCTATGTTTTATTTTTTCTGTTTTACAGGCAGCACTCTGTTATATACCAAAGTTTGTTTGGAATAATTTTGAAGGTGGATTGATGGAAACTATTGCCAGTGGATTACGACCAGTGCTATACAAGGAGGAAGATGTTAGTGCTCGCAAAAATACCATTATTGAGTACATTGTCAAGCATATAAGGGTGAGTATGCGCATTATGATAGTATATACAGTATGTTTTTATGTTAATACATGCAGGAAAGCTTTGTCAACTGAACTGTGTAATAAAGTGTTTTGCTTTTTTCCACAAACAAACCATTGTGTAATAAATATTTACTAAAACAAGATTCTGCATTTCAATGGGTTTGAGAACTTCCCATCAGGAGTATAAAACGTCACTTCTCTTTGTGCACAGAGGTCAAGTCTCTAGTGTGTTTTGAGCACTTGGCACACACTGTTCTTTTGGCCCCCAGCTATTTTGCTGCCCTAAATTTTCATCCCCATCCTTCAATGCCTTCACCAAGATATCCATATTGATTAGGGGAGTTTTCATTTGCCTTTTATAATTTAACTGTTCAGTGTTGGAATTATTGGGAACAAGGCCAGGCTCTCTTGGAACACGGCCTCTGCTTAGGAGTACAGTGGCTCGGACGCGAGGCTTGTCTTCCTGATGAAGCTACTGTGTTTATATTTTCAGGATATCTTAAAAGTTAAGGGACACAAATGGAGGTGTTAGGTTTGCTAGTGTGTTACTCTAACATGGACTACATTACTTTTTTTTTTCTTTTATAAAATTAATTTCTAATATTCATATCTCTCTAGTCATTATGGATTTTGGTCAAGTGTAAAAATAACAAGGAAAAATTATGTCTAGTTTACTGTGATCCTTACTGAAAAACACTTTTTGTTTATTTCAGATGCACAATGGATATGTTTTTAAATATTGGTTATGCGAGCTGCTAAGTTTCATCAACATTGTTGGGCAGCTGTTCCTCATTGACAAGTTCCTTGGGGGTGCATTTTTGACCTATGGCCCAAGGGTAAGTGATTAAATATGGTGTTAAATTATTGTTAAATTTTAAACTTTAAACTAGGAGAAATTTAATGCACCATATTACATACTCTTAAAATGGTTATTAATTTTTCTTTTTTGAAATATCCCAGGTAACATTTGATATCTTTCCATATATGTTCATTTTGCTATTGCAAATTATATAAAACATTGAAGTGATAGTTTGAAATGACCTAATGTTGTTTGCATATTGTAAGGGTAATTGTTTTTATGGAAATACAAAGTATTGCCTTTTATATAGAAGTATTCTTCAGTGTGAGCTGGAAATGTGGTTAAATTTGGTGGCAAGGTTAATAACAGGTGTTGAACCATGGGGGTGATTAGGGAATATCCCTCCTTGACCTTCATTCTCCAAGCACTTTTACTTTGTATATCTTCCAGATTGGACATCGTTCTACCTTACTCTACTGGCCCCCTTTTTGGGAGTAGTGCCGTCAGTGCACCTGCACCACTGTTGGCATTACTTAGGGTCTTAGCAGCATCCTTTGACCCCTAGCTGCAACCTCTTTCATTCCTTTTATTGTACCTCCATTCATATTCTCCTTCTTCCAACAGACTTTCCACCCTCTCTAGTAATTGTTTCATGGCGCAACTGTGAGGTTTTCCTCCTTTTACACCTTGAAAACTTTCTTACTGTCAATTTCCCTTCCAGGGCTGAATGACTTGATGGGTCGCAGCGCTTCTTGGTCTTTGGCCTAAATTCTATATTCCATTCTTCTATACCCGAGTATTTGTGCTTTTCCATGCTTTTTACTGGCTTTGGCGTTTTTCCACTTTGTAAGCATAAAAAAAAAAGACCAAAGATGCTTTAAGGGGCATGAGCAGTCATGTGGGCACTTCATTCTCCAGTAATTGTTGATGCTCAAAGATACTGTTCCTTTTACAGGGGAAAACATGCACCTGTATTTCCCCTTGAAAGGAGTGCACTGGTTGGTCTTTTCTTTTCTTCTTTTGGAGCAGATCTAAGCTGAAGTATTAGCTGGATTGGGTTAAAGTACAGGTAACTACAACTTCAAGCACCTAGTCTTAAGTGAAGTCTGTAAGGTATGTCTCCCTCTACCCCTCCCTTTAAGAGGAGGGGAGGGCAGTGGTAGAATGATATTCTAAACCCATCAGTTGTTTTAGCCAGGAATGGCTACCTTCTGACACATTTTCCTTTAAAGGGGGATTGGCATTGTTCCTTGAACCTGTGAAAAGTAAAACTTACGGTTTTATCCATAGTAACCCTACTGCTTTTTTTTTTTAACTGTCTATGCCAGACCAAGTAGGTTACAGAAGTCATTGCATAACTTGCCTATTTTTGACTGCGATGGTTTTCATTTGCTTAGGAACAAAAACCAAATTTTAAAAGTAACATGTTTTTCCAAAGTAAACCAGACCCTTTTATCGCAGCTCCCACATCGACCTCCCTGCTTTGTTCTTGAAGCCAAAGAAAAAAGTGCTTTTTGACAATGGGTGAGTGAGGGGTATTCACCTGCTAACCCCTTAACCACCTGTTAACTGGCTCTGAAGATTACTCATGTTTAAAAAGGCTCTAGGTTCTGGTTTGTATAACCAGAAAAATGCAAATTGCTAAAAAAAAATTTTATATTTTTCAATTATTGAACATCTTGCTTTATATTTCTAATATTTTTAACAGGTTTTGGAATATTCTGAATTGGACCAAGAGGAAAGAGTCGACCCCATGATCTACGTCTTCCCAAGGATGACCAAGTGTCATTTCCATAAATTTGGGTCATCGGGTACTATCGAGAGAGCTGATGCATTCTGCTTGCTTCCACTTAACATCTTGAATGAGAAGGTTAGCATTTTTATATACAGTAATTATCTTGATGTATTTAATGGATGTTTAGCAAAAATTGAATTTTTTCCTATATTGATACTCAGTGTATCAGGCATTGTAATTCACATGCAATGTATTCTTAATATGATTTATCTTTTTCAGGTGTTTATAACAATTTGGTTCTGGTATGTAATTCTTGCTACCTTGCTAGGAGCCATCTTGCTCTACCGTATTGCCCTCTTTGTGGTCCCAGGTCTTCGCCCACGTGCCATGCACAAGCACAACAAGTCTGTTCCTATTGAGACAATAGAAGCAATTGTCAACAAGACTTCTATTGGAGATTGGTGAGTTAAAATGTCATATTTTTCTAATGGAAAAAGTTTTATTTTTCTAATGGAGAAAGTTTTATTCAAATTTTGGAAAACGAGGGGAAGGAATGTTCTTCTGTTGAAGTTATCTATTATTACAGTACTGTATAAATAATCTTTCATTTTTGTTGCTAACTGTTTTTGAGTTGGTAATTGTTGCCATAAAATTTTTTCTACTAAGACAAACACATGAGTAATGTGGAAAGTATAAATTTGTCTGCAGTGTGTATCCAGAAATGTGTATAACCCTTAGCATCAGATGGAGTATATTAGTTATGAACCTTTATAACTAATATATTCCATCTGATGCTAAGGGTTATATACATTTCTGGATACACACTGCAGGCAAATTTATACTTTGTATGGTGGCTTTGAAGTTCCATCTCCTGAAGAATTTGCTGCAATACCATGTAATAAGGAGAGTGGTTCTCATTACTTCCATTACTGCTTAGTTTTGGTTTTTATCTAATTATGGCCTGCTTGAAAATCAGCAAAAATTTGGATAAGTTTTCATTATTTCCAAAATTGCTAAAAATTTTTTAAATTTTCATTATTTCCAAAGTGTTTCAAACAAGTTTGTTTTGTTTTCAAATAGATTTTCACTCCATAAATTACTTGAAACCAATTTAAAATGTTGAAAAATGTTGGATCCCGGCTTAGGGGAGGCACTAAGGGAAATGAAAATGCTGATGAAGTTAGAGCTACAAATAATAGACTCTGGAATAATTTAATATGAGAAAAGAAAACAAATTAGACTATGTTTTTATTTTATGGATTGACAAGTTCCAATTAACATCGAATGTGAAGTTGGAGAAGCATGTTCCCTAAAGACATTAAGAATCTTTGTTTAATTGGTTGTTAGAATATTGTTTACAGATTATCTGGTCATTAAGTTAATTTTTACAAGTAACGTCTAATACATTTAAGAGCAAAATAATGAAGAAAAATCCCTTTAGCCCCTGTGAGTCAAGAGTGGTCTAATTATAAAAGTTGATAATAACTTTTAAGGTGTATAAGCCAGATTTTATTAGTATGTTGGTTTTTAAAACAGAAATGAGAGGTCAGTGTTTTGAGGTACTCTGTTAATTTTCTTTAGTCAGTAGGAAAACTAATAATTTTCTCTCTTTTTCAGGTGGATTTTATATGTTTTGTCCACAAACATTGATCCACTCATCTACAGAGACATAATGACCAGGTTATCAAAAGAGATTGAAACTGCCAACAGCAACAATGCTTACAACAGTCCATATTCATCGTCATCTGTATGAATGTTGGAGGACATGGACTGAGGGCTGTTACCCCCAGCTGAAGGTGAATCAAGATTAAATGACTAGACTACAAGATGAAGAAAGAATATTCAGTTATTTTGAACCCATCCCGAGTTGTCTTTCACTGGGTTAAGGAGTTAAGAAATTTTTATATGGAATGTGTTTGGTGCTATGTGTGGAGTAAGCTTTTGTTTTGAGGGGGGCCAATTAAGGGGGAAAGTTTAGTATATACTCTGTTGTTCTTACTTTGAACGTGCTTTAAAATTTTGAGATATTTCATCAGGAATGTTTTGCAACAAACTGTTTGTGTGGAGCAAGATTTCCTGAATGTATGGTGCAAGAAATTAATCCCACAAGTGCCTTCAGCTGAGCTTCGAGGCCTTAAATTGTTCCCGTGTGTCAATATTCATTATGATTAGTTCTCCTAAGTTAGAGGTGGGCTAGTCATGCTGCATGAGGGTGACAGCCACCAGTTCTTGTCTTAGATGTTTCTGACAAATTTCATTTTGACCTACATGGTTACTTTAGTTACTTTATTATTTAGAATTTGACAAGCCTTTTTCTTTCATTATTGTTGCTGTATATGTGGTTAATTGTCACAAAGTTACTCTATTTATTATTTATTTTTTAATGTTTTGGTAATGTTTCAAGAATCCTTACTCAGTTGTGTTGGATGTTGTGAATTTGGATACTGGCATTTCAAAAGTCATGAATACAGAAGGAAAATAATCACAAGACTGCTCACAAGTTTATGACAGCTTTGCTGGTCAAAGATTTCTATATATTTATAAGTGCCATTATCACAAGGGAAATATGACTAGTTTCGAAGCGCATGAAGCTAATATTTTTATGCTCTCTGGCCTATATCTTTGTAGATAAGTCAGTGTGATTGATCGAGAGTATTATTTCTATGTAGATGAGGCAAGAAGACCAGTGATGCTCAGAGGACATTTTACATGCCTTTATTCAAAAATCATCCATTATTCTCCATCCATTAAACTTATTTTGCAAATTAACGCTAAAAGTTCCAAGTAAGTGCTATTGGTTGCTTGCACCCTGTTGTTGGGATGAACCCGAGCAAGCAATACAAATATGTGCAGTTATATGATACCTTATCTTGTGGCTTCACTGTATCTTACAGTTTTATGTAAACTTAAGAATATTATTTTGTCTTGTATAAGATTCATGTAATTTGTAGTTACATTAGAGATTTTTTTATATAAAAATGGTTTTTTTAGCCTTTTCTATTCTCTTAAACATTTTATGACCCATCAGTATTGTTAATGGCAGGAGAAAGGGGGCAATTAAGTAATTTAATTCTCCTAGGTAAACAAACCAGAGTGAGCTAGGGTGGTCAATGATTTTTTTTTTCCTTAGGCTGCAGGGACAGAGCAGGATGGTTGAGGTGGGTTTTACAAGGCTCTGTATACCAACTAAAATACAGATTACTTTTCTGTTATTGTTCTTGTGGAAATACAAATGACCACCTACAAGAAATACAAATGATCACCTTTTATAAAGGAGACTTACTTCACAGATGGGAGTTAATCTCTTGACAATTGACTGGTGTTGAATCCTACTTAGTGGAATGGTTATGCTTCGAGTTGCAGATGGAAGCAGGGAATGTGGCAACTCTTGTAACCTACATGGACTGGTATTTGGGATAACAAGCAGTTGGGCCCTTGGCATGAGAGGGGGACTGCTTGAGAGGGACACTCTTATAGGAAAACATGAAGAATCATGAAAGCCAATTCTGGCTAATACCAAATGAAGGGTTACAGAATACTGCATACTTTTATCCATGCCCAATCCCTTATTCAAAGGGAGGGAGAAGCATCTTGGCAACTATGCTAAGATTCAGTGCTTGAAGTGTCTATATCTACCCCAACCCAGCTGATACTTAGCCTAGATGCTGCTATGGAAAGTGGGAAGTTGAGAGGTGACTCCAGTCACTTACCTCAAAGCACCCATATCCCGACTTGAACAAAGTGAAAATAATTGGGTGAGGGTATTTGTCTTACTGTGCAGTGTGCTGAGGAGCCACTGCAGGTCCCAAGAAGATACCTTCTCATTGAGACCTGCAGTGGCTGCTCAAGTGTAGGCAACCAGTTCTGTTTAGACAGACAAATCCCATCTGAGTGCTTTTGCTAAGTGTAAGTCTGGAGGGTATGAAAGCAGAGTGACCAGACTTTCCTTCCCACACTTCCGTAGCAGCATCTAGGCTGAAGTATCAAATAGGTCGGGCTAGATATAGGTAACTATGATATAGGTAACTATACTTGAAGCACTCAATCTTAACACAGTTCCTACAATGCATCTCCCTCCACTCTCCCTTTGAACAAGGGAGTGGGAATGGGTCAAGCTATATTCTGGACCCCTTCACTGGGTATTAGCCAGAATTAGCTGCCTTCCAATTGATTCCCTAACAGGGGATTGCATGGTTTTCTGATGTTATCCTTCATGTCCCTCTCTCAAGCAGAGTTACTTAGCCCCAGTGCCCTAACGCTCTGTCAACCCACATGCCACACTGAGTAGGGTGCTTGCATCTGTGACTGGGAGGGTTTTGGAAGTAAGGTAAAACTCTCCAAAAATAAACAGACTCCCTAAGGCAAGTGTTGGGAATTCCCACGGAGAAGCTTGAGTTGTCCTTTGGATTGTGATGTGAACATTCAGCATGGATGGTGCTGATCACCATAATAAATCATTACAGAGACTTAACCACTATGAATTGTGGTCCACCAACCTGCTGATTTTCTTGTGATGATTTTAGGCAAGTCCTATAGCATCTTTTGTCAGTGCAATACTACAGAGAATCACAGTGCAGGATATTGATCCCACATGAGCTTTGGGGAAAGCATAGGCTAATACTAGTCACTTAAGAGAGAAAAAGCACAATTGTGTAAACAACACTCCAGGTCTGTAGCCAACCATGAAGAGACTTCGGTGTCAACTGTGTATCAACAGCTCATCCCAGTACTTAAAAGCACTAAAAAGGTGGTCTGTCGCAAACAAACAATCTCCCATGTCCATACAGTCTGATGATTGTATACAAACTGAAAGGGAGGAGGTAGTGTTGACTTAACTGTGTATACTCTGAGAGGCACTGGTGAGGAGCCAACGCTTGTGCGCTGAGCACGGGTGAAGATCATTACTCTCCCCACACCTGGAAGACTGCTCTCCTCTGTACCTGTTCCTGATATAATAACATGCATACTGCCACGTAATCCCATAGCTAGCGTGCCTAAAAAAAGGTGTTATGAATAAATCCAAAGCTGACATGCTGAATGATTAGGCTGGGATGTCTCAACCAGGTGTACTTCCAGGGAAGCACAGGATGAAAAGTTACCTGCAATAGTTTGTACACCAAGTAGGCATAGATTTGCACAAGCTATGCCCTGTGCCTATAGAGATGGGAAGAAGTGCTAAAAAGACGGGTCTCCAAGAGAGTGGTCACTATGCACACACACACACACACCAAGGATGTGGTGAGAAGGCAGTGCTTGCTCTCCCTTGTGCTTCCAAGGAGGTGGGAGGGAAGAGGAGAGGGGCTTCCCTGTTGCCTCTGAGTGCATGGTCCAAACACCTCATACACTGAACAAGTTGTGCGTCTCTAGAGGCCCAGGGGAAGGGGCCTGTTCTTAGCAACCCCACATACTGTTTTGAGAGTGAGCATTATGAGCAGCCTCATCCCATGGTGATCGATCCCAGGGGACTATGCAATAAAGTCTCTTATAACTGGATAGGTGTTGGGTAGCCTGTGCCAGAACTGCCAGAGGCTAGATGATCCTGCACAACTGACCATAAGCCTCCGCTTCCCTCTGATAGGACCCCTTTTGAGAGGCGATTTCCCTTTCTTCTTCCAACAAGGAAGAAGATAAGGAGTATGATGTGGTGGAAGGATTGCATTTACACGTCTTTCTCCTCTGAGGAACTGCCATAGTCAATATCCTGGGAAGTAAGACTGCTACTGAAAACTCAACAGCACTGCAGTCCTAGCAGTTGCAACAACAGCAGGCGACGCTGTAAAGAATGCAGTACAATAATAGTATACATAATAGGTGAAGACATACGAATTGCAGAAACATACAAGGCGACATCATAAGGGTTAGAGCATCAGCAGATGACATCATAAGGCTTGCAGCACCTGCAGATTTTGTAATAAATGCCACAGGAATAACTGTATGATTTCTCACCTCCAGCAATATCTCCACTTACATTAACACTTAAAGGCTACCTCTTCTATGAAGTGCCTTGCCTGACTGAAAAGGAGATAATTATTAAACAGTGAGAATCCACTTAAGAAAAAACAATTTCTTGAAACAAAAACTCTAACAAAACAACACAAATTCAACTAATCAGCCAGAAGTGAAGTATGAAATCTTGCCTGACAACTGCTGAAGATAATCATATACATAAGGTGATGGTTTTAGTTTCCATAGAAACAAATATTAAGTTGAAAGGAATGCAATTGGTGCCCAAAGGGTTGGCATAAAGGACCATACCTGCATTTGGTGTAAGCAAAAGGCACTCTGCAAGCAGAGCTTACACTTGAGTAACTGGTTAATTTTGGTAAACTGGAATGGGTATGGAAATCAAATTACATTGCTAACTTAATTTCACAATCTACAAACTTTATTCTAAGCGTGTCTCATTTGCTCGAATCGATGCACAATTATTTTGGGTTTTGAAAACTGTATATGTACTTTAAATATAAAACCAACTGGCCTTGCCATTGTAAACAAACACAAATGCCAAAATACTAATGACTATTCTTTTAAAGAAGGTTTTATAAGGTATGTGTAAAAAAGCACAAGAAACATTTCCTTGCCAAAACACTACCCAGCAAGAACTCAATGAATCACATGTCAAGAGCACCAACACAGTACAATAATACAGTATTCCAAAATGCAACTACCAACTACACAACTTGCAGAGGATCTCTGTCTTTTTCAGACACAATTATTTGTACCTTTTGATCAAACAATTCAGCAAGGCGAGGCTGTAATACTTTCAGGTAACCCCGTTCAGTGTTAGAATGGTCAGTGAGCACAACTGAGATACCCTGATGAGTAGCATCTAGTATTTCGTGGTGAGACATTTCTCCTGTAAGCCATAAATCAACTCTCGTCCCACGAAGTACCGATGATCCAGATCCAGCACAGACAGCAACACTCCTGATTAACGAATCTGTAAATATAAACAGACTAGAGAGGATACAACAACAATTAGCAAGCAGACTTTAGAGGATACAATAACATCTAGTACGCCAAATGGCAGATGAAGTCACTTGGTAATATTTAATATTAACAGCAATTTTTATTAATCAAAATATGCCAGTGTCTCACTGTTATAATAAAAGTATGGGTTTACCTAAGTTTCTGTAAATTAAAATATTTTAAAGTATGGTATAGCCATTAAAAACACACTTTACTCTAGATACTTTCACTGGAAACCTAATTTTTCTCAACGAAACAAAAAGATGTGACAATGTTTGACATGCACTGCCATACAGTTTCTGTGGTACAGTTAGCATATGGCATTTAGAAAATCAGCAGTCATTTTACTGGCTTACTGTTAAACCAATCATATTTTAAGAACAATCACATTCAAAGACCAAGAACGTGGACAGATATGAATGATGGGGTTGTGATGTAGCAAATCTACATGTTTAAAAACTGAATATTATATGTTTAAAAACTGAATAATATAATTATGTTTAAAAACTGAACAGAAAAATTACAGAATGACTTACCAGATGTTGCTCCATGCGCCAAGGCTAACCTTACATATGGTAAGCCAAGATGTGATTTTATTTTGTCAACTGCTTCCTTTAACGTTACAGGAGATGACAAGTTACATTTTCTTCCCATTCCATGACCATCTAAAGGAACCTAGAAGGAAATAAAACTCACTCAATTTCATAAATGTTTGGTAGTGGATGAGATAATACAACTACAGAAAACAGAACTCTTTCACGACTAGCCAGACAATCTAATGCTGGATTCCTCTCTAGGTTTGGACTGAATAGTATGGCATATTAGTGATGTTCTCATCCCAATGACCAATTTATCTTTCCCTGTGTAATATAATCCTGTCCTCTTCAGCAAAGTTCTCAAAAACAAAAAACTTCTCTTGCTCTGGCTGGATACTTTTTTCTCGCCAAGACTGCTCCACCCACTATTAACACTTTTGGTACAATTTACCATCCTTGCCTGGCACTGACATCATCACAGAGGTTGAGGTTTTTCCAGGACTGCAGAATGGGCGATTCCCTGGCTATTGTGTGAGGACAAATGAAATTCATATATATGCAATTAAAGGGTTCCCAATCTCTGGCCTGCTTGGATTCTACTGAAGATATTTGTCCCCGAAAAGGAAGAAAACAGTTTGGAAAACCAATATAGTGCATTGACAGAGGTATGCAAACTCCCTTAATTATGAGCAATCATTATTTCACAACCAAGTTATCCTGACTGGAGGTATCTTGTATCCTAATTTGGACTGCATACCATGTCCAACAATTCATGAACTAAATTCACTGTACCTTAAACTTCAGTGGGCTAAATCAGGTTTTGCTCCGATACTCTAATGTACATTATATATATCTATGAAGCATGTGTATCATCTAACATGTAGTTTACGAATGTTACTTTACCCAACTGGTTTTTAGTTAAATTGAGTCATTATTTACTTCACAAAACACAAAAGAAAGACAGGATTGGGACCATCTTCAGGCTTGAGAAGGGAATTTCAAACATATCACAATGGTACACTGTAATCTCCTACTCAAATATAACATACCTGTTCTAATTTTGTGATAACAAACTCCGTATGATCATTCCTGCCACTAAGAAGACTGACAATTGTTGGAAGAAAACTCTCATTGCATAAAATCACAAGGGAACTATCAGCATTCCTCCTGAAATACATACAATACATTATTGTCAGAACTTCAAGGTCATACACCTTTTGATTCAATATTAAATTTTAAATAATATTAGAAAAAAAAATGGAGGGGCAGTTCAATCCTCCAAAGAAACTGAGCTTAACTTCAAATCCTCTGAAGTACACCAATATTATTACATCATTACTCAATAGCTCACAGGGCTCATGGAACTGTTGGGCCTTTGACATTACTGTATACTTGTAATTATTCATTTTTCATGAAGTAAATTACAGCTTCCTAAAATCTTGGTATATTATACTAATATTATGTCTCTATTAAGAGCTACCAAACATGTATATGCTGTTTATGAAACCTCTTCTTGAAACTCTTCCACCTTGGTCCTGGGTGCAGTATTTTCTTTCAAATTACTTATTTTGTAGTGATATGTCATATCTCACACATTTGGAGCAATGGGAGGTCTTCCAAAATTTCTCTTCCTTTACATTTTTTCCCACAAAAGTTTTGTTGGAATTTAACTGCCATCCATTCTTTCCCCACTTTTATGGGTAGAGATTGAGTAAGAATCTGTTTTATTAAAGACCTCCATATTTGTTACTAATACCAATGGATCTCTAGGATCAGCTATAGTGATAAAATAAGTGGGCCATCCGTCAACACCATACAGCAAGCAAGACAGCTCAAAAAATTTATAACTAGACCTTTCCTTTAATTGACCACTGCTGAAACAAAGTTTTAAGAAAAGAGCAGAACTAATATATACAATAACATTACAATTTTAATCATCTCACCATCCATGTCAAAATTCTGAGCTACTCCTTGCTGCGTGAAAGGTTTTGTACAACTAGTTCTACAGTCTAAGGATGCAGCATTACGTACAACAGTGGAAGCTTCATCAAAGAAAAGCATATGTTATGAAATATAAATGATGTTTATCTTGGTTATATACCTCATATTATATTATTCCCTTTTCATTTCATAATGCAAATAAGCTCTCCTTCATTGCCTTCAAATGTGTAATGTAATATGTAAGAATAACTTAAATTTATGTAAAAAAAAAAAGGCTGGTGACAAAAACATATATCCATCATATGATACTCTAAGCCCACATGACCTAATCTAGTGATTTAACAAAGGCTCAGTTGGCAACCAAGATTTTCGGCATTAGAAAAAGTTCTCTTCTACTTAACCTGCCACAAGCTTTCACAGGATTTAAAAATGGAATGTTTTTTGGGGGGGGAAAGACTTCTCACAACAATTTTATAATAAGCAAGGAGATCTCTCTGTGATTCTTCCAGTTATTTCTGGAATCTCAATACTTGTACAGCTGCATAAATATATAATCTATAATATTCTGAAGAACAGCTTGTTGATACCTATAGCACTACCTGAGTACGATTATGGTTAACTTTAACCTTAAATAAAATAAAAACTACTGAGGATAGAGGGCTACAATTTGGTATGTTTGATGACTGGAGGGTGGGTGATAAACATACCAATTTGCAGCCCTCTAGCCTCGGTAGGTTTTCAGATCTGAGGGTGGACGGACAGACAAAGCCAGCACAATAATTTTCTTTTACAGAAAACTAAAATTAATATTTTTTTTTTTTACTTTTATTTCTATGAAGAGCATGCCACTGTACAGTAAAACCTCAATTGATAAGACTCTTCATCAGATGGAGTGAATTTTCAAAACCTTCATGAGTACTGTACAATAATGACAGCTTTTAAAATTGTGCTATATAGTGAAATGACAAAGAACTAAATGTTTTAAATGTTTTAAAATATTTACTAAACAAAAATTAATACTTTATCAATTATGTAATAATTGAAAGCTCTTTCCTTAGTTTTTACGAACTTGTTCTGGGATGGGAAACTACATTGGTAATTTTCTTAATAACAGTGGAGGATCTTGTAAAGGAACTGCTGAAATTTTCCCATTGACTTTTATAAATATGTTTGATGTGTGTATATTAAGTCACATGATATAACAAAACACAGTAAAACACTTGCCAAATAGGACTCAACATACTTTCATCTAGTAAGAGATACTGTGTTAAAATGTTTAAATCAAAATTAACAAGAAATGGAATGACAAATGCTGTCTACGATATATCAACATAAGAAAAAGCTGCAGGTTAGATTTGGACTTCAGGGTGGCCAAAACATGAGTGACATGTTGTTGTTTGTTATTCAACTTATCCAGCAATGCGAAGATTTACACCACAGTAAATTCAAAATTATTCTGCCTAATGCCTTGTTATGACATTGCCAAACACATACAGTATTTGTTTATGTCATTATGATTGCAATTTTAACAATTCGACAACATAAGCTTGTTTAGTGTTATATTAATTGCTTTTTGAAACTGTTTACAGGTGCTTCTTTTGTAATGACCCAATACTAAGTATTTTATAAGAATTTTATTCATGCCTTTGATGGTTTTAAACCCTTATCAATTGCAAACTAATGAGCTAAAAAACAACTTCTACACATTTTGAAAGGTAAATTTATCTTTTCATGAAGATGTTTAAAAAACACATCAATAATAACAGGAGTACTTACATGTAAAATGAACAAGATTTGTCTAACCGCTGGCGAAGATAATCTAACAACTCTGCTCCATTACCATCTTTAGTGCTTTCAATGGTGACCTGATGGCTGTGCTGTGATGGCTGTGAGCTTTGCTGCAATGGAACTACTGATGTTGCCTCTAGAAAGACAAAAAACAAAAAGTCTGAACTGCAAGATCACATTATTCAAAATCTAGTTAAGAGTTAACCCTTAATAAGTACTGTATATACAGTAAAACCCCCGTATTCACGTTCTCAAGATTTGCGGATTCTCTGTGGAACGTATCAACCCATTACTCGCAGAAAATTCGCCCATTCGCGGTACTTTTCATGAGAAATATTCACTAATTACTGTATTTTCATATCATTTTCATGACTAAATGCACTTTTTGTGATAAAACTATTAAAATATTCAGGTATAAGCATTTTTAGAGGGTTTTTCTTGTGTTTAAACTATCAAAATAGGCAGTTCTAAGTATTTTTAGAGAGGTTTTAAGTACTCACGGGTTTTAGCTACTCGCAGGGGGGGGAATTACACATCCCCACGAATACGGGGGGTTTACTGTACATATATATACATTATACTGCATATGTAATACATTTTACTATACTCTTAAGTACACAAATTTATGGACGGAGGTCATTTCAAAAGCTAAATTAGGTATGGATATACAGTATAAATATTCAGAGATTGGCTGGATTACAAAATAACTTTAAAAAATTTCAGGAAAAATAAATAACAGAACTTTTTTAGTTTACAGAACCACAATGGATTCTTTGATTTTTCTAATATATTTCAGCACAAAATTATTATTTTCTCCAATCGCAATATGTTTTCACTTTTAAAAGAGGGGTTTAAAGGTAATGAATAAACAGGCTTAAATGTGTAGCTAAATACGCAAAAAGCCTAGATAAAAAAGAGGGAAGTTGAGCACAAGGATAATCCCTCTACTTTAGAAAAATCCAAACATTACTGTAATTTGTAAAAGACTGCATTACCAAGCACAGTATTTACACAAGGAAAAATTAATTAAAATTTTTCGGTTATTGCATATCTTTAATCTTTATTCTCCTATATAATTCACTTTTGGTTTATGCCTATGACCTCCCCATAATTATTATGAAAACTACTAATGTAGTTTCCCATCCCAAAAAAATATCAAGTTCATAAGACTTAATTAGGGAGCTTTCAATTACTGCATAATTAATAAAGTATGGCATGTGACCATCACAGATATAAAATTATTATACAGTATATTTTACTTACCAAAGGCTTGGATAAGCCAGTCGTTTACACCACCCTTGAGAGCATCATAAGAAGTGTGTGGAGAATAAATTGCAATCCCTTTCTCTAAACATCTTGCAACAATTCGCTCCTGTGAAATTGCCAAAAATTATAAAGTTCATGTAATGATTCTCCAAATTCCATATACAGTATATAGTATCTGCAGTTTTAACATTCACATATATAATGCACTAATAAAAGATTTTCTAACACAGCTTTCGTTTTCGACACAAACCATCACAGGTAAATTGCCTGAACTTTAAATGATCTTATCAGACCAATCCCAGTCTAAACTCCTTTAATAACTGCTGTGACTCTAAAGTAACTTCACCTTCAAAGGGTAATCTCGTCTTTATTTGCAGTCACAACCAGTCGTTTGAGTGTTAAGAATGTTAACTTAGTGGTCTGGTTAAAGTGTTTCTTAGTAATAATAATAAAAACAAACTTTTGTTACATGAAGAGGACAAGGGGGAAATTGCACTTGATGCACAGCAATGTTTGCCTTATGAAAAATATTCAGTGAAAAAAATATGTGTTGCTGGAAGTATAAACCAGTTTTACTTCATCATAGTCTAAAATTGGGATGGAGGCAATTTCATACTTGCAAACCTCTGAATAATAAAAAAAACTGACTAAAGTTTTCACAAATTGTATATCTATCTCGTAGTTTCTCGGTAATGACAACCTTATAAGAATTATGTAGTTTGCTGGTATCATTAAAGTACTTTTTAACTAATTCACTTGGGCTGGAGCATCTTAGTTTAAGCTATCACTGACAGTACTTGACAAGTGTCTGCTTACCGTCTGCTGATTTGCTAGTATTTGATACCCCTAGTTTTTGTTGGCACTGGGGCTTGTTGTGTTCACATAGGGCTGCACAAGCACTCATCCATAACTGGAGATATTGAGAAACCAAAGCAGGAGGCAAGGAAGATTCTAAAATAAAATTGTCAGCAGCAGGAGAGGCTGAACAGGCAGGAAGTACTGTATGTGTGACAGGAGATAGGCAAGGGTCTAGGAGTGGAACTCGTTCAAGCAAAGAAGACAAAGACTTAAAAGTAAATGAGGTGAGACATGAACAACTGTAAGTAAGCGACCAAAAAAGGCTTCTTCGGACAATGAAGATTTTTAAAAAATTATTGGGAGGAAATGAAGTGCAGCAACCAGAAGGTGCAGGCCAAATGGTTTCTTATCAAAGGGGCAGGAATGTCACCAAGACAGTTAATGGGAGCTGATTACAAGAATGCAGCCAAGAGTAATGTGCATAATCATTGAAAACATCTGGCAAAAGTGACAGGCCCAAGTAGGAGCAAAAACTATAGTGGAACTCGTTCAAGCAAAGAAGACAAAGACTTAAAAGTAAATGAGGTGAGACATGAACAACTGTAAAGCGACCAAAAAGGCTTCTTTGGACAATGAAGATTTTAAAAATTATTGGGAGGAAATGAAGTGCAGCAACCAGAAGGTGCAGGCCAAATGGTTTCTTATCAAAGGGCAGGAATATCACCAAGACAGTTAATGGGAGCTGATTACAAGAATGCAGCCAAGAGTAATGTGCATAATCACTGAAAACATCTGGCAAAAGTGACAGGCCCAAGTAGGAGCAAAAACTATAGTGGAAAGAACAAGAAAACAATGGTACTGATGCTGAAATGACAGGAACAGGTGGACTAACTGAGAGCACCGGAAGAAAAACAGCAACGAACAAGTCATTCCTTTATTATAAAAGAACACCAGAAAGAGGCAGTCCTTCCTCATAAAGCTTCAGTCCTTCATCTGATGATATGTGATGAAGGCAGAGCAATAAAAGCAAAATTTTGGGGAATTTCCAGAATCTCAAAGGGTTAAAACAAAGGGGACGGAGACCCTTCTCTATTACTATAAACTCTTCCAGTAGTAGGCTGTGGGAGAAACTGAGAGAGGATTTAAGCAAAGTTCAAGTGCCATGTAAGGTGAGATTGGTGATGGAACATGGACAGATGGTAAAACAAACTGATTTTCATTTTTACTGACAAACTGACAAGTGGCTGGCAGAACACCAATAATCTTACCCCTCTAAATCAATTCCTCAAGTAAATCCCCTGACAGATGGAGTGTGTATTTTTGGTATGTCAATCCATCAGAAAAAAACTTTCCCACAACCAGTGCACTAAGACGTTCCTTCACTTGCTAAGGGAGGAGATGTTCCAATTCAATGTCCTTTGTTTTGGACTGGCCACCATCAACAATTTTCACCAAATTTCTACCACCAGTATCCTGGTGGCTTGAGGTTGTCTATGTCACATTGGTAGTAATAGGATTAAATATGGTTATCACAGGAATACTGTGGGTTTTTGTGGCTTTTAGCTATGAATATCATAATCCCAGTCTTGTGATGTCTTCCAATGGAGTGTTTGTATCATAACTTCACCTTATAAAGGCCATTGCTATACACTCTGTGAGCTTCTGAGATAAGATATTTGAGCATTCTCTACTGGCTGACATGGAAGATGAGGCCTCACCCAATGTCACATCTGTTATGGTCATAACTATCAGCAAATAGTACTGATGGAGACAATATAAAAACTGTGGGCATAACAGAAGTGGGACGCAACACAGGGAGTAATGCTGGAGTAGCCACAAAAATAGGCAGAGTCACAATCAGCTCATCCAAAAACAGATCTGGAAACAACAAATACACCTACTTCTTCAAGCAGGCACCAAATGAAGAGTCAGTAGCTCTCAGGAAATCCAACAAAGGTGGTGAGGGGCTATGGTGACAAGTATTAGCATATGCAAAGCTGAGAGACATGATGGAAGGACAAAACCAGAGACCAACAGTGAGGCAGATGTGGTTCATGGAAAATCCCTCCCAGGGGTGGAAGGATGATCCTCATGAGTCTTCAACAGGAGAAAACACAAGTGGGAGCTAAGGTGCTGGACAATATCTGCCATTTCCCACCCATGGCATTTTTGGAATGAAAAAGAGGTAGCATGGAAGTGAAGATGCATCTGCAGATATTCAAGTCCTGACTGCAGGAGCAACAGTATGGCTTGATGACAAAAAATATGAGATGGCATCCATAGAGGTCTTGAAGGAACAGAGCTTGCAATCTTGCCTGGGCATAAATGAATCATTTGTACATGAGGCAAGTCTACTGCAGCAAACACTGATGTCCATGACATGAAATAATTTGTAGATATGGGTCCATATTTAATGAGGATACAGAAGTGTTACAAGCACAGTCCTCTACACCAGCTCAAGTAACTAATGAAAATCTCAACATGCAAATGAGCATGAGGAATGAGGAATTAAAATAATTCACGTTAGCAAAAACTATAGACACCAAAAATAAGTAATGCCATGTTAAAACATTATGCTTAACCACAAAGTGAAATGAATCATTGTACAAAATAATGTCGCATACAGAAAAATGAGAACTGATTGACTCTATTACTGTGAATCAGGTTAAAAATCAAATGCATAAAAATTATTATCCCTGAAAATCATCACATTAGCCTAATTGCCAGTAACAGATCACATAGAAACAATGAGCATGAGAAATTACGTATGGAAAAGAAATCAAAGAAAAACTAATAATCATAGGAATAACTTTGAACAAGCATGAACACACTGAAGCCGTATGAAAAATGGTGACCAATGGAAGCATCTGGCCAGTTGTCTTGGCTTGTGCAACAGGTCTTCATCTTTCCTTATCTCACAAGCCTGGTGCAACTATAGAATCATCTGCATGAAAGTATGGCCATTTATGCTTAATATGTTTGTAATTTGTAATGAAAACATATTTTCATTTTTTTAAATATAAACCACAGAATTTTTCCAAAGTCCCTTCACTGTGTGAACAGAATGTAACTGAATAGCATACTTTCCATGCTTTGCTTGTTACTCTCTTCAAAGGCCTAAAAACAGGTGGGTGGTAAGACAGTATGCAATTTACACTGCGTTGCTCTGCTTCATCCATTACCTCCTCAGTCAGGTCATTTGTTAACATAAGAACTCCAACTGTCCTAGAATAAAATTGTTTATAAGGTGTTGCAGTTAAATACAAATGAGGATAATACATATGTAAAACTTTAATGCTACATGATGAACCCATAAAAAGTGATTACCCTTTTCACAAAAATCCATCATCACCACCAACAAAAATGTGAGACACAGGGGGGCCTCTGTGAAATTTCCCCTCGTGTCAATCCGTGCTTTCACTTCCAGTAATTTACATTCTTCTCCAGCTTCTGATCCAACAGTTCTCAAGAAAAATATCAGAATCTTCCACTCTCCTAATGTTCTAAGGAGCCTACTATGAGATTCAGAGCCTTTGTCCCAGTGTTTTTCCAGAATAACTTTTTTCAGTGCATTTGACAAAGATATTACTTAGCCATAGTATACTTTACATCCCTACTTAATTTTTGGCAGCATTCTTTATTAATTATCTTAGAAAAAAGTATATTCATAAGAGTAAGATAAAGCAGCTGAAGCCAGTGGTGGAACACTCTAATGTCATATGTTTACATGATGTAAACATATGATGTCCCGACTCCTCCCACAAGGTGATGACAACAAACAGCTGTCTCTGAAATTCTGAATGAATATTTGTACCTTGTCAAGGCTTCAAGAATGGCGGCTATGATATGTCATTGTCCCTGTGGTTGCAGGACAGCTTTTGTGATTCAACCTGCACAATTGTTTACAAGTGAGGAGGACTGTGGCAAACCCTACTTAAGCTGGAACAGGTAAATGAATAATTTCCATGTCACCCTATACTTAACAGGTTACTATTTTAAACTGGCCACTCTTCACAGTGGATTGGATTGATTTGGATCATGGAATTTAGGGCATAAGCCTAAGGCTGGAACCTATTAATGTCATTCAGGTCTGAGATATAGTTTGAGGTGTTGGAAAGCAAGCAAGAAAAAAGCAATGTATAAAAAAATTACAGAATATTAGCAAGAAAAAGAGATAGAGGGTTGTTGGTCAGTTTGTGTTAAGATCACTTACCAATCTAATCCTATGCAATTGTCTATTTTTTATAATAATCGTCACTGTCATATTAGGAAAAATATCCAAGGAGTTACGATGAATGCCAAAATTTTCTTCACTTTGTTAATTGATTTTTAATTATATAATTTTTCAATGGAGAAATAGTGATAGAAAGTAATTTCTCAGATTACGAGTACTTGTGGAAACCTGTTTCTTCAAGGATTCTAGCACTCAACCTCATGGCATAAATCCTATATACTACTACTACTACTACTACTACTACTACTACTACTACTACTACTACTACTACCACTACTACAAAGTGTAAACAAGGAGTCTTGGTTGTATTTCATTGTTGCCACAGGTTGAGACTTTTTCACAAATAGCCAATTATCCATCAAGAAGGAGGCAAAGTAATGACATCATAAGTTACGTCATTATATCTTTGAAAGAAATTCCTCTGAGTTTGCTGGCGATGACTACAAGAAGTCAGTGCTACTCTTATAATTACCAGAATTATGCAACTTTCGTAATACAGAATACAGTAAAAATTAGGTAGGGACGTAAGATACCCTGTGACAAAGTGTCATCTTTGTCAGGTACGTTGATAAAATTTTATTCCGGAAAAACACCGGGACACTGGCTGTGAATCTCAAAGTGGTTGACTATCACACACTATTCTTCCCCGAGTGCTGTTAAGGACACATCCAAACCATTTATGCTATCATTATCTCATCTAAATGTAGAATTTCAGTAATTTCTCTTATGGCATAATTTTGCATCTATATCCCCTTACCTTAGCTCTGTTCTTAATGCCTCATTCTCAAAACAACAAAATCTTTTAGATAAAGCTTCAGTGATACCATGATTCCTGTTCATATAGCAATACAAAGCGCATTACAATTCTGTATAATCTTACATACAAATGCAATTGCATTCTCTTTGATTTTACAGTCTTATCCTGCCCACATTTTGATTTGCTTCTTTTAATCTTTTACTGAACTCCAGCTCATGAGAACCTATACTGGACACAACTGTTTCTAAAATTTGAAAGACTCAGCTTCATAAATCCTCTCTCAATTTAGTGTTTTTAAACTTTGGCATACTCTGTCCTCATTAGTATTTCCAAACATTCAACTTGAATCTCATCTCCTTGAATGTATGACACATTCTATTAATCAAGTTTTGTATATATTTTGGTGATTTTCCAATAAATCAGCATAATCTGCATACCCTACTTCGTCAACTTTCAGTGATTACTTGACCTAAACCTCTTTCCGACTACCACTTTTTTTCATTATAAAATCCAAGGGGAAACAACAATAGTGCCTTAATATTCTCTCTTAGCATCACGCTATTTACATACTGCAGTCAACTGACATGATTTCAAATTCATTAACTTTGCACCTACTTTGTTTATGAATACTTTTAATTAGTTTTACACATTTAAGAGGAATGCCAAAGGACCTAAGACTTCCGTAATACTATGTGAAGGCTGTCAAATGTCTCCTTGTAACCAACAAAAGCCATCAGAAGGGGATTCCATAAGTTCAAGTCCTGCTGCAAAATATGTCTGAACACAAATATAACACAAATATTTGTTTTGTGCAATTTCTGCCATTTCTAAAACCAACTAGTTCATCTAAGCATTTTTTCAACATCTTTCTACAGCGTATTAAGAATGAGCATCTAAATACAGCATACAGTATTTTCATCACAAATGATGCAAGTGCAACAACTTGGTGGTTATCAAATCCAGTCATATTATCTTTATTTTGTATCAGTGCTATGAGTTCCAACTGGAAATATCAGACTTTGTTTCCTCAATCCATATTCTTCAAAACAGTCTAGTTAGTATACAAGGATTCACTTTAATGCAACTAAAGCCATCTCTCTACTCATTCCATCCTAATCAGGTACTTTCTAACTACTAAGTTACTGATTCCACCTCAAAACCATGAATTTAATCAACTGCACAAAAGTCCACACAGAAAAAATACTGCAAGTATCAAGGGATTACAGTAAATACCAACTTAGGTATTTCAAAGCACAATGAAAATGATGAAATATAAGACAGTCCTTTGAGTGTGCATTTACTTTATGTAAAAGAAATTTTCATCAAGATGAAATGAGCTAAAAGACAAACAGAAACCATAAGCTAGACTGATATAAAATGTTACAGAATAAGTCTTTGTGTTTTTCTCGTCAACAGCTGATAGTTACTTGTATACATACCTCTTAGTATGTGGTTCAACAAGAAGACCAACATTATCCCACGATTCTGCCAGGGAAGTTGGAGCAAAATTATTCAGACGCTTTACTACTTCCTTGAGTTCCATACTGGAAAAGGAAAAAAGTACAACAGAAAATAATAGTAAAAAAATACCACTGATGGAAGAAAGCAATGGGGACTTGGCAATAAGGCAATCTAATATTGTACATTATAGTTTAAACAGCATTAGTTCCACCAAAAATACATTACTTATATTTGGCCCATTTTGTGGTTGCCAAAATCCTAGACACTTCATTTATTTGTTTAACGGATAAAAGAACATGGGCAAGCCACAAGTAGCCCAGCATACTGGCATACAGAGCCCTGAGTCCTCGGCAAGTTACTCTATTAGAATGATAGCAGAGTAGCTCTTCATAACTAATTGCCAGTCCAAACCTACTGAGATTAGAGATAAGTGTTTTTAACCTACACACATTATAAATAGCTTCAGAGTTCATGTGCAAAGGGGTTCGCTTTTTACTATTATTTCTGATCTAAAAGATGACTTGATACATATAAATAGTACTTTTTTCAACTTGGAAGATCTAGCGTAACTCTCCCCATAAATTTCAGGTCATTCTATCATTATCCTATCAACTTTCAATGGTTTTAACCTTACAAACATGACTCCCTGTCTCTGTTAGTCATGTGTTGAACTTATCTCAGTCTCAGAAGCTTTCAACCAGATCTGCTGAGTCTCAATCAGTCACTGCTGGGGTCCTGATACTTCCACCTAAGTAGCAATTTGATGCTAATTATAAGCAATGAGTTTGTGAAGCAAATCTAATTTGAGAAAAAACAGTGTTTTAACACAAACCCATTACTGTATTTATAATAGTGTTCTTCATCTCAAACACCACTGATTTCTAATTGCCAGACTAAATATAGGCAAACACTTATTTGCTGGGAGTCATGGATCGTTTGCACTTGGTCAGGGCTACTGACAGGATGCAAATTTCCTCAAGACTTTAGTGCCTAGGATATTACTGGCCATTTTACTGGTAAATTGTATGTACTAATAGGTTTGTATGAATAAAAAAAAATTAGATGAAGCCGACACAAAATTTTCAGTTACACCACAAAATGCCATAAAACCCTGTTATTCATCATTATGTTGACAGTTTTTTATCATATTCTTAATGCATCTGCTTTCTCATATCTTTATTAATTTTTGGCTTAAACTAACTCTGATTTCATTTCTAATAATAACTCTATGTGAGCTCAGCTTGAAGTAAACATTCACCAACCTGTAATGACTTCGTTGAAAATATGTGCCAAAGAAGTGATGAAGGATGCGAGAGTGTCTTAGCATAAGTTGTCTTTCATAAGGCTTCCTGCAAGAGAGTGTTTCTAATTAATTGACATAAAGGCTGCACTTGGCTTATTACTTATTTATAAGGTGCATTCATCCTTACAGAACCAGCCAAAAGGCCATTAAACATACCATGACAAGCTTCCATGAGTGCTTGTAAGTTGGAAAAAGAAAAAAACAGAGGGAAGAAGCAGAAAGAGGGAAAACTCAAATTTAGTGTTACATAAAAGCCTAATACTTAGCTAACAATATACATCTCTTTCACAAGCACAGTATTGAGAATTATCCAGATTATAGCTTACTCTAATATAACCTAAGCGTTGATGAGACCTCTACCATTTGTTATGAATAAATGATTAAAAGATATCTGGTGTTATAACTGCAAATGTCACCAGCACCAACCAGCATTCTTAAATCAGTCTCTCAACCAACATTCCTTCAAAACATCATATTTGTCGGAACTGCACATCTGTATGTGAAGATCTAATTAATAGTGCATGAATAAAACTTGCAAGAAATGGATGCCACCTGGCAGCTTGCATAAGTGAGTGCTGTTGTTGAAAAGGTCTATTTAAGGAGCAGAGTATCTCTTTTGTGTTCCCTGTAACTACTAACCCAAGCATCCTTTGAGATAGATTTTGTGTTCTTTATGAGCTGATGTGTATACAAAAGCTTCCCTTCTGATAACCTTTCACACTCTTTGTTACACCTGTACAATACTCATATTTTTCTTGTTATACTTGTACTATGAGTCAAATGTAACACTAATTTTATTTATGCTTAATACCCAGAAACATGGGTTAGCTAAATGACTTAAAATAAAATGTTTTCTCAGTTGAGCCTTTTCCCAAGCACCTGGGAAAATCCAATCTCAAATTACATCTATACAGTAACAACCGTGATGTCTCAAAGAGCTGAGACAACCATTACATAGCAATCAGGATATTACGAGACATATTAGGCAACAAAATTCAGTGTATGAACATGTCATTCTATTTATTCTTGACCCTTAGATGAACCATGATGTAGCATTTTTCACCTTATTATGACCAACAGATGTCAAATGGGTAATGCACATTTGTAGTTTTCATAGAGATAGTATGTTGTCTATGTTCTTATAAATCAAGAATCCAGCTACATGGTAACTGTTTCAGCTCTTTACATTGATTCTTACAACTTACATTCAAGAATGGTCCATGTTTCCTTGGAATGCTTGCCTGATAATGACACCAAGATAAATGTCTTAACACTTGAGAAAATATTCCTCAAGTGCCCATTAAATCAACTCTGTAACCATAAGTATGATACTGTAATCAACCCTTTTTAACTCAAAGATGATATGACCCATCTCTTCAAAGATCATTTCCCTTCTCTTGGAGGGACCATCATTTCCCTTCTCTTGGAGGGGATCTGAAAATGGTTGCAACAAAAGTGAAATAACTGGGAGTTGCTACCCAGACCGCATGGTGTTACTACACTAACTGGCTATAATTGACACCAGTGCATTCAACATTTGTGCACCTGCTTCATTAATGGATTAGGCATGTTGGCATGAAGCCTCTATCTCATTTGGGTAAAAAGTTCTAGCCACAAGTAAATTCCTATTGGATTTATGATCTTTAAATATAGCCCTGAACTCATTCTTTGTTCTGGCTTCATTAGTGGATTATGCATGCAAAATATGAAGTCTATCTTGTATTGGTCCAACTGCTTTCACTCTGACACAGACATCACTAGTGAATTACTGTGTGTACAATATATGAGGAATCCATCTTCCACAGTTCAAAAGATGGCTAGTAAAAAAACATTTGATACAGTACAGGGTACTGGTCATCTAAGGAAAGTATTTAAATTTTAAAGTTTTTTGCTTTTTAATCATTATAAGCCAATCTCTGATATTCTTACTAGCTCTAAGGCCTTGACATGACTTACTATTGAAAAAGAAATACAGCTGTATTACAATTTTGCTTGATTTTATTATATGATACAGCACTTAAACATCGAATCTAATTACTGAATATTTTGGCTTTTTGTGACTTATGACCTTGAAAACAGGTTAATATGATTATTATTTGGTAAAACTATCACTCAACCATGGAATACCTTTCTGTTAAATTTAAGTAGACCTGAAGATGTGAATTACATGACAAAAATAATGAATTTACAAAGGAAGAAAACAAATTTTCCAGAATGAATTTTAATTAAAACTGTAGCTGAAACTGCACCTTTACATAAGTGAACCTGAATCAGCATTATCATCTATTGTTAAAATTTATTAGTAACAGACTCTTACTAGTAGAATGAAGAATTACATATTTTAAGTCAGTACATGAACATCATATTTATAAAATTACATGATGTTGTTTTCTTTAGAGTATACAACATTAACAATCATACAAATTGAGCAAAAACTTAACACGATTTAAGACTACCTTAGAACATAATGCTGATAAAAAACTATTAACATGAACAAATATCAGGTCCTTCAAAAGATTCTTCATCTTTTTTTGCATCACTTTAAAATATGCTTGAGAAATCCCAAAGTTTTATTGTACCGTCATCACTTGCTGATGCGAGCAGCCCTAAGGTAGTGGGGTTCCAATCAACACTGTTCACATCTTCTGAGTGGGCTTGAGGTATGGTTAAAATAAGATCAAAAATAGGTGCATTTCTATCACAGCCTGGTTGCTCTTTAAAAATACGAATAGCATCATCACCACACGACGTAGCGATAGCACCAGTAAGTGGACACCAAGCAATGTCGTAAATGGTGCGGTTGTGGAAACCGGACAAAGTACATACACACTTCCATGCAGGTTCATTATCAGGAGTGGGAACTCCCTCTTTGTTACCAGGTAAATATTTCTGCCAAATTTTTACGGTACGATCATCTGAACATGAAGCAAGTCGCTGCCCCTCAGAGTCAAAGGCAAGGCCCCAAACAGTTGATTCATGCCCTGTGAGAGTGCAAGATGCTGTCCAATCATCACTATCTTCTTTATACAACTTGATGGTGTTATCATATGAAGCTGAAGCAAAGACATCTTCATTAGGATGAAATGTAACCCTTTTGACATCTTGAGTGTGAGCGGGCATGACAGATACACACTCATACTCATCATCTTCTGCAACTTCCCACACCCAAACAGACTTATCTCTTGAGCACGTTGCCAGGAAAGTGCCTGATGGTGACCACGCTACACATTTCACTTCGTTTTCATGACCTTCAAGGGTGGCAGTGCACTCAATGTCATTGTTCTGGCAATCCCAAATATTCACAGTAGCATCAAAACTAGCAGAGGCAAAATTCTTACCGGTAGGTGACCATGCCACAAATCTAACAGTGCGAGTGTGGGCCTCATTCAGAATAGCCCTACTGACCCACAAATCTCCTTCCTTTTTCCAGAGACGAATAGACCGATCTGATCCACATGATGCAAGGATAGTGCCTTTGGGATTCCATGACACGTTCCACACACGGTCCTTATGGCCAGTAAGAGTCTGTATACAAGTGCTCATTCTTGCTCCTCACTTCTCTGCAAGTAAAAATAAAGTGCCATCATGCACTGTTTTTAATCCGTTGAATGAGACAATCGTGAACAAGGCACTAGCACTCACTTGCTCAAGTTCATAATCTTCATTCACACAAATGTATGAACATAGTCATTGTTACAACAGTAATTTCTCATGTATGCACAGAATAATTATATTACTACAGTAATTTTTCAGTTATGTCATTTCACAGTAAATTTCACTACTGGTATATGTATCATTAATAAATTCATGCTGCCACTGTCAAATTGGTCATGGAAATCACTGTGATTTCAAAGATCAAGATAAATTTATCTTCACCTATACATGTTAGCAGGCAATATATATCCTGCACTTACACAAAAAAAAGTCACATACGAAAACAATTAAAATACAAAATCTATTATTTTTAAACATTAAAATTTGACAAACCAAAAGAACATGTTCCTTTAACACAGAATACCATGGCTTTCCCTCTTAAGAGGGCTGCTGCCTGCTGTTTGCTATGTGCTGTACACTGTAGGCCATTATTACAAGGTTCTTGAGTTGTGTTCCAGCAATGTAGTTTTGCAAAATTTGCTTTTCATCCATTCCCTTTGCTTTTTTTTTTTTGTTAAGTGTACATGTACTTATCCTCATTCACCAATTCTTTCATTTCATGTAATTATTTCTATTTATTAGAACTGATAACATTGAAAAAACTGATAGCTACATGCTAGATGTAAACATGTCAAATTACTTTGGACAGATGTTTAGCAACAGCTCTCACAAACTGTTAAGCTATTTCTCATGTCTCTCTCATTCAACTGGAGGTATGATTACAACAAGTCTGTAGATTGGATATCTAGCAAAACTGCAATTTGATTTACAATATTGTATTGCAGTTTGTTCATACAAAAATACAAACCTTTCTCTTTTATATAAGTCTCACACCTTTGGTGGAAGGTATTTGTCTTGAATAACTGACAGGTGTTGTACCAATCACTACCAACATCAGCTTCCCCATCACTTACATTAGCAGGGGAAAAGATGAGTCCTATAATCTCTTATGCAACCTGGCATTTCTAATGCAAGTGGTTGATAGGAATATGTGCCTGAGTTTGCCGTTTGCATGAAATCTTACGGAAGGAAATTTTTAAAGGAACCTTGTCTCTTCTATCTAAGCAGGTAAGCAATTGTTTAGATCCAGACAAATAACTTGTTCTTCACCCATCCTAAGCCCTCTTAATAGCAAGAGTCACACATTTTGACTGATGCCTTTAGAAAGGTGTTCATCACACCAGGACCAGCAAGAACAGGTCTTAGGCTGCTGTAGTGCAAAAGGAGAGAGGCAGAATATAAAGCTGGTCAACCTACCCTACTCATTCACTCCCTGACTCATGCTAGCCAATGAACCTTTAGCAAGATGTTTTTGTCTGATGGAGGTAGGACAACTAAACATGACTTGATTTAATGGGCTCTAACACTGGGCATAAAGTTCTCTCTCTTGTCCCTACTAAGCCATAAAGATTGGTACTCTTGGACAACTCTTGAGGCTGCTAGTATTAACATATAAGACATTGACAAGAGAGCCTCAGGTGTTGAGTTCTATTCATATAGTAATGCAAAGATTGCACTGGACACAGCAACTTGCATCTGAATAATCAACTACTAATTCTCAGATGGAGAGGATTAAGAAACTAGAATCTCTTGTCAGACACTCAAGGGTTCTGAGTTTTTGCTATAAAATCAGAAATGAACATGTACTTGACTTTGTGTGAAAGACCATGCAGCTTGCCTGTCTTCATAATACAATAGTTAGCTAGATGACAGCCTTTAGCATGACTTCTTTATCTAATGCTTCACTAAGAGGCTCCAACAGCACCTGAGTGAGACTGGAGGTCAAGGGTCGTATAACAATCTGAAGACCTGAGTTCATGGGGTGGGTTAGACTGCTCAAAGCTCTTCATAAGCATTTACAATTTTACTAAGGACTCTCTTCAACCAGAAGACCTAGCTCAAAGTGGATTGATTGCCTGTCACTGCAGAGTTCAAGAAAAGCTGATCTCAACAGAGATGGACTAAGCTAATGGTCTGCAATCTGTTAAACAGTGGGTCTGACCAAACCCACAACACCACAAACAATGTTCCACTTTCATTGATAAATATCTACTGAAATCACCTAATTGTCCTTGATCATCTCAGCACAATCCTATGAGAAAGTCTCTCTCATATAGGATGCTGGATAGTCTCCTGCCATAAAAGAAAGTACCTTTATCAGACACTGGAGCCTCCTGAGACAAGGCTGACAAAGAAACATGGGCATGGATAGGATATCTTGATTAAAAGAACCAACAGATTGGTATAATACTTGGCTTCAGGCTAACAAGGGACTGTAAAGGTCAACCTAACTTCTAGAGTGGCTTGCACTTGGCTTATCACAATCGACCTGAATGGATGAGGGATGGTGTACAAATAGTACAAGTGGTTATATGGGTTCTGGAAGGCATCCTCCATCACACTATTCCTTCTCTCTACCCACGGATAAAGGAACCACTCGTCACTGAAACTCATCCCTGGAGTCTGCGAGGATCTGCCACAATGTTCCTAACTAAATTAACACTGAGTGCTAAAGCTCATAAAATAAAATACAATGATACATTCTACCCTCACTTTTCCTAACCTAACCTAGAGTGCCATTAATCATAAAAATAATCACTTGAATTCATTTCATCCTAACCTTGTACACTGGGTCCCAAATTAGCATTTGCATATTGCACACGGCACATTCTTTACATTATGGACGGGAGGTACTCCTTGTTTGTAGCCTATCTTGGTAGTGACATTTAGTAGTTAGACAGTTGCATTTATCAGTAGAGGAATGCCATTTATCCAATGAAGGGACACTTCCAGATGAGTAAATAGTTGTTTTGATGTCAATTTTGTATAAAAAATTTATAAAGTACATGCCCTAGCCACCAACAATTATTAGCATATGCCTAGCCTAAGGCAGCCATTATTAAATTGAATATTTTAGGCTAGACACTAAAAACAGTAAAACTGAAGACTCCAACCGCACCCCTCTGGTTCAGTAGCTACCAGTTTACCCATAACATGAGTGCTGGGTTTAGCACCATCACCCAGGGGATGAACGTGAAAACATAAATAAAAGAAGGTAAACATCATAAAAAAAACAGAAGACAAACACAAAAATCATATATAAAATCTAGTAAATAGCCTAGTCAGGTCAGTGAATGGACACAACCAGGCCGCTGTAGTAGTTTTCAGTTTTGCCCAGAAAACATTCGATGGTTAAATGTAAAATAGATGGCGGCAGAACTAAGAAAGAGCTCCACATTGGGTATTACTTTGGAAATTGATTTTTCCTATAGTATTTTGGTTGATTATTAAGAATTTACTGTTATTTTTTGTCGGTCGACTGTAATTAACCTCGGAAGTTGTAAGCATGCACAGTGTTATAGGGCGCTTTTGGTAAAAGTGCAGTTTCCTTCAAAGGGGTCTGGAACTAAGTAACACAGCCTGTTAGGTTGGAGTAGGTTAGGTTAGTATAGTTCCTTTTACAACAGGTTAGGTTAGCATAGTTCCTTTTATAACAGGTTTCCTTAGCCAATTCCTTCTTAAACATATGGCTCCCTGATGACTTGCGCATGCACGGAACCATTCCATAACAACATGGCAGTCCAGTCTTTCTCCCAATGTTTCCAAAACCCCGCATCCCCAAAGGGTCCCCAACCATGTTAGGTAGATATGTGGTTAGTAATATTTGACCGACAATAAACCACCACCTCCTCCATCAGCAACACTAAAAGAACAGGCAAAATCAATTTCCAAGGTAATAGTCTGTGCAGAGCTGTTCAACAGCTTGGATAACGAGATCTTAGTGGGGCTGTCTCCTTTAAGCAAAAAATTATATTAATAGCCTAAACGACATCTTGGGCTAGTGGGGCTGTCTCCCTTACACTCCCCCATTCGAGTATTTTGACATAAGAATTCACGAAGGCTAATTGGCTAAAAACTCAATGAATTCTCATGTAACAAACGTAAATGGGCTCGCATAATCACTCGTGCATTATGCACGTGCTTAGGGTATCGCCTCCAAATGTCCAATATAATGGAACAACGTATTTAAAACAATAAGCAAAGTACTTAAAAAAATATGTTTCCAAACATGATTTAGTTGCACCATACATTCCTATGGTCTGTGAATTATGGAGCTACACCCTAAACTATGATTACCTGACAAAATTATCAATTACTACCACCGAATTATATACATAAGCTAGCCTGGGAACATTAGATAACTTAATAAATCAACCTACGCTAAGAAACAATTAATAGGTATAGTATTTCCAACTTACTCTGATCACTGCCTGCAAGCTGATTCCAAAAACGACTTTCTGTGAATAAATCAGAGGCCGGTATTCGACAATGCGGCGTTCGTTTAGAGGCAAGATTTACTCGGGACTCCTTTACGATGTGTAACTACGAGAACGAAAGCTACGTGATGTATACAATTTCTATTGGGTAGAAATATATTTTGGTTGTAATGTGAAATAGTTTGAGGAATAAGCATTATCATTCATATGTTGTGTAGCATATATATATATATATATATATATATATATATATATATATATATATATATATATATATATATATATATGGCATATAATATCACCATAAACTAAGATATAAAAAAAATTAGACTGGGTGTAGGTAGGACCTACGATAAACGAATCGTGCTATATATATATATTTTATATATATATATATATATATATATATATATATATATATATATATATATATATATATATATATATATCAATGAAGGATATTTCCTGATCATGTTACCAGGTAACCATGAATAAATATGATTATGACAACTTGGTAGATAATATGAGTTGCCTTAAGCCACCAAAATAGCAATGATGAGCTTATTTTGTTTCAGAAAAAAGGAAAATTAATATTTTTCTAATATATGTGACGTCTCATCCCAAGAATGAATTTTCCATCAGTTCCAGTTCAAACCAGTATCCGTGTTTCTGAGAGATACATTACTCCGAGGGTAAAAGAAAATTCTGAAGGGTAGACATAAACTTCTGTGCTTTGCATCGACTCACAAGGCCACTGAGTCTACTCCAGGCATAAAACTGCGTCCATATTACACTCAGTAAGTGCTATAATTGCCAGTGAATATAGCCACACACCGAATTCTTAGGTGAGTCCGGTATATCAGTGAAATAAGTAAGAATTACTCCTAAACAAGCAGCCAAAATCCAAAAGCAAATGGAATATTTATCCATCAAAATTTAGAAAATCGTTTTCTTTCGTATCGTTTTCTTAGTTACCTTAACATTACGGAAGGATTTAGGTAGACATTCAATCTTTTGCTTTCAGGTTGAGCTTCATGGGTTACTATGGTAACGACGACTCTTGTCACCCAAGTCTACGACGACATCATTCTGTGCATCACAAGTCATCTTCTGATTTATAAAACTTATTTGCGATGAAGGTCAGTCTTAATAGTATGCTAAGCACTAATTCATGCCAATATTACACGTTATGAATATATATCTACCTTAGATACACAAAAATTTCTGTTTTCCCTTATTTCGATATGAGAAATTCAGTTCTCTGTGACCTACGTAATAATGATTTAGCCTATAACAGTTATCTTCTGTCCTTTCATACAAAAATCCTTTACAAAAATACTATGATTTAATGGCAACTGTTCTTCCTTCCTCTTACCACGATAATTTCAGACAAGCAAGGATCTACCAGGATAAATAGGACTTGATTTAGTGAAAAGGGTGACAGGTACACCGTTACTATGTCGTAGTCAGAAATCTAGCAATATTGACTAATAACACAGTTTTTGTATGCATTTAAATTATGTTTACATTGCTTTGTTGTGTTGTGTCCATGTTAATGTCATTATTGTTGTCGTTTTCCTTGTCAGCATCATAGCTTTCTGTGTTATAGAACTTAAAAAAGCACTGGTATTGCTTAGGTTGGATGTATGTACTGTGACCGTAGGTTGGAGTTGGCATATCGAGACTAAATAGGAAGTAATTATTAGATGTGTACCGGAACCTTAGCCACCCAACTGCATATTATATATGCACAAATAAACAAACCAAACTAAAAGTACTGGCATTGCTTAGGTTAGCCATGTAATTTTGACAGCATCTTTTAATTGGCACAGTGACGCAAAATGCGAAATAATTCGTAGATGAATATTGGTATTTGTGCTTCCAACTGTATTGTATATTACGCAAATAAATATGTGTAGAATTAAACATTTAAATAGTTTTAAAGCTAAATTTACCTGTAGGAAAAGCATCACTCATTAAGATTACATTTAACGTGATTTTTTTTGCGTACTATTTTGTCTATTACTGCCT
Source organism: Macrobrachium rosenbergii (assembly GCF_040412425.1). Classification (NCBI taxonomy): domain Eukaryota; kingdom Metazoa; phylum Arthropoda; class Malacostraca; order Decapoda; family Palaemonidae; genus Macrobrachium; species Macrobrachium rosenbergii. The sequence goes on from NC_089754.1 coordinate 47,902,912, forward strand.
TCAGTAATAGAATGTTTTAGTCGTGTATCCTAAGTCTTTTAAACTACTGTACTTTGGGAAGCATCCACAAGTGCAGAAGTCTTGACAAATCTTTCCCAAAGCAAAGTTGGCTCGAAAAGTGATGTTGTGTAACCGATATCTTCGTTGCAAACAGCTTCTCTCACTACCACCCAAAAACCTATTGTAATGATGGAAATCCCTCACACTCAAGTAAGATTGACCTCCAAGTTAGTAACAGTTTAGTCACTCCTCATTGAGGGTATAATCACTTATGATCATTTCCCTTATAATATAAACTTTTTTCATCACTAACTCGTTCCTTAAACAGTCATTGCCACGTCTAAAGTGGAGACAATGCTCTGAAACAGTGGTTCTTAACCTTTTTTATTACCGCGGCCCCCTCTAAGAGTTGGTCCCTCCCTCCACGCTCCCCTTGCATCTGTGACTAAAATTTCCCCCCAGATTTAAAGGAAAATAAAAAAAAATGACAAAGAGAAGGGATATTTTTATTCTTTTGGAAATGAATTAGGGAGATACTTGACACTGCTTCTTAGCGACTCTTGTTAATAACGAATATAATTAGAGAATTTTTTATTCTCTAATTATATTCCCTTGGAAATTGCTGACGCCCCTCGTAGAGGGGTGCGCCCCCAGGTTAAGAACCAGTGCTCTGAAATGTACATAACCCACAGAACCCGTTCAAACTAGGACAGACCAAAAGAGCAAACACCAATTGCATCATGTTCTTTCTAAGGAAATAATACGTTAGTAAAAGTTGGTGATTTATTACCAGAAGTTACATGAATGTTGCTCAAGTACGTGGAAGTGATATTTGGAGATCTTAAGCATCTGAAGTGATAGAGTAAACATCCTGAGCTGTGATGATGCGTCTGCCACCAAATATCCTCCCTGTTACCTTTTTGTTAGTATTGATTAGTTCACTTTTGTGGTAGATTGAAGCTGAGATTCCCTCTCGATTCCCTCCCTTCGCTCTCAGGCGGCCATGTAACACCCGCTGAGCATCTACATCCCAGATTTATTCTGCAGTTATTAATGCAGAGGAGCAAATTCATTCCTGCTCTCTGCTGTTGTTTCCTGTATTTCAGGTGCACCGGTTTTATTTTCTGTGTCCTCATATTTGTTTATTTATTTATCTCCTTTTCCTATACCTTCTCTCTCTCTCTCTCTCTCTCTCTCTCTCTCTCTCTCTCTCTCTGTGAGCTCTTCGTTGGCAGAGTCGGTAGAGCTGTGGACCAGCACTCGCTAGGCCCGAGTTCGAGTCTCCGGCCGGCTGATGAAGTGTTAGAGGAATTTATTTCTGGTGATAGAAATTCATTTCTCGCTATAATGTGGTTCGGATTCCACAGTAAGCTGTAGGTTCCGTTGCTAAGTAACCAGTTGGTTCTTAGCCACGTAAAATAAGTCTAATCCTTCGGGCCAGCCCTAGGAGAGCTGTTAATCAGCTCAGTGGTCTGGTAAAACTAAGGTATACTTTTCTCTCTCTCTCTCTCTCTCTCTCTCTCTCTCTCTCTCTCTCTCTCTCTCTCTCTTTATAGTTTGTTGACGCTGTCCATAAGGGTTTTTCTCTGAAGATTTAAAGAAAAAGAAAGCAAAATTGTTAGATCTAAAGCACCCCTGACCCTCACTGATTAAAATGATGCTCTAAAATGAACACTGCTAATGGCCTCGTTGCCTGTTTTTCGAGATGATACAGAAATACCCAAGTTTTGGATAATAGGTAGTACTTTCTAGATAGTAGCCTTAACGGTTGAGAGCTAGTTCCTATTATTTGCACCAGTAAGTTTTGCAGTAGGAAATAGAACTATAAAATCCGAAGAGTGAAAACGCACAGTATTTTTGAACTTGCCGCTTTAGCTTTAGTGTAGAGTATAAAGCTAGTAGCATATACTGTATTTGGTACTGTTCGTTGTCATGCAGTAGATAAACAACAAAAACAAACTGTTGACACCTTCGAGATTTGACTTTTTTTTAATGGTAGAATTAATGAACGTACATCGTTTTTGTTCTTGGCGTTCATTTTAAAAAAATATGGTCTTAACTTTAATGCATAATTCTGCCACTTTTCTAAAACGGGCGTTTTTGGCGATTTTCATTCCAAATATATGAAATTTACGACCTGAACGCATCCGACAAACTTTTTTTTTGTGTCACAGGCAGGTCGTAAGACCAGTACATATACATTTTCATGGGAACTTTGTTTTGTTAACAAATTTAAAAGTGGCGTTATAACAATAATCTAAACTGTAAATATCGCAATCTTGCAATATTATGGGTCTTGTACGATTCTTATTCCATTACATAGATAATCACGAAGTCATCAGTTACTAGCTACAACGAGGTAAAACCAAAAAAAAAAAAAATAATAATGTTTCTTTTCGTGTTGCTTCTCACTCTGTTTTGTCAGATATTATTTTGTGATGAAAAGTACGTGATTCGTTTGCCTCTCGTAAGAAAAATGAATAACAGTGAAGCAATTTTGTGTTTTAATCCTCCAACTTTCTTGCCCTTCCTTCTTCTAATGGTGTCACTATAAGGATGAACTTTCATTTTATAAGTTGTTTAGGTTATAAGAGTTATTTCTTATTGTTTTTGTTACTCTTACTCTGCGTTCCGTTTGCCTACGATAATGTTCTATTGAGTTCTTTCTAGTGCCGTCAGTCCACCTCGCGCGGTGCACTGGAGGCATTTTTATACTTAAGGTTCTTTGCAGCGTCCCTTCGGCCCCTAGCTGCAACCTCTCTCATTCCTTTTACTGTACCTCCTTTCACATTCTTTCTTCCATCTTACTTTCCACCCTCTTCTAACAATTGTTTCATAGTGCAACTGCGAGGTTTTCCTCCTGTTACACCTATTAACCTTTTACTCCCAATTTTCCTTTCAGCGCTGAATGACCTCATAGGTCCCCGCGCTTGGCGTTCGGCCTAAATTGCATATTCTATTCTACTGATATCTTTCATTCTACGTCTTACTGTCTTTCATAGTCAGCTAATATCTATATGTCAGGTAGCGATAAGAACATGTTATAGTTCAAGAATTTTTGTATGCATCTGTAGGACCTCTGTATTAACATATGTAAAGATACTTTGTAAACTGGATTGCTAAGTGAAGTAGGCTTAAGGAAAGTATGAATGACTGAGCGCTCATAACGTCTGGCCCAAACTATACAAGCCTTTGGGTACGCACAGTTTTGATCAGGGACTACAAAAATGTGTTTTCGCTTCTTGTAAATCAACTGAAAGAAGTTCAGAACATTCTCACAACTCAGGTGCTAAGACTGAGGAGAAAAAAAAATGCACCACATTTTGTCTGAGAAAGAAGCATTTGATGAAAATGCAGAAGAATTCCTGAGGATGGAAAATGCTCTTGGCTTTTGATGCCGAACAGGAGCCCTGCTGAACTGCTAGTAGAACCTCTTTCTCTATTATAATATTATAAAATAATACTAGGATTTGTATGCTCTGTAGTAGCTGCTGTCTAAGTCTGTAAATACCAGATAGAGCTAGGTTGAAACAGAAACATCAGCATAAGCAAAGACTGACTCGGTCGTAGTGTAGACTGGATTCGACCTTGGGCTTTGTGTTTTAGTTTTAGTGTAACTGATGCACCTAACTGGTCATCCTACTCAGATAATCTTAGATGGTGTATCACAAAGGTAAGTGATCCTCTTAGGTTACGAAGTGCATGTATGGTTAATACAAATTTATGCTAATGGAAGATATATAAAACATACCAGTTAAGATTTCCCATAGAATGAAAATTTAATAGACGATTTTGGTTTAACTAATATAAAGCTTTATAAAATACCAAAACCACGCAAGGGGTCTTAAATTGGCAATTTACAAACCATATAAAAACCGACAGGACTGAGGATTCGATTACCTAAAAGCATACCCTTCAGAGGGAGATGTGGTTACGCCTCTCAACAACAGTACACATGCGGTTCTCTCTTCATTACATTATAATGAAACCAGCTTTGAGCGGTTTCTAACATATCTTTCACCATCTCTCCGTCAAACTTTGAACCTGATACATCAGTGGGAAATTGAAGTCAAGCGCGTTCGTATTTAAAAGGACATTACCTTCAGTTTCACACCAAAGTGGTTACAAGTTCTGTGGAAGATGCTGAAAATTCTACCCCTCCCCACCTAAAAAAAAGTATGGTTTCTCAGTTGCTCGCCAGATCGGTTTTCGTGTCAGCATCTGCGTGTGACTTCTTACGTGGAAAACGAAATGGTTAAAACTAATTCCCAGTTCTTTAGAGTTAAATGTTGCAGAATTTTATGTAGTTGTTAATACAATTTAACATACATTGATCTGTAAATAATATCCTTATTTGGTATAAGCAATACGAAAAATGAATTATCCAGACGTTTTTTGTGGCTTCCTATTTTATTTACATTCCATAAAAATTGGAAATTTTCCGGAAACTCATTTTTTTGGTAGTATCGAAAGCTAGACATGTAGAATAATAAATAAAGACAAAATCCACGAAGGAAAGGTAAACAGTGGAGTACTGCAAGGCCTTTCGACTTCTTGTCCTTTACTGAGTACTGCGAGGCCTTTCGACTTCTTGTCCTTTACTTAGCCTAGCAAAGGGCAAGAAATCGAAAGGCCTTGCAATACTCCATTGTTTCTCTTTCCTTCGTGGATTTTGTCTTTTATTTATATATTCATCACGTTCCATGTTTTCGTGATTCAGTTATACATGTAGAATTACATATATGTACAACCAACGTCCTCATCTACATTCTGTTTAGGTGTAAGATTGTAAGCATCACCTCACCTCAGCTTCATTTATCTCTGAAGATACAGATGACAGAACAATAATACTTCATTCGCTTTATTTTCACTTTTGCTTCTTTTCCACTGACTTGGTGCGACTGTACCTTAAGACACCTGTCCTTGCATTCAGTGAGACCTTGATATGCAATATGACACATTTTTTTTTTTTTAGAATTATAGTGAAGCACGTGGTTTCCCTTTTGTATAACTATAATTGCATGGAAATTCCGATTTAATTCTGAATGTCTCATTTTAATGTCTGGTATTTGAGCTTTCTCTCTCTCTCTCTCTCTCTCTCTCTCTCTCTCTCTCTCTCTCTCTCTCTCTCTCTCTCATTTCCCTTTTCTCTCCCCTTCTCTTCTTTTCTCTCTTTTCTCTCTCTCCCTCATTTCTCATTTTCTCTCCCCCCCTCTCTTTCTCTCTCTCTCTCTCTTTTCTCTAATTTTCTCTGTCCTCTCTCTCTCTCTCTCTACTCCCTCTTTCTCTCTTTCTCTCCCCTAATTTCTCTCTTTTCTCTAATTTCTCTCTCTCTCTCTCTCTCTCTCTCTCTCTCTCTCTCTCTCTCTCTCTCTCTCTCTCTCTCTCATTTCTCTTTTTCTCTGTCCCCTTCTCTCTCTCTCTTCTTTCTCCCCCTAATTTCTCTTTTTTTATCTCTCTCTCTCTCTCTCTCTCTCTCTCTCTCTCTCTCTCTCTCTCTCTCTCTCTCTCTCTCTCTCTCTCTTGTGAGATGCATGTTGGGAGCGCTTCTCTTTTTGTTTAGAAATAATGCCTGGCTTCCAAGATTCTTATGAAAGATTTTTTCTTGAAAGAAATGGCTTTTTGAAAAATGTTTGATAGATATTTTAAACAACAAATGAATGATAAAATGTTTTAAGTATATACTAGTTCATAGATGGTACTAAAATATACTAAAGGGCTATTTTAGTGACACAATATACATACGTACTGTAAATATGTTTGCTTAATGAAATTAGGATTTATCATTCATGAGCACTTTTCTATGTTTTTGTACCTTAGAAAAAAATCTATACCTTTTTTAAACGGTTTAAAATTATTTTTGCTGTACCTTCTGGTAACTAATTTTCATACCAGGACTTGAATTTTAAAGACATTTGTAGAACCTTTTTCCTCAAATAAACAATCAATTGAAATTTTGCTACTTAAACTCTGGTTTTGCAGAAATCTGCAGTATGTAAATTTTGCGTAATGTCTAAACGAAGTGTGACTGATGTATAAAAAAAATCTTAAATTTTTAGCATTAGACGTTGATGTATAAATGGCAACGCTTAGTGTTTAGTAGAGCCTGTAAATATGCTAAAAAAATTAATCGAAATTCGCTTTATAACAGAACCCTAACCCTGTTTAGATAGCTAAGTTAAGGAACAGATTGTTCTTATTTGTTTCTATTCAGCGTGATTTTCTCATAAGAATTCTCTCTCTCTCTGTTCATTCTCTTACGTTATCATATCTCTTTGTGTTTCTCTCGGGTGTTGTCTCGTCGCAGGAGGAGAAGCCCACGATGTCGAGGAAGAAGGCGGAGGCGCAGCAGTTGCAGATCGAGATCCGCGGGAACGAGGACTGGCAGAATGTCTCCCAGAGGACGGGTTTGCTGGGTCAGTGATCAGCCCATTTCGTTCATTTTTTTTTCTAGTCTAACACTACTTCTGATGCAGGCAAGGGAGGTTGTAGCGCCAGATGCGGTGTTAGACTGAAAAGAACGAATGATGTAGAATATTGTAGACCCTTTACATACTGAACAAGCAAGGGAAGCTATAGCACCAAAAGTAGAGCTAGACTGAAAAGAACGAATTATGTAGAATACTTTAGACTCCTCTACAAACTGAACAAACAAGGGAAGTTGTAGCACCGAAAGCGGTGTTAGACTGAAAAGGACGAATGATGTAGAATACTGTAGACTCCTCTGCATTCTGAACAAGCAATTGAAGCTATAGCATCGAAAGTAGTATTAGACTGAAAAGAACGAAATGAACCACCCAGCTACTCAGGAAATGGTTGCCACTTTGCCTGAAACTGAAGCTTACGTTTGTAATAAGGATTTCCTATGAGGAATGATGTAGAATACCTTAGACTCCTCTACATACTGACCAAAGAAACGAAGGGTTCCCTTCTTTTCTCAGTATGTAGTGGAGTCTACGGTGTTTTACATCATTCCTCAAAGGATTTCTTCATTATCAACTTGGGTTTCAGTTTTAAGCAAAGTGGCGTTCATATCCTGAGTAGCCGGGTAGTCTGTTTCGATCTTTTTAGCCTGACACTGCTTTTGGTATTTACAGCTTCCCTTCTTTGCTCAGTAAGTAGATGAGTCTACAGTATTCTACATCATTCCTCATAAGACTTTTTTATTACAAACGTAAGCTTCAGTTTCAGGCAAAGTGGCATACATTTCTTGAGTAGCTGGGTAGTCTATTTCAATCTTTTTAGTCTAACACCACTTTTGGTGCTATAGCTTCCCTTGCTTGTGTAGTATGTAGAGGAGTCTACAGTATTCTACATCATTCCTCATAAGGCGTCTTTATTACAAACGTAAGCTTCAGTTTCAGGCAAAGTGGCGTTCATTTCCTGAGTAGGTGTCAGGGCAGACGCGGCTTCTAGTACTTGGAAACACCAGCTCATGATGACAGCTCATGATGATCTTCTCACTTTATCATACTTGTTTCCAGTACTTCCAAGCTTTTCATTTCAACCTTTTCTAAAGATATTTTCTTCTCTTAATAATCTCCACTTTTGGAGCAGTGTTTTAACAGCAGATTCCCTTTTCCTATTGCCTTTTATTTCTGACTTGTTCGCATTGTTTCAAGAAACACGAGTTATTGCTAGTAATACCATTTTCATTGCTGTTACTGCTGTCATGCAATATTTTAATGCATGAATTCTAGCCAGTAGCCAAGTTGGGTTGCTTTTCGTGGATGGTTGCATTGCTCTTGGCACTGAGGGACTGAAATGTTCCTGGTACCAGCGACCTAGAACACCTCTAGTCCCTGTCACAAACATTCTCAGCACTGACTTCACTGCCAGTTCTGAAAATGACTTACATTCATCTTTTGTATGATTTGTAGGCCTTAAGTTTTCTGTTGTCGTCTGTACCATTTTTACTACCTCCACCCATATCCGCATCCAGTCACGGAAAGTGATGGCCAGTATTATTTTTAAATGTGTCCACCATGAATGTATTGGTTTACTTGTGTGTGTAGAGTAGCCTGTAATTCACTATTTATTATTGTGAGCATTTCAGCATCATTAGTTGACATACGGGTCTCTTTCTTAATTAACTTCTTAACGCCCACCCCACACACAAAAAAAAAAATCAAGACTTGCAGTTACATCTGATCGTAAGGATTTATCTCTATCATTGTGAAGCGTGCGCAGATTATGGTGGCTAGTAGACATTCGCTGCGTCTTGGGGCACAAAATTCAATGCGTTGAAACTCCCAACGCTCCTTAGGAGTCTGTTGTGGGTAGCAGTTGATCACGTCTTGCAAGACTGAAAGGAGTGGCATCGCTTCACAATGGGACACGAGACGTCAGAAATATTTTTTATTTATTTTGTGTCATGTCTTCACGAAGATCAAAAAACGTCTGAGGAATGCTGCTCTCTTGTTTATTGGCAGTTGTGGACGTTTACTCCGAGTGGTGTGGTCCTTGCACCAGCATGACCGGCCACCTGAGACGGATCAAACTGGAACTTGGCGATGAGTATCTCACTTTGGCGACGGTAAGTGGTCCTTCAGTTCTCCGATAAGAATTATGACTCAACCAGGGAACGTTATCTTTAGTTGCAAGGCACTGAAGTGAATTTGCTGTCATCGAGGGTTTAAAATTCCAAATATGAATATACTGTTGATCTCAAAAATAGAATTACTGGATCTCCCTCCTAACCAGTTCACTTTTTTTCTAGTTTCCTGTACAAGAAAACTATTGCACCGACTTTGTCTGTCCGTCCGAACTTTTTCTGTCCGCCCACAGATCTTAAAAACTACTTAGGCTAGAGGGCTGCAAATTGGTATGTTGATCATCCACCTTCTAATCATCAAACATACCATATTGCAGCTCTCTAGCCCCAGTAGTTTTTATTGTATTTAAGGTTAAAGTTAGCCATAATCGTGCGTCTGGCAACGATATAGGCCACCACCGGGAACATGGTTAAAGTTTAATGGGCCGCGGCTAATACAACATTATACCGAGACCACCAAAAGATAGATCCATTTTCGGTGGCCTTGATTGAACGCTGTACAGGAAACTCGATTGCTCATTTTTTACTTGTTTTTATATAAATATCTTTTCTGATGTCAGGCTAACGCGGACGCCATCGATGAGTTGCACAAGTTTCGAGGGAAACCTGAGCCCACTTGGCTGTTTTTTGGGGTAAGCAGGAATATGTTTATGCTTATTTATTTATTTATTTATTTATTAATTAATTAATTAATTTATTTATTTATTTGTCTATTTATTTATTAATTAATCAATTAATTAATTAATTTATTTATTTAAAGATGCTAGGGCTAGTGGGACTAGCAGTCCAATACTCTTATCCAATCAGTTCAGAAGAAAATTTGAAAGTAGAGAGAGAGAGAGAGAAAAAAAACTGGATCTTAATATTGAAAGAATGGATGAATTTGGCCTTTGTAAAGACATATCAATGCAAAATGTGTTTATCATTTATGATAGTAATGGATAAGATAAGGTAATACATGGTTTAAAATCCACACTATATACAAAAATCATGACAAGGAGCAATCATAAAAAAATCATGAAGAATTTTCAGTTCACGTATATTTGACGTCTTTCTTAATTACTTTTTTTTCTCTCTAATTGTATTTATTCTTTATCACTCTTATTCATTCATGACTGAGACAGAACTTCACTCTATTTAATCTGAAAGAAGTATTTTACTCCATTTTGCTGTCCCCTTGGCGGTTAGTGCCGTCAGTGCACCTCACGTGGTGCACTGTAGGCATTACTTAAAAGGTCTTTGCATTGTCCCTTCGGCCCTTAGCTGCAACCTCTTTCATTCCTTTTACTGTACCTCCGTTCATATATTCTTTCTGACTTTCCACCCTCTCCTAGCAATTGTTTCATAGTGCAACTGCGAGGTCTTCCTCCTGTTACACCTTTCAAACCTTTTACTGTCAATTTCCCTTCTATCGCTGAATGACCTTATAGGTCCCAGGGCAAGGCCTTTGGCCTAAATTCTATATTTTATTCTATTCTATCCATTTTGCTGTAAACAGAATTATTTTACTCTTTAATGATATAAAAGTGAATATAATCTTTGGAACGCGTCTCCCTCGCAGTCGGGCAAACCTCTGACTGCCATCCACGGCGCAGACGGTCCCCAGTTGCTGAACACCATCAGGAGGCTCCTGAAGGTCGAGGTTGCTGCTCTGAAGGGGCAGGCTGAGCGAGAAGTGGTAAGAACCTTGAGAGGAAATGTCAGTTTAACTTTTCCGTTGAAGTTATTTCAAAAATTCAGTGAGAGAGGAATCTACGTAGAGGATGGAAAGGCTTCCAGGTTAAATGAGAGAACGTCTTCCATGTTTCAAATGATTTTGGAATAATTTGAAATTGAAAATATTTTGCAATCTTCTGATATATTAGTTTTGCAGCTTTTAGAATATTTGTTTTATTATACATGCAAGCTTCATATCAATTTGCCATATTAGAATACAGAAAATTAGTAATGTGGAATTTTGACCGAGCTAAAACCTCTTACTAACAACCCCGTAGGGGGGTTAGTGCCGTCAGTGCACCTCGTGCGAGGCACTGTAGGCATTACTTAAGGTTCTTTGCAGCATGCTTTCGGCCCCTAGCTGCAACCTCTTTCGTTCCTTTTACTGTACCTCCTTTCATATTCTTTCTTCCATGTCACTCTCCACCATCTCCTAGCAATTGATTCATAGTGCAACTGCGAGGTATTCCTCCTGTTACACCTTTCAAACCTCCTTACTGTCAATTTCTGTTTCAGCGCTGAATGAGCTCTTTGGTCCCAGTGCTTGGTCTTTGGCCTAAATTCTATATTCAGTTTAATTCAATTCTCACTAACAAAAAAAGTTATCAGTTTCCAAGTCAAGTTGACCCAGTTTTTTAGGTGCTGCTGGAATCCCTCATCAAACCCATTGAGATTCTGGAACCTGACGAAGATCTCGACGACGTGGAAGGACAAATGAACATGGGTAAGACGGAAGGAACTCGCTGTTCTGGAAATGTCATTTAGTAATCAAGATCTTTATTGCAGTGTGCTTTCGGCCCCTAGCTGCAACCCCTTTCGTTCCTTTTACTGTACCTCCTTTCATATTGTCTTTCTTCCATCTTACTTTCCACCCTCTCCTAACAATTGATTCGTAGTGCAACTGCGAGGTTTTCAAACCTTTTACTGTCAATTTCCGTTTCAGAGCTGAATGATCTCGTTGGTCCCAGCGCTTGACCTTTGGCCTAATTTTCTATTTTCAGTTCAATTCAATTAAGTAATCAAGATCTCTATCTCAGTGTGCCATGCGCTGCACACTGTAGGCAGTACTGAAGTCTCTTAGTAACACCCCTCTGGCACCAGCTGCTTTCTGTCTTTTACTTTCTACTTGACTACTCGTCCCCTGTTTTCTCCGTCCACCCAGCTGTCCAACTTCTTTATCTTTCTATGGTTCCGATTTTCCCTCCACATTCTAGAAAAATTCCTTCGGTTCCCTGGCCAATCAGAGACATTAAATGCTGCTATCTAAAAAATTTAATAGGATATTCTTACTTATTCTTGCTATAGTGTTTCATAGTCATTATGAAATTATCAGAGGAAACGCAAGAAGTTCCGTGTACTTGACTGAGACTGACTGATTGACTAATACTTGATTATTCTTGCTCTCATGATTCAAAGTCACTATAAAATTATCAAAGGAAGCGCACGAAGTGCTGTACAGTAGACTGAATGATTGGCTAATACTTTTGATTATTTTTAGCTTTCTGGAAAGAAAACTATTGTGTCGGCTTTGACTGTCCATCCCTACTTTTTATCTGTCCGAGGGCTGCAAATTGGTATGTTGATCATCCACCTCCAATCATCAAACATACCAAATTGCATCAGTAGTTTTTATTTTATTTCGGTTAGAGTTACCCATAATCGTGCATCTGGCAACAATATAGGTCGCCACTGGGCCAGAAAACCGAGACCACCAAAAGACTGCGGTGGCCTTGATTAGAAGAAAACTCGATTGCGCCGAAGAAACGCTCGTTTTTTACTTGTTTATTCTAGACGACAGTGAAGCTTCGGACGCTGGCCCAGGTGAGCTCCAACAGGGCGTGCTCTTCATCATCCCACAGATCGTCGCCGAAGAAAAGACGGAAACGTTCCTCTCCAACATTGTTGGAGCAGGTAAGGGCTCCTTCCTCAACATCTCTTGTGAACGTATGAAGGTGCGTCCTTAAACACGTCTCGGTAACTTCCTGCATAAACATCACTCCCGTAGTGAGGGGGATAGTGCTGTCAGTGCACCCCACGTGGTGTACTGTAGGCATTACCTAAGGTTCTTTGAAGCGTCCCTTCGACCCCTAACTGATACCTCTGACATTTCTTTTACTGTGCCTTCGTTCATTCTCTCTTTCTTCTATTTTACTTTCCACCCTCTCCTAACAATAGTTTTACAGTGCAACTGCGAAGTTTTCCTCGTTTAAACCTTTAAAACCTTTATACTCTGTATCCCTTTCAGCCCTGAATGACCTCATAGGTCCCAGTGCTTGCCCTTTGGCCCAAATTTTAAGTTCCATTTCATTCCTACATACATATCACAAACAATTTATTGGGAGTCCTAAATAGTGCTATATAGGTCTCTCCAACGCATTTGCCAAAAAGATTCGTTCTCCACTCACGGTCTTCGACATGTTTTCAACTTGTTTGTGATATGTATGCGGTAAGTAGCCGACTTGTGTATATGATATGGTTTACCGTAGTGTGGACGCACCCTAGCTCTCCCTTAGTCAATTGTTTTTTTTTTTATTAGAGTTTTTTTAAAATGATGAGTGGGTTGACTCATATGACGCTCAGGCAATCAAGATTTGAACTTAATGTTAAAATAAATCTTTTCAGTTAACTAGTTGTTTAATTTTGATTATAATTTCTATTTAATGGTGAATAGGACTAACTCATTTAGCACTTAGTACAAGAATCGAACTTCAAGTAAAAATAAATCCTCTTTTAGTTTTCTGAAAAGGAAAGTTTTGTGCCGTCTTTGTCTGTCCGTCCACACTTTTTTTGTCCGGCCTCAGATCTTAAAAAGTACTAAGGTTAGAGGGCTGCAAATTGGTACGTTGATCATCCGCCCTCCAATCATCAAACATACCAAATTGCAGCCCTCTAGCCTCAGTAGTTTTTATTTAATTTAAGGTTAAAATTAGCCCTAATCGTGCGTCTGGCAACGATGTAGGCCAGGCCACCACAGGACCGTGGTTAAAGTTTCATGGGCCGCGGATCATACAGCCTTACGCCGAGACAACCGAAAGATAGATCTACTTTCGGTAGACTTGATTATACGCTGTAGCGGCTGTACAGAAAACTCGATTGCGCCGAAGAAGCTTCGGCGCATTTTTTACTCGTTTTTTCTCTTTCCAGGTTTCATGATCATTGGCCACGTTCAGGAGGAGTATACCCGCGACGAACTTCACGACTTGCTTTTCCCTCCTGAACCCGAGGAGGAGGAGGGCGAAGGGGAGGGGGAGGAAGGAGAGGGAGAGGGAGGGGAGAATCAGGACAAAGGGGAAGGGGAGGTTCCTCCTGAACAAGAGGGCGAAGAGGAAAAGGTACAGGAGACGAGGAGTTTTTATTTCATTGCTCTGAATAGTCTGGTGAAATGTGTTTCATTTATTCGAAAACCTTAAGGTCTTGTCATTCAGAATTTTGAAATATTCATCTATACTGATGTATAACTGAATCACGAAAATATGGAACGTGATGGATATATAAATAAAGGCAAATGCCATGAAGGAATATGAGTGGTGCCATAGGCCTTTCGACTTACTGTCCTTTACTTAGCAGTAAGTCCAAAGGTCTAGCATCACTCCGTTGTTTCATATTCGTGGCATTTTACCTTTATCTATATTGATGTTAAATATAGAAACTAACTTTAAATTCCATACATCCATATTTCAGAAAGTCTTCGTGCTTTTCCACATGCATGTTCATAATTCAGAGACAAACATCAATAGCATTATAGAACATTTTCTCTCGATTTTCAAAATTGGTAACAATGAAGACTTAAGACACATTTCTTGGATAAAATTTGATTTTTCATTGAGAGGTGAGAAATATACAACGTCTGAGTTTCATACCAATGTCAGTTACAGAAGAGATTCTTTGCAGATTCAGAAGACACGTCTGCAAATACTTTAATTCATATTTTTTGTAATTTAAGAATATTTTCCCAAGTATTATCTTTGTTCATTTTAGACCTCAAAATTTAATTTTCCTCCCCTTTGATCAGTGAAACCTCTTAGTGACCAACTGGAGGGTATAAATACGAGTCCTGCAACCTCACCCCAAAAATTAAATTCAATGTTCAGAAGCTTGCGGTAGACTTGACGAGTTTGATGTGATCGACAGTGAGCCACAAGGAGGCCTGAGACGTCAAAAGAGTATAAAGTAAGAATAAGTTAGATGTTTTCTTCATTGCAGGCGAAAGACGGAGCAGAGGGAGAAGAAACAGAGGAAGAAAGACCAGGCAGTTGAGGAAGACACCGAGGAAGATCTCTTGTACTGGGAAGAGCAATTGGGAGATGGCCCCTTGTATATAATTCTGCTGAAGTGAGTAGAGGCTTCTTTGTAACACATAAATGTAATATGATTATTATTGCTGGAGTTGAAGGTGATTGTTGCATTAGCGCCCTTCGGTTTTATATAAAGTTCTTGCAGTCTTTCTTATCCAGTAAAGAAAACACGTTCTTCGTGTTTGTCTTGAATGGTTAAGAAAAAGCCAGTGTATACAACCAAGCTCCCCGTAGGGATCGTGCCTGGTGTTCCTATGATTATGGGTACAATTTCCACTGGCATATCCCATATCCTTCTTATTTCGACTTTCAGGTCTTGATACTTATAAATTTTTTCCCTTTCTTTCTCATCTACTCTGGTGTTCCATGGTGTTGCGACATCAATGAGTGATACTTTCTTCTTGATTTTGTCTGGTCTATTGGCACGTATCACCCTATCTGTTCTGATACCATAGTCCCAGAGGATCTTTGCCTGATCGTTGTCTATCGCTCCGTCAGGTTGGTGTTCGTACCACTTATTAATGCAAGCTAGCTGGTGTTTCTTGCGCAGGCTCCAGTGGAGGGCTTTTGCTACTGAATCATGCCTCTTTTTGTACTGGTTCTGTGTAAGCGCCGGACATTCGCTTGCTATGTGGTTTATGGTCTCGTTTTTCGTATTGCACTTCCTGCCTATGCTATGGTTGAGATGTTATTCCATTTATTGTTCTTTGAACATATCTGGTTCTTAGGGCCTGATCTTGTGCCGCTGTCAGCATTCCTTCTGTTCCCTTCTTGAGTTTTCCACTCTGTAGCCATTGCCATGTTTCATCGCTGCCCAGTTCTTTAGTCTGTCTCATGTAAGGTCCGTTCATTGGTTTGTTGTGCCATTCCTATGCTCTGTTTTACATTCTCCTGTCTCTGTATATTTCTGGGTCTTCGTGTACTTTTATCAGTCCTTCTTCTCATGCACTCCTTAGCCACTCGTCTTCACTGGTTGTCAGAGATTGCCCCAGTGCTTTCTCTCGATGTTGACGCAGTCCTCTATGCTTAGTAGCCCTCTCACCCCTTCCTTTCGTGTTATGTATAGTCTAACTGTATTTGCTCTTGGGTGTAGTGCTTTGTGTATTGTCATGTGTTTCCTAGTTTTCTGGTCTATGCTATGGAGTTCAGCCTTCGTCCACTCCACTACTCCAGTATTATTATTATTATTATTATTATTATTATTATTATTATTATTATTATTATTATTATTATTAATCGCAACGCTTAACTTACCTAGTGAGCTTCAACGGAAATAATGTGCAAATGAATAACTGGATGAATAGAAGCTGAAAGATGAATGAACCAAGAGAGGTAAAATCCGTCTGATGAAAAGCACAGCTGGATATTTCAACAAGATGCCAAAATAAATCTGGATTTTGCATTTCAGGGTTGAAGAAGGATGCGTAGTGACCGCCTGGCAGCAAGTCCTTGGTCCGCCTGACCTCGAGAAGGCTCGCGATGAGGAACCAGAATGGTAAGTATTGAATAAGTAAACAGATGAATATGTGTATGTACATATACTGTATATATACATTATATATATGTATACACACATATATATTTATATATATATACACATATGCACATATGTATATATATACTATATATATATATATACTACAGATATGTATATATGTATATTTATATATATATATATATATATATATATATGTATATATATATATATATATATATACATATTTGTATATATACATATGGATACTGTGTATGTCACTAATTTTAAATAACAATTTTTATGCTTTCAAATATTAAACCATAAACAACCCTTCACGTCAAATTCACTCTACCTGCCACTTGCACCCAAAGGAAATCACATCATATACATTCAGTTCTCATACCTCTTGGATATTTCCTCTCGAACAAACAGTCTAGTGGCCCTGTTTGGGGAGGAGGAGCGCGTCATCCCGGCATGGCTGCCCAAAGGGCGCGAACTGCAGGAGCGCCTGACGAACAAGTTCTTCCCGCCACCACCTGACGCCTCCGTCCCGAGACTCCTCATCATTCCAGACTGCGAACACCAGCCGGTATGTGGCGCCTCTCTTTTTGAAAGATAATAAAGATGTTAAGAGTCTCGGTTTTAAGATCATTTTGAAAATTGGTCTGAAATGAGCTGAAGAAACTGTTTTTATGGGATTTTTTTTTTTAGTTGGTTAGATAAGTAAACAAGAAGAGTGGTATCTGAACAGAATGATTCTTTGATAGGTCGAAATTTTAAAAAAATCTTTCGATTCTAAGACTCATTCTTTTAATATCACTGTCCCTTTTCATTCATTAAACCTGAAGAAGATATTTCGTAAACAATCCTTTTGGGAAAACTCTACACAATTATACATTTAAAAACTTAAAAAAAACACTAAAAAACAGCACGTATTTCAGAATTACCTAAAAGCACGTCTTTTCGCGGTTTCACAGGTCCTTGAAAAGATTGGCGTAGGTGGTATTCGGGTGCTGGCCCACACCCAAGCCACCTTGCAGCAGGAATCCATCAACAGTGTGCCGAGTCTCGCTGCGTCCCAGAAGCTTGTTGCGGCTGTTGGGTAAGTACAAAAGATTCAGAGAAGGAAATTGATAGGTTTAGTCTTGAGTGGGTGTGGATAGGATGACTCAAGGCCAAGAGAGACAAGGTCTACCCAACTGGGTGGAGTGGCCTCCCGCCTGGGGTAACTACGTAGGCGATGACGTATCTTAGAGGTACCTGCTCATTACGGCAATTCACCCGCTGACGTAATAAGGAGGTAGACAAAGCTCTGCCTACGTGGGGGATTTTGGGGGAAGTGGGCAGACCTTCTCTTTCTCTTTGCCTTGGGATGACTGACTGACTGTTACCTGGAGTCGCCTCTGCTATGGCAGCTGATGTCGGCAATGGATAATTTGCATAATTTGAGCTAAAAAAATCGAAATTTTAATGTAGATAAACTTCATGTATCGTGTTCTCAATAATCCATTTATGCGTTATGTATGGTCACACTTTACATTCATAAAATATGAGTTAAAAAAAACTGCGAAAAACTGGTTACAAGTGAATTTTTAATAAATCCAACTTTCTCGATCTTGAACATTATAGTTGTTTCACATGGAAACGAATGAATCCAAACTGCATGAAAGAGCCTGAAAATAATTTTTAAGTTCTCTCTAGATAATAAGATGTTTCCAGCATTTATTTTTCCAATGTAAGTTACCTAAACAGGAAACAAATTCCAACTGCAGCTCAAAAATGCATCTGGATAACCTCAAGAAAAAAAAATGTGTTTATAGAAAATAATTTTAAGAACGTTCTGTGGCTAACTTTTTCCGTTCGTAAAGATATCTTGTTATGACAGTAACTGAACCTTATGACATTAACTAAACCTTATGACATTAACTGACCCTGTCTTCAAATCATAAGTGTACTTAGTCTCTCTCTCTCTCTCTCTCTCATCCCTGATATATATAACATATTCTGTCTTTCGGCTTGTCTGTCTGTCTGTCTGTCCGTGTGGTTCGTTACCTTCTTGTCTGAGACAAGAAGGTAAAGAACCTTGTGTCTTTTCATCACACACATTATACTCTTTTGACCCTAAGAGGCCCTACCTTCATCACCGGCGGTTATTCTTTGCATTGCTTTCTTTTAATGTACGGCACAAAACATTGATATCAATTATATTGAAACGCTTTAAAAATCGGATGGGATGCCGCTACTAAGATTTTGGCGAGAACCCATTGAAAGTAAGTGAGAGGTCTTATCTGTAACCTATTGCCGACCTTCCACAAAGTTTCTGTTCACAACCGGTAGCAAAGTCTTGCAGTATGCATCAACTGGAAATAAAAAGTACTGAGGCTAGAGGGCTGCATACTGGTATGTTGATCACCCACCCTCCAATCATCGAACATACCAAATTGCAGCCCTCTAGCCTCAGTAGTTTTTATTTTATTTAAGGTTTAAGTTAGCCATAATCGTGCTTCTGGCAACGGTATAGGATAAGCCACCACCGGGCCATGGTTAAAGTTTCGTGGGTCACGGCTCATACAGCATTATACCGAGACCGAAAGATATACATTTTCGGTGACTGATAGAAAACTCTATTGCGCTGAAGAAACTTCTGCGCTCTGTTTATTTTGTCAGTCTTGTTTCATTCTCCGCCCCAGGCCAAAATGTTAAGCTTATTTTTTATTCTCGACCCCAGGTCAGTCGAATTGTCATCTCTCTCCTTCGCCCCAGGGCAAAATGTTAGGATTATTTTTTATCCTCGACCTCAGGTCAGTCGTGTTGTCATCTCTCTCTCTCTCTCTCTCCTCCGCCCCAGGGCAAAATGTTAAGCTTATTTTTTATTCTCGACCCCAGGTCAGTCGTGCTGGCAGCCGTGGTGATGGGAGAGAACACCGAGGAATGCGTGGCTGAGCTGAACCCACTCCACTTGACCCAAGACGCCATGAGCGCACAGGGCGAGGTCGAGCTCTTCTTCCCCGACCTGCTGGTCGATCAGGAAGACGGCGACGAGCCCCAGACGCAGATGCAGATCGAGCAGAGCAAGGAATCGGAGGGGAAGTGAGGGGGAAGAAGAGCTCCCCTTCGGCGGGACGTCTGAGAGAGAGAGTTGACTGACAGGTAAAGGTCTGGAGAATTTCGTGAGTTTCTGGATCGACGGTTTTGGAAAGTTTCAGGTTTCGTGATGACCAGGTGATATATATATATATATATATATATATATATATATATGTATATATATAATATATATATATATATATGTATATATATAATATATATATATATATATATATATATATATATATATATATATATATATATATATATATATATATATATATATATATATATATTATATATATATATATATTATATATATATATATATATATATATATATATATTAGATTATATATTGTTATTTATATTAATATATATATATATAATTTATATTATTAGTGTTATTAGATTAATATTGTTATTGTTATTAGATTAATATTTTTATTAATTCTTACAAATCGAAGGGTTTTAGTGATGAAGTATATAGCGATAGACTTTAAGACACTTAATGGCCAAAATCAGTTATAAACCTGTCTTGTTTAAATGCTTTTCTGGTGAAGCCCTTAACAAAATAGCATCTCAGAAACGTGACACTAAATCACCTAACTGCATCATTATATGTTGTTACTAGATTTACCTGAAGAATTGAATGATTTATTGACGAAGGACATAGGAATAGAGCCTCCTAAAGACTTATAATAGCTAAAGTTAATCGTGAACCTTCCTTGTTTGATGCCTCTGACGAAGACTTCGATAAAAGACAGCTTCTCGGAAGCGGGAAACTAAATCACTTGCTTGCATCAATGATCTTTGGGAATTATGAGCAAGGAAGGTTGCAAAAGGTAACGGCAAAGGAGTTATAACTATCTTAATAATAAACAGCATGTAATACTTATCTTAAATGTATAAAGATTGCCTTAAACATGAATTCAACAGTACCTGCAAAATACGCATAGGTTAAGTCAGTTAAATTTAAATGATCGTAGCCTTTAGATAGCCTTTTTTTTTTGTCCTTATCTCCGTATTACAGGTCTATCTTAGATTTTGGAAGATTTCTGTATCGATAATAGGCGGAGTAGGCCTATATATTTGCTTTGGAAGACGCTTTGAGGAATAGCTTTAAATAATATTTATCTATTAGAAACTGTTGTGGATTTGATCTCTGTCGTTTTTGACTAAGTATAATCTCATCCTAAGAATGTAATGAATAAAAGTAGTTTTTTTAGTTTACATTATTTCATTAGTTGAAGAAAACAGTGAACAACAATTCATTCTTCCGATTAATGGGTAAGCCTTCATTAACGTAATATGTATACGCATACACATCAACATCGTACACATCACACGTATGTGTAAGTTGTGTGTATAATATGTATATGTATATATATATATATATAATACGTAAATATATATATATATATATATATATATATATATATATATATATATATATATATATATATATATATATATATATATATATATATATATACTGTATATATATATATATATATTATAGATCACATATATATATATATATATATATATATATATATATATATATATATATATATATATATATATATATATATATATATATATATATATATATATATATATATATATATATATAATGAGTAAGTGCGTAGCTCATTAGAATATATGCAGATAATTTGTACGTATGATTGATCCGAATTAATAAAGATATGTTATTGAATTTTCATGTATGCATATGTAAATACTCATAGCATATATTTGTATGTATGTTAGTTTGAGTATTCTAGGTGTGTATGGCTGTCCTGGAACGATGTATGTGATGGGAGTAATTCCTTGTACAAAAAACACTAGTTTTGCTTCATTTCTAAGTGCGATAATGAGTTACGATTTTTTTTTTTTTTTTTTTTTTTAAATTGACTCTAAAAGCAACATTTGCCGTAAGAGCGGGAGATAGTGGTTATGAAACTTGGCAAAGATTATTATTATTATTATTATTATTATTATTATTATTATTATTATTATTATTATTATTATTATTATTATTATTCAGAAGATAAACGCTATTCATATGGAACAAGCCTGTAGGGGCAATTGACTTGAAATTCAAGCTTCCAAAGAATCTGGTGTTCAGTAGAGAGAAATGACTGAAGATATAGAATATACAGAAATAATCTAGATTGTAACATCTTTCAGATATAAATGTAACTCAATATCAGTGTTACCTTGATAACTTTTAATCAGTTGAATTCTGGATTCGCTCAGGCGTTAGATATGCAAGTTCACCTTTTATCAAGGTGGAGAACTTTGAGTTTTTAAAAGTTTATCAGCAATACAGTTTTTTGTCCAGCATTTAATCAGTCATTGAAACATTGCTTAAATTGAATAAATCACGACTATTATTATCTGACAATTTCTTACACTTGATATTTTTTTTATTTAATATAAGTGAAATGGAAACGATATATTAATTATGAAAAGGAAAGAGTGCAAAATCTAATGGCAAAGACGTGATAATTAATCTGATAACAACCAGCATGTCATATACGCAACCTAGATACATTAAGACTGCCTTAAACACGAGTTCAATAGTACCTGTCAAAATACGCGTAGGTTAAGTTTAAGTTAATTTTTCAATGATTGTAGCATTTTGGTAGCATTTTTTTTTGTCCTTATCCCCATATTACAAATCATCATGAACAAATTCTCGGGAGTTTTTGGTTAGATTTGTACACAAATCACCTTCTAGCAATTTTTTTTCCTCATAAAAATTGGGGTGACAAGTTGTCACTTATGATATATTATTTGTCATTGCTTTTTTATATACAGTTTGCCTTAACTGAATGCAAATGTTCCCATACATATATGTTATATATATATATATATATATATATATATATATATATATATATATATATATATATATATATATATATATATATATATATATTTATATATTGAAGTTTCTTCATGATATGCTATGAATATGCTAAACAGAGCATCTGTTACTGAATCAATAAAAAAAATTTTTTGAATCTTTTGTTTTATTTAAGGCCCTGGTAACGCAGACGTGGTTCTTCTCAGTAAAGGAGGAATTGTTCACTTTAGCAGTTGAAAGGTAAGGAAGAGTGGTTTTTAAACTCTCTCTCTCTCTCTCTCTCATTTATTCACTGATGTTACGTAAGGAGGCTATCACTTTTCATATGCTAATTATACCTACATGAAGGGAGTCATCTCGTTATTACGAGAGTGACAACTAATAATAATAATAAATAATAATAATAATAATAATAATAATAATAATGAGGAAGAGGACGATGATAATAAGTAACGAATTAAAACCGTCCTTTTAAACTACAAATAACGATTGAAGATAACATAGAGGAGAGAGAGAGAGAGAGAGAGAGAGAGAGAGAGAGAGAGAGAGAGAGAGAGAGAGAGAGAGAGAGAGCGAGAAAGTGCTAGGGTGTTTGTAGAACATTCGAAGCGGAGTGAACCAATCGATAGTGACTAACCGATATTAGGTCGCAGCCTTGATCATACAGCCCTTGAATTTCTAAACCGTGGGACTGGCGTACACTTTGAGTAACACAATGCCTGGATGTCGGCAACTTCCAGACGAACATGTGATAGACACGTCGGCAGCTCATTGCACACGTGTCACAAATAAGGTGAATACAAGTCAGCGACTTGTTGGCAGTTTTAACCAGTGTTTCATACGATTATCCAGCTTTTGCCAAACGGGTTGTTTCTTCGCCTACGGTCGTTGACTTGTTTTAACTTGTTTGTGATATATGGGCAACAAGTTGTCGACTTGTGTTTATGGGACGCCACTCCGTCTTGATCAGATTAAAGATGGAACCACAAAAGCATGTAACGATGTTCTTTGTTATTGTTGTTAGTGATTGAATTGAATTGAATATAGAATTTAGGCCAGAGGTCAAGCACTGGGACCTATGAGGTCATTCAGTGCTGAAACGGTAACTGACAGTAAAAGGTCTGAAAGGTGTAACAGGAGGAAAACCTCAAAGCAGTTGCCCTATGAATCAATTGTTAGGAGAGGGTGGAAAGTAAGATGGAAGAAAGAGAATATGAAAGGAAGTACAGGTTAGTGATTCGGGACCAAGAAAGTATAGCATTTCAAATTCCTGTTGAAATTGTTTTGAAGCAAAACCGCGGTACAACATTCGAGGTTGTTGTTGTTGTATTGTTTCTAATAGAAACCAGTACAACGTTATTGTAGAGATTTAAAGCAAAAAGGCAGCACTACATAACACCGATATTGTTGTAGTTTCAAAGCAGAAGCGCAGTACAACATTAAAGGTTATAATAACTGCTTGTTTACTAAATACTTAAATCACCGTTCTGACGAATGGCCAACGTGATTGTACGACAAAGATGGATTAACTATTCCTCCCGTAGGCGGGTCAGCGCCGTCAGTGCACCTCATACGATGCACTGTAGGCATTACTTAAGGTTCTTTGCAGCGTGCCTTCGGCCCTAAGCAGCAACCCCCTTTCGTTCCTTTTACTGTACCTCCTTTCATATTCCTTTCTTCCATCTTACTTTCCACCCTCTCCTAACAATTGATTCATAGTGCAACTGCTTTGAGGCTTTCCTCCTGTTACACCTTTCAAACCTTTAACTGTCAATTTCCGTTTCAGCGATGAATGAGCTCTTTGGTCCCAGCGATTGGCCTTTGTTCTAAATTCTATATTCAATTCAATTAACTATTCCTAGCAGTTATTGTCTCATATAATCTCTTTAAGAAGTCTCTCAGTACAAACAGCAAAATCTGACTGTAGCCCAACTTATAAGGGTGTATAAATGTATTGATCGAAGGCTATTGCTTATCATAATTGTGATATTAATAGTTTTTGCTCTTTAAGTAGCTGTTACTGTTTTTCATCTTGTTAATGTATTACTGTCTCCTTTGTACTTATATTCTGTATTTTTGTACGGCGTGTGAACTTTAATAAAACGTATTAATTAGTATTAAAGCGAAACAAAAGACAACAAGACTTTGATGTCAGAGACCCTGGTCTTTGCGACGCCCGATAATCCTTCCTCAATTGATCATTTTGGTAAAGCGTAAGAAGTATTTCTATATTCATTATAAGTTGGGTTTATTTAGTAAGTAAATAACACATGTTTCCTTACCTCATTCTCTCTCTCTCTCTCTCTCTCTCTCTCTGACGGTTCCAAATAATCAAACCTTACGCATCCTGTAAAATTGACTACATTACTAGTAAATCATCCATAACAACAACATTTCCCTAAGAATGAGGTCATCGCGACGCTCCAAAATACACGCTCCCTAACATGCTCTTAGAGAAAAGTGATTGTCGCATAAACGAGAGCGCTAAAGAGTTTCAGAAACAAGAAAACAAAGACATTCAATGTTTATTGCTAAACATGGAGGCGAACATTAACATAAAAAAAATCCATCAAAAGATTTAGAGACGGATTCATTGACCCGGAAACGCTGAATTGTGAGGAGACATATCACTGTTCAAGATAAATAATCGGGGATAAAGGTGAAGAATCGTGTAGGAAGGCGTAACGAGAGCAGATCTCCCCGACCCCTCAATCTCCTCGTCTGGTGGCCACTCCCGCTGGCTACCGATATCGCGCGGGGAGTAACGCCCCTCGCGCCAGCTGCCCCGCCTACGACCCCACGCGCGCCAATCACATTGTTTCCCGCTTATTGTGCACCAATCACATTGTCTGCCCCCGTCCATTGAGCCGATGATTGGCGAACAATGCGCAGATGACACATGAGTGGCTGTGACGGGGCGCGCATGGCAATTGCCACGGCGACGCGCGAGGAAAAGTCACCCGGCGCCTCAAAGAATGGGTGTAAAATGGCCCGAAAAGAAAGAGTGTTGTACCTGTTCTTTTGTTTGGGGTAAATGACTACCGGCTCCGCCGAAGTTGGTCCAAAAGTGTGGGTGTGTCAATAGTGTTTGGGTGGGCGGGAGTGAGCGGCAGGCAGGCAGGCAGGAAGTTCGGCCGTTGCTTGGGGCGCCGCCCTGAGCGTTATACCACCACCTCCTCCTCCTCCTCCTTCCTCCTCCTCTTCCTAGTACTACTACTCCCCGTCCTTCGACGACGCCGCCGGCGGTGACCGCCGGAGGAGGGACCGTCAGCTCGCGAGAGTCGCGCGTCCAGGTGAGGCCATAACTCCGCCAGTCTTTCAGGCGTTTTCCCATTAACCTCTCGCCATTGGCAAGTGTTCTTTCTCTTCCCCGCCGTCAGCAGGTGTCTGTGGTTTCAACTCGGACGTTAATTAGTCGTTATTTTGCGCGGGTCCGATCCCGGGAGGGAGGAACTGTCACAGGCCGTTAGCTTCTGATAGATAGATTGGGATTCGAGGAACCGTGTTCTGTTGGTGTGAGATTTGGTGAAACTTATATGTGTACATATGTGTGTGTGTATAAAATATGTGTACGGTGGCGTGTGACGGTGTGATGTATACATGTTATATGTTGACATGCACAGTTCCTGGTGCGTATGTGTTGATATTTATCAAGGTACATGTGTTAAAAAATACATAAATATATATATATATATATATATATATATATATATATATATATATATATATATATATATATATATATATATATATATATATATATATATATATATATACGTAAAGATAGACAAATGGATAGATAGATAGATAAATAGACAGATAGATAGATAAATGCGAGAGACAAAGTGGAAGAGAATTATATGCTGTAAATACACCCTGTCAAATTTTTACCTGCCACTCAAATAACCTTCATATTGAATACCCTTATTTTTTCGCGCTGCCTTCGTGTCATCTTTCTGAGAAATATCTTTTCATCTTATTTCCAAATATTACTTTTCATTAATATTCCTGTAGCTTATTCTATCTGCCCTTGTCATAATCCTCTTCTAATTGGTCGCCAGTATTCGGGGGATAACGTGAAATTAGCGTTGTTGGAAGGAAAGCTGTCGACTGTTGAGTGCGATTACTGATATGATCTGTAATGCCGTAATTACTTCCTGTTATGACAATGATTACCGTCATAAGGTTGGCGATCAGTGTGTGAGAATAAAGAAGGCGGTTGGATCTTTTAAAATTTCACTACGTACAATTTAATGTTATTAATATTTAATAATTAATATTTGATACAAAGGGGAGAGAAACTCAGTGTCCATATGTAGCCCTGATCCGTAAAGAAAAAAAAAATAAGGAAAAAGGAAAATGTCATTAAAAAAATGGCCTTCATCCGTAGAAATAAAAAATAAGGATAAAGGAAGTTGTCTTTTAAAAGAATGGCTGTCTAAATCCTGGTAAGTTCATAGAGCAATTTCTATTTAATGAAGTTCGTTTGAAAAGGGGGTCTTCTTCTGAAAAAAAAAAAAAAAAAAAAAAAAAATTATTTTTACCTAAGTTGTTTCAAATCCCTCGATTTTGCTTTTGCATTTTACGTACCATCTACCTTTTTTTTTTTTTTTTTTTCTTACTACATTATCCAAACCCGTTCTCATCTTTCCATTTGCTCTACTCAAACGTCTTCCACGTGTAGACATTCTCTCCACCCGTCACAAAGTTCTTCCGTGGTTTTTCGAATATTTCTATTCGTGCGACTTTTTTCAAGTATGTTTTCCTCAGAGGTTATCCTTCGAAAATCTGTTTTCTTTAAGCATGGTGTTGATTTGATGCTTTATTAATCTTCATAGTGAATTAGTATTTAATTCAACCGAGTAGGCCTACATAGTCTCTCCAGCCGATAGGCTTCCCGTTATATTCATTGTCCTGACACCATTCTCTATAAAAACAAAATGCGAGGCTTAATTTGTTCAATAACTAGGTTTAATTTAGTGAACTTACTATTTAATGATGAGCGTTATTATTTCCAGAAATTCATGACTTAAATTCAGTTTGTACATCTTTAGAAGATGTTGCATTGTCAACATTATTCGACGGAGTATAAGAATCACCGTTGTAGATTTGGTGAAGCGTACAATTGCAAATTGAAATACGTAGGAAGGAAGGAAAAAAGACGAAGACTTTTTACTGAGAGTAACGGCATATTACACTAGCATAGTGGTTCTTAACCAGGGGTGCTCGCATCCCTAGGGGTTGCGAAGCAGGTTCCTAAGGGGTGCGAGGATGCCTATGAATAATTAAAGCAAAATATATTTTTATATACGCGTTATTTTTTCTGCAAAAAAAATAATAAAAAAATAATAATAATAATAATAATAATAATAATAATAATAATAATAATAATAATTA
Source organism: Macrobrachium rosenbergii (assembly GCF_040412425.1). Lineage (NCBI taxonomy): Eukaryota > Metazoa > Arthropoda > Malacostraca > Decapoda > Palaemonidae > Macrobrachium > Macrobrachium rosenbergii. The sequence goes on from NC_089754.1 coordinate 47,930,312, forward strand.
TTATTATTATTATTATTATTATTATTATTATTATTATTATTATTATTATTATTATTATTATTATTATTATTATTATTATTTTACTTCAGCAATTCAGGGAAGAGAGAACTGACTGGTGATTTGAAAGGGGTACATACATGTGACTTATGAAGAAACACTCGCTCTCACATACTATATAATTATTTCATTTATGGAAATTACTACATTTATAAGAATGATAGAAATTATACGTGAGAATCAATTATACCGTTTATCACGAAGAAGGAACACATAACATAACTCGGGCCGTTTTGATAGTTAAGATACAAGGCCCTGAGGCAATCGGAATTTCGGGCGCAAGTGTTGACGGGAAGTGAATAAATATTTCATCAAATGACTAAGTCATTTTGTAAGTTAGTCATATAACTGTTAATGGTTACAGTTGTAGAAGACTCATGTCAATAAATGTACTGATGTTTATATGCAAGTCACATAATATTCAGAACGACTGTAAGGCAAGCATAAAGTTTAGCGGAGACTACTGTACAGCTGTGGAAATGCTGACTAGAAAAAAAATCATATTTATTGCATTTGCAATATGGTCGCTGATAAGTAGTTGTTAGTTGATGTAGGACCATCTAAGAAGTCTATATTTTTCAAAACAAAAGAGAAAGTTTAATCCATTAGTGGCTGAAATGATTTAGACATTTTAAAGCTGATGAGCGACTGATTACTTAAAGAATTCTCGTTGTTTGAATTGGTTAGACATTTTAGACGTTTAAGAAAAATAGTTAAAACCTTTTTTAAAAATTTGAGTCATATCAAAGATTTCTTGTAGTTGAATTGATTAAGACCTTTTTAGACATTCTTGTTGTTGATATGGTTTAGACACTTTTAGCCTGTTAACAGTATGTTTCAAGTAATATTAAAATTGAACCGGGCTACAAATTTTAGGTTAAGAAATTGCTTAGAGAACGTACATAGCTGAAACGATTTGGACATTTTTAATCTTCAAACGTAATAAATATTGCTACCTAACTTTCAGATTATTACTGTTACGAGTCACGTATTACAATGTAACGATGATATTTGTTACCTAAAAATGTGCCTTTTTTTTCAAGCCGAGGCTGATGTCACTGGCAATGTAATTCCCTCTCGTAGCCAAGACTTCGAAACAGAGTAAGAATAGTGAAGGAAAGGAAGTGGAAACAGCGATTAATAAGCATCCCAGAAGATAGGAGGTATTAGGAAAGTGGTAAGAGAGAAGCATAAGTAAAAGGATGCCTGAAAAAACTCAAAGATTGAAGAACAAATAATTCTATTTTTATTATCATTTATTACTATTATTTTTTGTAAGAAAGCCATGGAAAGATATCTTTGCTATACATTTATTTAATCGTATAGCAAATATTTAGGTCTCACTATTCGGTTTCACGAAAGCGAACCCATGAACGAAAATACTTGAGAAAATTCAAGGTAATTCCTTCGGATATTTATTTTTATTGTTATTATCTATTATCACTAAAATTATTAGGTTATTGTTATATTGTTTTTTTAATTTATTTTCATTATTATTTACGTTTATGGAGACAGACACATACGCATGTATAGGAGTAAGTTTGTAAGATTGTATATATATATATATATATATATATATATATATATATATATATATATATATATATATATATATATATATATATATATATATATATATATATATACACACATATATATACATATATATATATATATATATATATATATATATATATATATATATATATATATATATATATATATATATATATATATATATATATATATATGTATTTATACTCTGTGAAACTAAAAAAATATACATACATATATGCATATATATATACATATATATATATATATACATATATATATTATATATATATTTTGCTGTCATTTATATATACTATGAAACTAAAAATCCCATTAAAATATAACATACATACATACATATATATATATATATATATATATATATATATATATATATATATATATATATATATATATATATATATATATATATATATATATATATATATATATATATATATATACACTCAATTTCCTTTTGCTCTTATTTAGCAGCGCTCTATAAAACTTAAAAAAACCATCATAACGAAATTAGCACAAAAAAAACCCTACACTTCAATTGACACCTCGTCAACTCTGGAAAGAAGAAAAGTGACGCGAGTATTTATACACGATATGCAGGTGTGGCGAGATTACACATGGTGATTAATTTTCTTGTCCTGTGATTACTTTGGTCCTCATTAGTTCGCACTTGGGTTGACCACTCTGCGGAGAAGGGGGCGGGGGAGATAGGAGATGACTGAAGGGGTGGGGGGGCGGTTGCGGGGTGCGGCAGAGAGGTTCCATTTAAACACTTGCTCGAGAATAGGAACTTAAAATGAATTCGCCTGTGTAGTCCTGTAGATAGTAGGCCTAGCCTTGTAATGGGGAAGGTGACTGGGAGGGGGTTCCATTTAAACACTTGCTCGAGAATAGGACCTTAAAATGAATTCGCCTGTGTGGTCCCTGTAGTCAGTAGCTTGTAATGGGGAGGGGGTTTGGGGAGGTGACGAGGAGGGGGTTCATTTTAAACACTTGCTCAAGAATAGGACCTTAAACTGAAATTTTCTGTGTAGTCCTGTAGTCAGTAGCCTTGTAATGGGGGAAGGGGGAGGGGGTTTGGGTGGGAGATGACGGGGGTGGGGTGGGGTCCCATTTCAACGCTTGCTCGAGAACAGGATCTTAAAATTAAATAGTCTGTGTAGTCCTGTAATCAGTAATCCAATCGATGGATTCATAGTCTCAGTTAGACTAATGAAAAAAAAAAAAAAATTTTGGCCTAATTCGAATTTATGTCCGAAAATCCCCGAACTCTCATAACCACGTTCTACCTATCCTTCATGCTGTGGTTAATCTGTGAAATCTCATTGCAACGATTACGGTGGGATTTATTTCTCCGACATAATAATCGTTGCGTTATATTTTGTAAACAGAAAATCAAACTTTAAAAATTTGTTGTACTCAAATATACCTCTTCATTATAGTTACCGAGCTACCGATCATCAGACTTTAGATATTCATTTGCTTTCTTGATGTTTGCAAAAAAAAATGAGTTTTATTGTGTTGTTAAACTCTATTTGCTTGTTATTCGAGAATCCTTTATGGTATATTTTGCTCGCTTTGTTGATAGTTTTCATAGTATATGTGTTTTATAGGTTACTTAAGTCAGATTATATATATATATATATATATATATATATATATATATATATATATATATATATATATATATATATATATATATATATATATATATATATATATATATATATATATACAAACATACACACACATATACATATATATATATATTATATAGTATAAATATATATATATATATATATATATATATATATATATATATATATATAAATATATATATATATATGTATATATATATGCATTCATTCATTCATGTACCCTAAATTTCTATTACGTACGTAAAGCACACCGAATTTTCTGTTCAAATAAGTTTAAATTGCCTTAATATATTATGCTGTAATTACAATGCAATCATTTATGCTACTAAGAGAACTTGCGGACATACTTGTACTGGACATTGTTTATACAGCAATATTTATAATTTCCAGCGTTTTTTATTGCCAAAATTATGCAAAAGGATTTCAGAACGTCTTCTGCAAGTAGTAATAATCGATCTCTTGGTCTTTTCAGGTTTAAATTTCTATTATTCTCATGAAAATCGGGTCACTTTGACATTCTCGTAATTACCGAAAGGTTGTTAGTGAAACCTGGAGAGGTATCGCCGTAGAGTTTCAACTCGCTTTCTTTCCTTCTTCCTTCTTTTCTTATCAGTACTGCTATACTTTTGACCGTAAAAAAAAAACACATCTATGCTTTTTCAGTTTACATTAGTGAAAGTTGATGTTTGCAGTTTGGGCTAATTTGCGAATTTAAAACAGATTACAAGTGCTCGTCTATAGGGTCTGGAAAAAAAAGGTCATCATGAAAATAATGAAGAAACGGAAAATATCCACAATGATCTGGATGACGCCGGTTCTATATAGGGAGGGAAATGGAGATGGCTTGGACATGTCCTTCTCTCCACCCTAAGGAGAATAGTGCGTGATAGTTTCAGCTGGGCTCCATTGGCACCAGAAGAGTTGGAAGACCCAGACCTACGTAGGGCGGTTGTGCCGTCAGCGCACCTCATGCGGTGCACTGTAGGCATTGCTTAAGGTTCTGTGCAGTGTCCCTTCTGCTTCTAGCTGCAATCCCTTTCATTCCTTTTACTGTACCTCCATTCATATCCTCTTTATTCTTCTTACTTTCCACCCTCTCCTAACAATTGATTCATAGTGCAACTGCGAGGTTTTCCTCCTGTTACACGTTTCAGAGCTTTTTACTGCCAGTTTCCGTCTCAGCGCTGAATGACTTCACGGGTCCCAGCGCTTGGCCCTTGGCCTAAATTCTATATTCTTTCTAACTATCTGAATTAAAAACGACCTCTTAATGAATGGGTTTCGGCAGAGTGAAGGAGGGCCAAAGATGGAGATTTTCGGAGGCTAAGTCACTGGGATATTTTGTGAGTTTTCCTTTTTTATTGGTTCGCAGCAAAGAGATGAAAGGCTTTTACTGATCAGTGAGCTCTATGTAATTCTAAAGGTTGATTGTTAAGGCGTTTATTTCCTAGTAGTTTTAGTTTTCTGTAAAAGAAGACTATTGAGATGTCCATTTGTCTGTCCATCCGCACTTTTTCTCTCCGCTCTCAGATCTTCAAAACTACTGAGGCTAGAGGGCTGCAAATTGGTATGCTGATCATCCACCCTCCAGTTATCAAATATACCAAATTTCAGCCCTTTAGCCTCAGTGATTTTTATTTTATTTAAGGTTAAAGTTAGCCATGATCGGCGTCTGGTACCGCTATAGGTGCCAACAACCCAGGCCATCACCGGGGCGCGGCTGGGAGTTTCATACAGCATTATTTGCGCTGTACAGAAAACTCGATTGCGCCGAAGAAACTTCGGCGCATTTTTTACTTGTTTTCTGTGACCTTGACGAAGATGGAACCAATCTCTGTCGCACTGTCCAAATTACGTCCACAGAGTTTAATGACTTAATAATTTTGTTCTGGTATCTGTAGAAAATAATGCAAAACAACAATGTTTGGAAAATATATTAAGGAGATCATATAATCTGATGTTACTGTTGTTAGGTTAAGCAGGCCTTATGCTCGAACGAACAAGTCAACTAAATCTGTGCGTTTTCTGTAAGAATATGATGTTTACGCCCTTGAATAAGTTTGAGTGACCAGAACACGCTACACCAGTGGTTCTTAACCGGGGGGGTTGCGAAGCCAGTTCCTAAGGGGTGGGTGGATGTCTATGAATAATTAAAGCAAAATATATTTTTATATACGCATGTTATTTTTTTTCTGGAAAAAATATAAATAAAATAAAAAATAAAAATAATAAAATAATAATAATAATAATAATAATAATAATAATAAATAATAATTATTATTATAATAATATTAATAATAATATTATTATTAATTATTATTATTATTATTATAATCATTATTATTATTGTTATTTTTTTGTCTATCATAGTCACCCTGTTCGACTGGGTTATTATTATTATTATTATTATTATTATTATTATTATTATTATTATTATTATTATTATTATTATTATTAGCTAGCTTTTTATTTCAGCAATTCAGGGGGTGCGAGAACTGACTGCTGACTTGAAAGGGGTGCATACATTGAAAAAGGTTGAGAACCACTGCGTTTGACGAAGACAGATATTAAAATATGACACCATTTCTCATTGCAGATAAAAGACGAAAGGCAAACCGCTTCGCTAAAAACGACAGAGTTTCATCGCGCTGTTCTCGTCCAAAAGGAACGAGTTTCATCGCGCTGTTCTCGTCAAAAAGGAAAGAGTTTCATTGCGCTGTTCTCGTCAAAAAGGAAAGAGTTTCATCGCGCTGTTCTCGTCTAGACGACCGGCACTGGAAAGTGAAGAAGAAGTGTGGAATCGATTTCGTAAAGGGTCCTGAATGAAAGGGCCCAGTGTTTGGTAGCTCGGGTGGTTGTGGAAGGATTCCGGTGACTTCGAAGAAGAAAAAAATTCTTTTTTTTAAAGGATACATTTGGTGTTAGAATTAAACGAAGATCCTATAATATATGGGTTGAAACAGTACCGGATGGATATATCAGTTTTTATATAAGTGAATGCAGAAGTAAACCAATGGATCAGAATGAGAATAAACCGATAAAAGGCAATAGTGGGAGTGAGAAACAGTGAACGCTCGTTTTTAATGAAGTCGATGATAACATTGTTATTAATAAGTGATACTGTGCGAGTTACAAAACTTATTGGGACGCTTTTGAAGATATTTGATCATTTATGAAAGTAATATATGTGAACATTGAAGTATTTAGCGGAATGGCAGAAACTAAATAAATAATAAATACTGTGAGAGAGGAAAAAGTTCCGAACGTTGTTTTGATTTATTTTTAAAATTAAAACAATAAAAAAACAGAAGAGAAGAAGTAGGGAAGACGCCTCTAACATCCCCTACCGAAGGAGTTTAAAAAAAAAATGATAGTAGACGCCGTCAGAGTCTCCTGCGGCGGGGAGGTGTCCGCAGAGGAGGAGGCGGACGCCCTTCGCCCTCCCTTCAGCCCTCCGTCGCCCGGTCGCCAAGGGATGGAGGGCAACGCCGGGACCGAGGTGAGACTGCACGGCGATTCCCAGCAGACGCCGACGGCGGCGCCGACGACGACGACCATTCTACGTCAGCATACGCAGGAGGAGTTGATAACTAACGCCGCTAAGGTAAGACCTTGATCGCTCTCTCTCTCTCTCTCTTTTCTAGGTTCTGTATATATATATATATATATATATATATATATATATATATATATATATATATATATATATATATATATATATATATATATATATATATATATATATATATATGTGTGTGTGTGTGTGTGTGTGTGTTTGTGTGTTTGTATGTATGTATGTATATATATAGAAACCAAAATATTTGACATTGTTAAACGTCAGTGGCATTATTGCTCATGTGAGAGTAAACGCGTATGTGTGTGTGTGTTTTTGTGTTTGTGCCACTATAAGTGATATACATTTTTTCAGGTACTTAAATAACTTACCCTCCTTAATATCTAATAAGGAATGTCTCCCTATTTACTGATATATTTATTTAATTATAATTTGCTGGACAATAACAGAATTGCTTAAAGAAATCTCGTCTGAAATAAAGTTATTTCTCAGTTTTGCTTTTTCCGAGAATAGCTTGCGTCCATGTGCCTCAAACTTTCTGTAGTGCTTTCACGGAAGTTTCCCTCTCTCTCTCTCTCTCTCTCTCTCTCTCTCTCTCTCTCTCTCTCTCTCTCTCTCTCTCTCTCTCTGGGAAAGTTTTGTGGAGTTTGCGAAAGGCAAACCTCAGCCGGTTTCGCTGAATTTACATAAACATCATATCATCTTTCTCTATGAATTTCGAGAAGCGGAAAGACTCTACACAAACAAGTTCCAAATTTATTATTATTATTATTATTATTATTGAAACAAGGCGACCCTGAATTTCGAGAAGCGGAAAGACCCTACACAAACAAGTTCCAGATTTATTATTATTATTATTATTATTTTATTATTATTATTATTATTATTATTATTATTATTATTATTATTGAAACAAGGCAACCCTGTAACGATGCTATAATATCGAGAATTAAAAGCCACAGAGGTGTTAAAAATATTTATGAACAGAGAGACTTGTCGTTTTAACTCTGTGCCTAAGTATTTTTAATACTACTGTGGCTTATAATGGTCATTATTATTATTATTATTATTATTATTATTATTATTATTATTATTATTATTATTATTATTATTATTATTATTATTATTTGTGACTTTACGTGTCCAGTTGAATCTGATGGCATCACGATTTTTAATTGTTTATTTGTGGTGGATTATATTCATAATTTCAGTGTCATTTTTCTTCATTTTTTTTCCGGGAAAGTTTATAACAGTCATGATAAAAATGAAGATGACATACAAGATGTTTTCAGAAACGAATTTTTGGTTTGTGTAAGAATAATTACCATTTTACATTTCTTTAAAGCTGCGGTCTGTGAATAGCATTGACGTCATTACGTTGAATAAAATTAAGTCTAGGGAACAATAATTAACCCCCGACTTCTCTCTCTCTCTCTCTCTCTCTCTCTCTCTCTCTCTCTCTCTCTTCCTTCCTTCCCGTTATCACAGCAGCAAGCTAAAGACAAGATGACAAATAAGACATCCAGAAAAGTAACTGAAATGAATGTGTTAAAAAAAAAAAAATTCAAAGGAAGTTTCACAAGAATTTTCCCTTAATTAAAAATAAATAATTCTTCCATTTATTCATTCTGCGGAGATTACTAACCCAAGCATCAACTGAGTGCTTGTTTTCTTTAATGCCGTGCTGTGAGATTGTCACCTCTCTTCTTCCGCATGGCACTATAAGCACTATAAATTCTCCTCTGTTTATCTTCCGTCGCGGCGTCGGTGACCCTGGTAGTTGTGACGCCAGATAACCCACAATTAATCAATCAATCAATCTTCCGTCGTAGACCCCGTAGGGGGGTAGCGCCGTCAGTGCACCTCATGCGGTGCACTGTAAACATTACTTGAGGTTCTTTGCAGCGTGCATTCGTCCCCTAGCTGCAACCCCTTTCGTTCCTTTTACTGTGCCTCCTTTCATATTCTCTTTCGTCCATCTTACTTTCCACCCTCTCCTAACAATTGATTCATAGTGCAACCGCGAGGTTTTCCTCCTGTTACACCTTTCAAACATTATACTGTCAATTTCCGTTTTAGAGCTGAATGACCTCATAGGTCCCAGTGCTTGGCCTTTGGCCTAAATTCTATATTCAATTCACTCAGTCGTAGAATTCTCTTCCCTTTTCCCTTCCCTCTTTGCGCTAGAATTCTCTCGTTTTGTATATTTTCCCTATCTCCTGAAATTCTCTGTTTTCTACTTCCCTTAATTGTTTGAAGTTCTTCCATCTACTGTACTTTCCCTCAGTCCTTAGTATAAACTCCCCAATTTTACTTCGGGCCAGACAATGAAGTTTTGTCCCCCTCCTCTGCTTACCCTCAGTCCTACAAACTCTTTTCTGTACTTCCCCTCAGTCTAATAAACTCTTTTCTACTTTCTCTCAGTTCTAAAAACTCCCCTCTTGTACTTTCTGTCGGGCTTACAAACTCTGTTCTTTCAAGAAGTGGTTTTTTTTTCTATACTGTCATTGTTATGCTGCACTTTCTCTCTTTTCCCATTGGTTTAATGGTACACATACACACACACACATATATAATATATTATATATATATATA
>NC_089754.1:47949770-47962270 GCF_040412425.1 Macrobrachium rosenbergii
GAACTGCAAAGTACCAAATAAGTTCTGCTCTCCGTAGGGGGAGTGCCGTCAGTGCACCTCACGTGGTGCACTGTAGGCATTGCTTGAGGGTCTTTGCAGCGTCCCTTCGGCCCCCTAGCTGCAACCTCTTTCATTCCTTTTACTGTACCTCTGTTCATATTAACTTTCTTTCATCTGACTTTCCACCCTCTCCTAACAATTGGATCATAGTGCAAGTGCGAGGTTTTCCCCCCGTTACACCTTTCAAACCTTCTTTCTGTCAATTTCCCTTTGGCTAAAATTCTATATGCTGTCTATCTTCTAATAAGGGCTGCTAAAGCGTGAAGGTGAAAGATGAAATAAAAAAAAAAAAAAAATCAGGTGTTTTGACAGGAGCATCGTGTAATGAAAATAGTTTAAAATCCATCCATGTACTGTGCAGGTTACAGAGGGGATCTTGTTCAATGCACGGATGGGGAAGGAATATAGAAATAGTTGCATATTTTGGTTTTAGCAGTAGTAAAACTAAGACTTTTATTCAAGGTTAGTCTTCCCCATTACAGTTTCTTTTTCAAGTGAGTTTGACAGCTTTTTTATCATATTTCATATCCTGATAAAGGATATCTAACCGTTTCATTGAGTGATATGATGCTAGTTATTGAATGACAATATCTTTTTACCAAGTTTTTAAATGAATTGCTACTAAAATGTTCCACACACACATTCTCTCTCTCTCTCTCTCTCTCTCTCTCTCTGTCTCTCTCTCCTTTTATCTTCTCGTCGAATTCCCAACTTTTTTTTTAGAATGCGGAATTTTATTTTCCCCAAGTCTATCGTTCACCCATGACGGTCGATGGCAGCCCGAACGTTCCTTTCTGAGAGAAGTTGAAGGCATCTGATTTTCAAATAGCGCGATTGATTTTTGCGTTCATCCTCCAGTCACTTTCGTGTTTTCCCTAAATGCTTTGGATGCATCTTCCTTTTTCCCGGGCTCACGGCCGATTGGGCAACAATACGTTTTGGGAAAGGGTCGAAACGCGCTGGAAACCCCCTTACCGAGGCCCGAGGGTGCTACGGTAGGGGGGATGGGTGGTGGGTATGTGTTAGGGAAAGGGGAAGGGGAGGTGAGGGAAAACCGTGCGCTGGGAAATGATGTTAGTAAGAAACAAAAAGGTTAACAAGAGGAAAATATTCAATTGTCCGTCTCCGCTGATACTACATACAAATGGCGTTGGGTCGCTGGGCGCCGCCCGTGTGAGAGAGAGAGAGAGAGAGGGGTGGAGGAGGAGGAAGAAGAAGACTCGTGCCTTTCCTTTCCGTGTGCGCATTGCGATGTTCTCTTTCTCGTGCATGTGGTTCATGCGAATGTTTTCAAGTTCTCACATTGCTTTCACGTTGCTACATTCGGCGCCGGAATTCTCAATAGGAATATTATGCTGCTCTTATTGGATTAGGTAAGTTCGATCCAAGCTCAGTTCGAATTATAATAATTATTTCCGTAATATTGTCGTATATTCCTATTCCTCACAACATTTTTTTAAACAGATTAGGATGAATAGTTCCGTAGTAATTAGAGATCTTGGCACGTTAATTGGCCCCTTATTGACGTACTGGTTAATTTTGACCTTTCACTTCATAGCTCAGTTATTTTTCCACTTTTTTCACGTAAATGTCATTTTACATCCACTTAATTTTGTCTGTCATTTATTCACATTGTGATTTGATCATTCTTTCAGAGTCTTGGTGACTTAACTAATGTTTTTATATATATATATATATATATATATATATATATATATATATATATATATATATATATATATATATATATATATATATATATGATAGAGGAAAAGTGTACCACACTCTCTCTCTTCCATAAACTTATACATATATACTGTATATATATGTATGTATATATATATATATATATATATATATATATATATATATATATATATATATATATATATATATATATATATATATATGTTTTATATATACATATAGATTTATTTATGGAAGAGATAGAGAGAGAGTGGTGCACTTTTCTCTTTATCATATTAATAAGCAAACTGGTTTATGTAAATGTTTTTCTGTGTACCATAAATGTTCCAGTTAATATTTAACAATTTTTTCCACATTTATTATTTTGGGTTGTTGAGTATTTCCCTAAAATATTTTGACACTGGCCTATTTTGCGGGTCACAGGTCAGTTTAGATGTCAGAACGATTTTTCTCGGATGGTGAAAATCTGTAGTAGGCAGCTGACCATTTTTTTTTTAAAGTGTGTATTGACCCTGACCTTCATCAAGGAAACAGGTCAATTTAAAGGTCAAACTTTCCCTGTTCAGTGTTTTGTTTGTCTCTGAGTTGAGTGAAACTTGATAGAGGTGTCTTGACGTATGTGATTATTTGTTCCCAAGAATATTTTTTACTTGACCTTTCCTTCCAGGTTACAAGTCCATTTAAAGGTCATGTATTGCATCTCTGAGTTTGTAGAAACATAGCAGGCATCTACGTTGTGTACTGGTTGTTATTCTTCTATGATAATTTTGACCACTCTTTTCATTTCTTCAAGGTCATAGGACAGTTTATGACCCCAAGAATAAATTTTGTCTGGTTTTGATGAAGCATTATGCGTGAAATATTGCAGTGATTACTTACAAGTGCAAGTGCATTAGATAATGTACCCCGTTCGGGGGGGGGCGGGGTTAGTGCCGCCATCGCACCTCACACGGTGCACTGTAGGCATCACTAAAGGTTCTTTGCAGCATCCCTTCGGCCCCTAGCTGCAACCTCTTTCATTCCTTTTACTGTACCTCCTTTCATATTCTTTCTTCCATCTTACTTTCCACCCTTCACTAACAATTCTTTCCTGGTGCAGCTGCGAGGTTTCCCTCCTGTTACACCTTTCAAACCTTCTTCCTGTCAATTTCCCTTCCAGCGCTACATGACCTCAGAGGTCCCAGCGCTTGGCCTTTGGCCTAAATTCTGCATTCCAGTTAGGTAATGTCGGCACTGAATGGTAGTACCTGTCGAAATGTAGTCATTTTTATCATCACTATTCCTTTTACGCCGTTGGTAACCGTATAACCAATGTTCTCTGGCAATGATGTCTGCCTTAGACTATATGCAGTGCTATTCCAGTCTTGGTTCAAATTTGCTTACATGAGGATGCACTCATTTACACCTCTCTCTCTTGCCTCATTTACGATTTGTTTCCAGCTTCATTTTGTTTGTCTGATTATTTGTTAAAATTTTCTTGAGTGTACTTATTATCTTTCCTTCTGTGTATCTTCCCTTCTTCTGTTCTTTCATAATTCTCGTCCAGATTCTGCCTTGTCTGATTTTTGTCAGTCAAATATGTATATTTTTGGACACGTTTTATATAAATTATTGCAAATTACTAATATTAATAATAGTAATTTATTAATTAAAAAGAACCGGTTGCTTCACGGATACCGTCTTGCTAAAAAAATGTTGACAGTATCTGAAAAGCACCATTGAAAATGTTTTCAGCTTCGTAGAATACCTTCAAATAACCGTAATTTGGAAATAGGACGAACTTAATAATGACAAGATAACTACGATTGATATTGTTGTAATACCTAGCAAAGTCATATAAACAAACAAACAAAAAAGGAACTAAAAAAGAAGTGTACTGGTGACGTTACTGATGACGTGTAGGCCAACGCAATCCCTTGCCCAATCACATAGGACGACAAAGATACAGTAAATACTCTTTGTTAGTACGAGAGCAAAGGGCCCACCGTGTTACTACTAGACAGACGGATCTTGGGAGACGGATAATCAGCAACGCCTGGGAAGGGGAGGGAGGGGTAGGTGGTGATAAGGGAGGAAGGGGGGTGGGGTGGGGGAGTGTAAAGGGAGGTAGAGGAGTTGGGAGAGTATCGAGTGGTGGGGGGTGTTGGTGGGGTGGTTTGAGGAGGGCTCGCTAACCTTATCCCTCAGTTGTTGCGCGATTCGTTAACTTCAGTGGGGAAGACACGGAAGGGAACGACTATTGGATTATTCTCTCTCTCTCTCTCTCTCTCTCTCTCTCTCTCTCTCTCTGTGTATGTGTGGGTGTGTACGCTTTCAAAGGGGACTGTGTTTGCTGTTGATATTTTAGTCAAGCAGATAAAAACATGAATTCAAGTATATATATTTAAATATGTATATATATATATATATATATATATATATATATATATATATATATATATATATATATATATATATATATATATATATAGAGAGAGAGAGAGAGAGATATAGATAGATAGAAAGAGAGAGAGAGAGAGAGAGATTTTAGTCAAGCAGATAAAAACATGAATACAAGTATATATACATATATATATATATATATATATATATATATATATATATATATATATATGTGTATATGTGTGTGTGTGTGTGTATATGTATGTATATATATATATATATATATATATAATATATATATATATATATATATATATATATATATATATATATATTTATTTATAGATGTACCATTGGAAAAATGGAAGAACATTGGCTATAGATTCTGACCGATTTCGTTTATAGTTTTCTAAGACACTCAAAATTACACTTGAAGAGATCTTGAAAGCATAAATACGAAACCATCAGGATTCATACTCAGTTTCATTTTCCTATCTTACGAGAACATTTTAAGTCACGACCGAAATATTAATTCATTACTTGCTGAGGACTGAAAAATCTTCCTGTCTTGCTCCCCGACCTCTAAAGACTAAAAGTGAGCTAAAATTTTGTTCACTGTTCGTCTTTAGAGGATGAGGAGCGGCTGGAAAGAGCTTTCCTGTTCCCAGTAAGTCTCTTTGGGCAGGAGGTTGCTCTTCCGATACCCTGTTCTTGACCTTAGCTAGTGCTGGTATAACTTTCACAACTGGGTCAGCTGATGGGCGACAGGACGAGACCGAACCAATGATCTTGCAAATCCGAGACAGCAGGTATTAATTCATTATGTGGTCGTTATTTAAAATGTTCTAGTAGGATAACCTTTCTTCAGCTCTAGAAAAACAGTTGAATTTATTTGAATTAGTTTGAACTCAGTGGTCTCATATACCCAGTGAGTATATGCAACGGAAGTTGACAGTGGGATATATATATATGCATATATATATATATATATGTATATATATATATATATATATATATATATATATATATATATATATATATATACATATACATATATATATATATATATTATATTTTATATATATATATATATATTTATTTATTTATTTATTTATTTATTTATTTATTTTTCAAGAGGAAAGCATTTTTAATCTATAACGCATGTCTGTTTGTCTGTCTGTTTGTATGTTAATAAGTGTGTGTTGTATGCTTCATATGAATGAATTCCCGTACTGAATAAATCAAATAATAAATAATTATAATTTTCAGTTCCTGCTTTGATTAATTAAAATATACTTAAGATTTCACTGTGTTACAAGTTTGTATTCTCTATGGGTACTTTTAAGGTTCTTTATATTTTTCTAGATACACTTAATATTCTCCAAATATCGTTTTGAATCAGTCTGATATTTCCCATTTAGGGTTCCTCAGACGTCTCTTTTCAATATTTGACAAGTCTTGAGATTCCCCTGGAAGCACTTTTTGAGATCCTTAAAACTGTATAAAATACAGTTGAGATTTCTCATGTCTCTTGAAATAAATGAATATGACTAAGGTCCCTCTAAATATACTCAAGATTTTTAAGGCGTCTTTGAATACACTGTGGTTTTCTCAAATGTCTTTTTAAATAGATTTAGGCCTTTTAAAATAGGCCTATCTCTCTCAGTGCACTGAAGATTCATCAGTTGTCTCCTCAGATATAAGTAATTTTTCTACGGATGGTTTTGATCGTCGCAGGGAGGTTTATAATTCTTGACAGATTGTATATTTTTGCATGATTCTTCGATAGTCTGCTTTAAGTGTTGATTATCCTTAATTGGCAGCAGCAGCATCTTCAAAGAGCTCTTAAGGTTTATGAATAAAATAATTTCTACATCTCTCGTTCCCCATTTGGACGTTATAATACGTGATAAATTAGTTAGCGTATGTTTAAAAAATTAGGCGACAGCTCTTAGTCACTGTAGTCTTCGGCCTTCGTGTACTAGTTAAAGAAAACTTGCAGAGCTTTTACTTATAATGTTCAGTTTACCAATGTAAATTATGAAAAAATTGGCCCGAACCAGGCCGAGTCAAAAAAAAAAGCACGAGGATTCGACCATCTGTCCCAAAGACATCAAATTATTACATCATGTAAATACGCTCAAAATAAGTACTAGTCTTAATCCTTTCTCTCTCTCTCTCTCTCTCTCTCTCTCTCTCTCTCTCTCTCTCTCTCTCTCTCTCTCTCTCTCTTTTGGGAAGCAAATCCCATTTCTTCGTCAGATTTGCAAATAAAATCAAGAAAAAAGTCCTCATCCAATTACAAGCCAAATCATAACATCAAACAGTGTTGAAGGGAGACTGCGTAGGGAGTGACTGTCTCCCTTTTCCCTTTATCAGGCTCCCCGCTGCCATAGAAAGGGGGAAGGGATTGAGAGAGAGAGAGAGAGAGAGAGAGAGAGAGAGAGAGAGAGAGAGAGAGAGAGAGCTGGCGTCCCTTTGGGTAGAAAAAAAAAATTTCTTTTTCTGACGTTCCCCGTTCTGCACTGGGAATGAAATGACGTTTTAAAGCTGAAACAGAAAGCATGAATGTATATTCGACAAAGGTCGAAATATTAAGATATATAGTGCGAGTCGTAGCTACTGGAAGCTCGAGTCAGCCGCTCGAAACCTTGGGATTGCTGAATACACACTTTATCAAAAGCAGAACGCCATCAAAGACGAATGAGAGCTGGAAGCCAATCAGCCGCCCATAGATATGACACTCAATATAGAGGGGGGGAAGCGATAAACACGAGAATTCACCATCCAGGGAAAACCTGAAGTTAGTCCAACTCCCAATCCCTCCCTAATTAGCAAGGGAAAGTTTCAGGTTAGCAGCTCACTAATTATTTGTTATTGTACGCCTTCAGGAACTTCGGGGCGCGCTGTGCCAAGTGCTGCCGCAGCATCGGAGCCGCTGATTGGGTCCGGAGGGCGCGGGACCGAGTGTACCACCTCGCTTGCTTCGCCTGCGACGCCTGCAAGAGGCAGCTGAGCACCGGCGAGGAGTTCGCCCTTCACGATAACAGGGTCCTGTGCAAGCAACATTATATCGAGTCCATAGAGGGTGGTGTCTCGAGTAATGACGGTGAGTTTGGCGTGATTTCATTCACCATAAATTTGTTTATTCCTTTTTAGAATGGATTCGTGTCCTATTGAAGAAACAATTATTGATCTTGTAAAGATTACAGAAACTGACATAGCGAGGGGATGTATTTACCTTTTTCAAGTGATTCACTACAAATTTGTTTATCATTTTTTTTAGATATATTCAGTAATGATTCGTGGCCTGTCAAAGAAAGCATTTAATTATTGCTCTTGTAAAAATTACGCATACTGACTTTGCAAGGAGTTTCCATATCTTTTTTTTAGATACATTATTCTTTTTGGGGTAATTCATTACAAGATGTACACCAAAAATAAACTTGCATTTGAACGTACATTTGTTCAAGTAGATTATGCAAACTGACATTGCAAGGAGTGTCCATATCATTTATTAAGTATGTTATTTTTTCTGGGGATAATCCATTACAAGATGTAACCCAAATATAAAGTGAATTTTAATTGTATTTACTCTCATATTTTCTGCTAACCTAGTTACAGTTTTCCTTATTTGTTCGTTTCTTTTACGCATTCAGGTGATTCAACCATCTTTGTCTCCTTTTGCGTTCCCACAGAGAGCGACGGCAGCGGCAAAGTGAAGAGCAAGCGAGTCCGGACGACGTTCTCGGACGAGCAGCTCCAGGTCCTCCAGGCGAACTTTCAGATCGACTCGAATCCCGACGGCCAGGACCTGGAGCGCATCGCGCAGATCACCGGGCTCAGCAAGAGGGTGACTCAGGTGTGGTTCCAGAACAACAGGGCGCGCCAGAAGAAGTACATGACCCAGGGCAAGAGGCATCACCCACCGCCGCCCAATCCCGTCGGAGTACCTGGTCAGTGAATGAACTGGTTTGAATGTTCTTTAGTTACATAAGAATATGTTTAAGAGATTTCATTGCAAGGATTTGCAACTTGGGTAAGTTATTTTGTGAACAGTTAGTACCTTTTTCACACCATTCAACCAATTCTTTTTCGGTCTCACTTTCCTAATTCCTTCCATAACTTTTTACTAACCCGTTGTCTTCCATTTTCTCCACTTGGCCAAGCCTCCACCCAATTACTGATTTATCTTCGCATCCATATATTTCTCACTAATTGTATCCGTCATAGTCCACATGCGCTATAAAAAACAATTAATCTTAACAGCTTTTTACCTTTTTCTTTTCAGTCCCAATCAACATCCCCACTTCCTATCTGTAAAGGAGAGTTAGCTCAACATTCCCTTTATATTTTAACTTTTGATTATATATTCTTTGCATTGATTCATGAAATACCTTCACTTTTGGAAAAAAAACTGTTGGAAATCTTTTCAGAAACTTATAATTATAAACACTGGAACTAAAGTCAGTGCACAATGCAGGAGAATTTAATAGTCCATAATTAGCTTAACGCAAGTTAAACAAACCATTGTCTGATGAATAAGCATAAGATAGCTCTTGTATTGCTTACAAAGCCGATTCAATCAACAACCACTGTTCCACACTTCCGCTGTTTATCATTACCGAAATGGGAGGCTAAATACACGGATTAACTCATCCATCGGCCGCAATCTGGGTCGTGACACGTGACTCATCCGCCTTGATGGATAGCAGTCACGTGACCCCTTTGACGAGATGACGTCATTAAGAACAAAAGGGAGGGAGGAACGGACGTAAGTGAGATTGATGTTTTTTCCGTCCTCGTGACGCCGATACGCCGTCACATGTAGCGTTTGCCGATAGCGGTGATGGCGATGGGGTTTGGTTTGGTTGATTGGTCTCGGGAGGGAGGGAGAGGGAGGGGGAGGGGGGGGGTGAAGGTGGGAGGAGTCCGCTGATGAGTTGATGCACGTGCATGATAAGCATCTACTCACCTGCAAAATTTGGGGGGACCGCGGATAATGGGGGCTACCTGTATCTCTTTCGGGGACGAAATTCGTAAACGCATGTGACTAGAATTTGCTGTCGAAGATTCACTCACGTACACAAATTATTTATATATATATATATATATATATATATATATATATATATATATATATATATATATATATATATATATATATATATATATATATATGTATATATATATATATATATATATATATATATATATATATATATATATATATATATATATATATATATATATATATATATATATATATTTGTGTGTGTGTATAAAAGCAAAGAGAGAGGGAAAGTAATTTATTAAAGCTTTCATTCAAAATGCTTCATTGTTGCGCTGTGTATTTACTGTGTGACTTTCATATGAATAAAAAGTATTTCGCCAAATATCCGGTGCGGTAAAGAAGGTGATTTTTGTTAACATTCCCATTATCTAATGTGAATGTGAAATGAAAAAAAGGAAATTTCTGAAAGCTTTAAATTGATAAGCGTGACGTTTCTCTAAAGATATTACTGTGTAAATAAAGTTGGTAATTTCTGATCAGAAGTAAGAAGCGCCCAGAGAGCGCTTCTTCTTCTTCTTCCTCTTCTTGGTTGGATCCTTAGTTGGGGTCGCTGTTATTAAAAATCATATTCAGCTAGGAAGAAACCTCTTTATCCGCACTGAGATTCAAATCCATCATAAAATTCAGTAAAAATCTTTTTCTTCTCATAGACCACATCCCCACAAATATTCATCACAATCCATCTGTACATTTTTGATATACAGAATAAAAACAAGTAAAAAATGCGCCACAGTTCCTTCGGCGGTATCGAGTTTTCTGTAAAGCGTATAATGAAGGTCACCGAAAATAGATCTATCTTTCGGTGGTCTCAATATAATGCTGTATGAGCCGCGGCCCATGACGGCCCGGTGGTGGCCTGTCCTATATCGTTGCCAGATGCACGATTATGGCTAACTTTAACTTTAAATAAAAAAAAACTACTGAGGCTAGAGGGATGCAATTTGGTATGTTTGATGATTGGAGGGTGGATGATCAACATACCAGTTTGCAGCCCTCTAGCCTCAGTAGTTTCTACGATCTGAGGGCGGACAGAAAAAGTGCGGACGAACAGTCAAAGCCGCCACAATAGTTTTCTTTTACAGACATTACCTCCGACAGTGATCTGATCTCGACTCCTTTCCCCTCATCACGATAACATCACGGCAAAAGTATCCTCCTCATTATTGTCTTACGCTAAACACACCCAGTACAGATGAGAGCAGATAGCACCGCGCGTGCGCGCACACGTGTCGAGGGGGCAGGCCAGGTGAGTGAGGGTCGTGATTCGGATTCGGCTACCTTCCCTTGTGTTTGCGGGACATGATGAGAAAGAATGACACCGTGGGATGTATCTCGGATTACCATATTATCGTTCCGACATCAATTGATTCTCTCTCTCTCTCTCTCTCTCTCTCTCTCTCCAGACGAGCAGAAAGAGAATTTTGACATAAAAAAAAAAATGAGGATATGCTACAATTAAAGGAAAAGAAGTATTTTGGTGTCAGTTCAATATTATATCCGACCGAATGGAAATATTATTTTATTAATTTTATTCCTAAGTTCACGGTACTTGGTATAGCATATTTATACTTTATAACGCCTACCATCCGACCCAGTAGATTTTGCAGCAGTTATGACTAGAATTTAACGGATAAAACCGTGTCATATAGCTGTTCGTTTAAAAAAGATAAGATGAATACCGACATTCAAATATGAACTGAGAGCGAACTTTTTTATAAACAATCTTTTAAACGCGATTCTCACTTCGAACTGAGTATCTGATCTAATGTTTATGACACCCGTAGGCCCGCTACGGGTGTTCTTCATGTGGTTCACTGTAGGCATTACTTAAGATTCTTTGCAGTGCGCTGTCGGCCCTTAGCAGCAACCCCTCTTGTTCCTTTTACTCTACCTCCTTTCTAATTCTCTTTCTCCCATCTTACTCTCCACCCTCTCCTAACAATTGATTCATAGTGCAACTGCTTTGAGGTTTTCCTCCTGTTACACCTTTCAAACCTTTTTACTGTCAATTTTCCATTTCATCGCTGAATGACCTCATAGGTCCCAATACTTGGCCTTTGGCCTCAATTCTAACGTTTATGACAGCCGGTTCATATAAGGTGACCCGTTTAATTGTCTTACTCTGAGTAGTTACCATATGACTATTGTTCTCTAACCTTTTGCTGTGCCATAGCCACACAGTCTTTAGTTCGAATTTCCTTGCCTTAGGACACAATTATAAATTCTTCCCTTATTTGTGCATTACTGTAGTTGATTGATTGATTTCTAACATAATGGGATTTCAGTTACGTCAAAACATAGACCTGTAGGCTCCAGTTTCAAGAGGAAAGTTCCTTCAGTGCTTGTGCCTGAAGAATCAGTGCGTGCTACTCATTTTGCATGTTATCAGCAGATATATTTTGTTGAAGTGCAACGGAATCACACTTCCAGTAACTGAATTCTTTTATTTATTCTACTGTAGTTTAGTGGACAGACAAAGTTTTCTTTTCAGAAATCTGAAAGTGGGGAGAAATTAGTAAGGAATTAGCTTGTGATAGGATATATAATTAGGAGGTTTCTAAAGAGAGGAAAAGAGAGAAAGTAAGACCTGGAAAATGATTGAGAGAAGTGAAATGCATTGTGTACATAAAGAGGCTGGACTTGCTGAAGATAAGACTTTTTATAGTGTGGGTGTTTGGAGCAGCTGATAATATTTTGGATGTTTTCAAAATAGGCGTTTCATCTTTACTTTGGGATTCGAAGGATGAATGTCTCAGTGACCATTGTCTTGTTTTTCTGATGCCAGCCTGTTTTGAAGGAGAAAGATTATTCATAAAAACTATTTATATTAATAAATACAGTTTAATTTCCCCGTACTCGATTACACAAATTACTCGTTCATTTAAATAACTTCCATCCTCTTATTCCTTCTCCTACATCTGGCAACGAGACCCCATAACAAATAGAAAAAGGAAAAAACCAAAAAACTATTCAGTTACACGAAGGTAAATCCCACAGACGATATCGACAATAAATCCGCCGTATCGATATCAGATTTTTTATTTATCTCCGCCGTCCTAAGGGACTGTATTAGTCCTCCCCTAAAGATGTCTAGGGATGAGTTTTGGGATTTATTGGGTTATAAGCCCCGTGAGACTACTAAACAGTTACGGGGGGCGGGTAGGGGGATAACGTCGTTTCCTCCCCCACCCTGGCACTGTTTCTCAGGGAAATTTCCCCGAATCTCTCCGTGGGTCGTCACTGTCTAACGTTATGATATTTTTCTTGATTTGTCTTG
>NC_089754.1:47967270-47992270 GCF_040412425.1 Macrobrachium rosenbergii
AAGCTTGGTTCAGGTTATGGCCGAATCATGGGAACATGCGGTCGGCTTTTTGTAGTAATTTGTTTATGTTAGTGCTTGACCTGAGAATTTTGACCCTTCTGCCCCTAGCTGCAACCCCTTTCATTCCCTTTACTGAA
The DNA here is from genome assembly GCF_040412425.1 of Macrobrachium rosenbergii. Taxonomy (NCBI): domain Eukaryota; kingdom Metazoa; phylum Arthropoda; class Malacostraca; order Decapoda; family Palaemonidae; genus Macrobrachium; species Macrobrachium rosenbergii. The sequence goes on from NC_089754.1 coordinate 47,967,408, forward strand.
CCTCCTTTCATATTCTCTTTCTTCCATCTTACTTTCCACACTCTCCTGACAATTGATTCATAGTGCAGCTGCGAGGTTTTTCCCGGTTACACCTTTCAAACCTTTCACTGTCAATTTCCGTTTCAGAGCTGAATGACCTCATAGGTCCTAGTGCTTGGCATTTGGCCTGAATTCTATGCTCAATTCAGTTCTAGTAAATGTTAAGTACTTTTCCATTTGATAAAATTTCATAAAAATTCACCTCTGATCACGTGATTGTTTTTAAGTGGGCGATAAAATAATAATAATAATAATAATAATAATAATAATAATAATAATAATAATAATAATAATAATAATAATAATAATACATTTTATTTTAGCTCAAGACCATTATATGGAATATACAAAGTAGAGACAATACACAAAATCTAGATACATAAGATAACCTGATAAAAAATGATAATGTGACCAGACAGATTATAGTATTTAATCTTTCCATTTTTTTCTCCTCCTATCTTTACTCATTCATCTTCCCTTACGTCTTCTCCACCATCTACTACTATAATACAATAGTATACAATAATAATGATGATGATATCGGTTTATTTCCCTTTTTTTCTAATTTTCACCCTTTCCGTATATTCTTTGTTATCTACTATTACTGCTACTATTTTTTATTAAGTGATGATAGCCTACTTCTTCCTCTTTATTCTTTCTTTTATTCCTCTTTTATTTGCCGGTGCTACTACTACTGTTACTACTGCTATTACTACTACTACTACTACTACTACTACTACTACTACTACTACTACTGCTACTTTTACTGTACTTTTCCGTCCTCTAGTCCTTTTTTCACTACTACTATTACAACTATTACTGATAGCAACCGCATTCCCTTTTCCTTCTCATAATCCTTCATTTCACCGACTATCACTCCCCTACTTCCGCCATTACCGATCTGAATGATAATAACACCTTTGTTTCTATCTCCTGCGTCAGGTGGGTACTCCCTGGAACGCGCCCCTTCCAGCCTCTCCGACTACGGAGACATCTCTTCGGCGTCCTCCTCGCCCCTCGATTCCCCTCTGTCCCAGATCCTCTACAGCTTCGGATGATTGACGGCCCATGCCCACACTTACGCCCACGGGCATTCCCTCACGCACGGACACGTCCATCATCACCACCTGCCGGGCCAAGGTCACGCTGGGCAGGTCGATGATGGGTCGGAACCGCAGGGATCGTCGCGAGTGCCGGAGGTCACCTCCAGGATGTCACTCGGCGGCGGTCATCACGGTTCGGAATCCGCCGCCATCTTGGGAATGGGCGTAGGTTTGGGAATGGGGATCTTCAGGGCGGAAGGGCGAGGAGGAGGAGGAGGAAGAGGTGGAGGAGGTGGGGGGGAAGCAGGAGGAGGAGGAGGAGGAGGAGGAGGAGGAGGAGGAGGAGAATTTCATAATATGTATCTGAATCCTACTCCTTTAGGGAGAGAGGAGCTGTATTCTTCTCCAGGGTCTCAAGACCGGGACGAGTTCGTGATTAAGCAGGACCGAGATGACCTGAGACGGAGTTGCGCCGAGAGGGAAGATGCTTCGTCGTGATGAAGATTTCTGAGCGAAAGACTTCAGTAATACGAATCGAATAAAAAAATTCAAGAACTTTCCCTTTAATGACAAAACGTGCGTCTGAAAATTCGGCGTGGCAATATTTCTTAGGTAAAATGGATAAAATTCACTAGTGACAACTTCTCCAAGTGGAAGACATTACAAATATCTTACGGAACTTCTAGATTTGTATGAAAATATAATATACACAAAGTAAATTGTTTAGATAACTAAGCACAAACGTATCTTCTCATAGCAGAAAAATTCAAGCCTTAAATGAGCACATATGCGAATGTTGTTATAGACGCTACTTCTTGTTATAAAGTGTAAACAGCAAATTTAGCTTTAGAGTTTTTTTTGAGCAACTGACATAGATGCAATGTAGGTATTAGGAGCATTCAACCGACGTCATTCAACAGTTTAAGCTCGAAATGTGACATCGTAAGTGATGTGATCCGGTTCTAAGATGTCATACCACTAGTGACAGTCGAAACTCTAAATATGACTTCACAATGATGATGTCAAATTCCTGATGCGATTTTGCGGTAGAGTTGAAATCTCGAGACGTGACATCACAAGTGATACAGTTCAGTTCGAGACGTAACATCACAAGCGATGCAGTTCAGTTCGACACGTGACGTCACTAGCGATACAGTTCAGTTCGAGACGTGACGTCACAAGCGATACAGTTCAGTTCGAGACGTGACATCACAAGTGATACAATTCAGTTCGAGGTGTGACATCACAAGTGACAGTTCAGATTCAAACTTCAAAAGTGTAACAGTCTAGTTCCAGAAGTGACATCATCAGCATGAAAATTCAAATTCAAACTGTGACATCAAGTGATCCCATCCAGATTAGAGTTGCGGATTCATAAATGATGTATTCCAGTTCCAGATGCAACATTCGCCAGTGTCAACCTCAAACTCGAGGCAAAACATCAAGGGTGATAACACTATGGTTCAAGTGAAGTCCAAACTGGAGGAGCGACTTCACAAGTAATATAATCCAGTTCCAGATGACTGACAAGTGTTCAAGTTCAAACTCGAGGTGTTGTTTCAAAAGTGACGTCATCCAGATTTCTGAGAGTTGTTATATTAGGAAAGATTAGCCTTTGCTGTACTGCTTTGCTTTGTACAGGAGACTTTGGTTGGCGTTTCAGAATGATTTAGAAACCTTCAATAGCTTTCATTTTCGCTACTTTGTAACACATCTTTTCTCGAATTTGTTCGCAAAATGTTTTTCTTGATTTCCACTGCGGGTCGAGAAATCTCTTCTTGGTCAGCATGAATTGGTTTTCCATAACATTTGATTTAAGTTTGTATTTCTACAGGAAACATTTCTTCGTTTTTCTGACTGGGTATGACTTATCTTTTTTTTTTTTTGCTTTTTTTCTATTAATGATTTTTCATGCTGACTTTTCGAAATTAGACGTTTTACTGTTAACATTTTGTAAAATTTCCTATTAGAAATTTGTTTTCCATTACGTTCCTTTTTAGACTAACACAAAAAATCTCAAACATACTATTCTTACACATTGCTAATTCACTTTATCGAAAAGCCTTCAATAGTTCTGTTGATAAAGCGTTGTTGACTGATATTATTTTCAAAATTTTCATAATACGTTCACGAAGCGATGATAAATTTTTTTTACAGTTTCGCTCTTTTTTCATTATTTATAATTTACATTTTAGAATAAAGCTTTTCTCTGCCCATTTGAGTTGCAGACTCTTTTTATTCAATTTATGAGCTATTGAAGTAATTTTGATAATGGGAAGCATTTTAATACTGTTGCGGTTACGCCCAATTTCATCGCTTCGGCTCATTAAAAATATATATATATATATATATATATATATATATATATATATATATATATATATATATATATATATATATATATATACATATATATATATATATATATATATATATATATATATATATATATATATATATATATATATATATATATATATATATATATATATATATATATATAATGTACACACACACATATACATGACTGTAGGTATTTATGAACATGTCTATAATAAAACACGAATTGTATGTATACAAATGTACAGTTAATATTACAATACTCATAATACCTATAATTCTGTGAATATGGGATCTGGTTCATGCATATTGTTACTGCACAGTGATTACATGTACAGCGTGTACATGTTTGTGATATTACATGCTGTCGTAGCCATAAGGATTATCAAAGGTCGTCATATGCAACACGTAACAAGCTCTTTTTTTTGTAGGATTCGTGATCTGTACATGGAATGTAAATAATTAAGATCATGTTGACTGCAGTCATGAAGAGTTTGTTAATTAAGCCATCTGTAGTACTGGAACGTTGTCTGATAAAAGATATAATAATTTTGCCTCGCTTATATTTTTTACTTTTTTTTTGCAGCAATAATCAACTTGTAATTGTTTTTTGCATTTTCGAGTTCCGTCTTCATATTCTTTTTATCTTGTTTATCAAATTGAGCTTCCAAAATGTTATATGTTTTTAAATTGATATTTAACTATTTAAATACAAAATTGATGATATATCTATTTTATGTACGAATACTGTGTACGTGGGAAAACGTGCATGAATATCTGTGAGTTGATTCTCTCTCTCTCTCTCTCTCTCTCTCTCTCTCTCTCTCTCTCTCTCTCTCTCTCTCTCTCTCGTTATTTCTGTTTATGCGCATAGAAAGCACTCTTGTTTGCATATATACATCTGCATACATTATATACAATATGCTGTACATATATACCCTGTGTAATACAGTACATGTACTGTACTGTACAGCCACTTTCATAACCAGCAGTTGAAATCATTTTGTATTCCAGAGCTCTGTCGGCATGTGGCATTGACATGAAAGTCCTTGAAATTGTATTAGATAAAAAAATATACATTTTATCAACAGTACGGAGTGTCCTTTACCCGTATTTCAGCAACCGCATCGACAAACACTCAAGTCTTTAAAAGTTCCATGTGAGGAAGAAGAGTTAAATGGAAATACCCTATTGGTAATATTTGTTCTGGCAATATTGTAAGTCATGTCGCTTCTTCGACCTTCACTTGTTTGTCGAAGTCATATCAGGTAAGAAAATGGTCGTTGTAAATATATTTTTAGATATATTAACTTTATCACTTACACAATTGTTCTGTGCATTAATACGATTACTAACAGGACCTCATTAAAACTGGGTGGTATCTAGTGGAGATATTTATTCATGAGAAGTTACAAGCTTTCCAGGACTGACTGTCCTCATCGTCTGGTATCAGTAGAATGACCGGACACATGGTCCAGCTGCATTTTCATGCGTATGGGGGAGGTGAATTCAAGCTCTTGTTTTTCCAATTCCGTGTGCTAGAAAGCTGGTAACTTTTCCTGAATAAATATCTCCGCTAGATATATATATATATATATATATATATATATATATATATATATATATATATATATATATATATATATATATATATATATATATATATATATATATATATATATATATATATATATATATATTATTTGTGTGCACCAGGGACTTTTTTATCAAAAATGGTTTTGTCGAACTTTCCCTGATTGTCTAGTATGCGTGTGAATGGCGACTGAGGTAGTTATCGTCACTTGTTTAGTGCTAAACGAGCGTGTATAAGGTGAACAGGTGCCTTTTGATATTCGGATGACGCGGTACAAGGATTTGATTTGATTTGTGCCTCGTGGGAGGCTAGTGTATTGGACACCCCCCAACCCTTCCTGTGAGAGGTGTAGCATCAGTAAAAGTTACATATACAGGACACCCGAAAGGGCTGAGTCACGTAGTGGAACAACCCTTGTTATAAGTGCTGGGCTTTAACACTGAAGTAAGTACAGTTCGAGCTAAACCTCTCTCTCTCTCTCTCTCTCTCTCTCTCTCTCTCTCTCTCTCTCTCTCTCTCTCTCTCTCTCTATATATATATATATATATATATATATATATATATATATATATATATATCATATTTACATTAATATTAAATAAATAGTACCGCAATCGGCCATTGGGAATGTGAGTCTTGAGCTGGAATCCGTTAGGTGTGGGTTTAAAACCAGTCGTAGAAGGGCTGATCTGGTGAAGTATTTCATAGCCTAGTCAAAATCCAGGAGTACAGGAATTCAGTTGTTCTCTTTTCCGGGCAGTGGACGGTGGAGTGTTGAAGCGTATCTTACTTACCTTGTGACGGACAATTATTTTATCGTGTGAATTGAATATATAGAATTTAGGCTAAAGTCCAAGCACTGACCTATGAGGTCATTCAGCGCTGAAACGGAAGTTGACAGTAATAGTTTGAAAGGTGTAACAGGAGGAAAACCTCGCAGTTGCACCATGAATCAATTGTTAGAAGATGGTGGAGAGCGACATGGAAGAAAGAATATGAAAGGAGGTACAGTAAAAGGAACGAAAGGGGTTGCAGCTAGGGGCCGAAGGCACGCTGCAAAGAACCGTAAGTAATGCCTACAATGCACCACATGAGGTGCACTGACGGCACTACACCTCTACGGGGATTTTTATCGTGTGATATACCGGTTAGGTCTAGCATTTCCCTAAGGATTAATTGAAAGTATTTGTTAATATCAAGTATTCAAGCCTGTAAGCCCCATGACCAACAGGAGAGAAGAGTTTTGCGAACGTCTCGTTGAGATCATTTCCTTGAAACTACAGTTCCTGTAAGGCTTCCAAGCCAGTCGTGGTTCGGTATTTCAACTTCGTTTATCAAATGAACTTCTGCAGTTGTGGAAACGATTATAGAGAACTGTGGACAGATATTGAAGCTGCATTGCTAAACTGATCCACGAAATTTTTGCTGGTAGGAGAGGAAAGTTGCTGGAGCGAGGGGCAAGATTATCAGGGAAGAGGACAGGTTAGACAAATGATGTTAGAAGGAAGTGTTCTGTTAAAAAATTAAATGAATCTGGTGGTGACAGGTGGAAGAGCCGAGGTGGTTAAGCCACACTTTCGTGGGGAATTCAGTATATAAGACCTTTGGAGTGTGTTAACAGTGATGTGCGTATGTGAGATTAGAAACTGTGGACGATTCGAGAAATTCAAGGAAGGAAAATTTACTTACAAGGAGGTATTCTTGAACTGAGTTTGGATCATGCGATTGGAGGAATGGCCCGGAACAGGGATAAGGAAAAACTGAGAATTCAAAGTAAGTAGAGCAGTATATAAACATTATTGCCTTTTGTAAACAATTGAGAAGAAGCTTTGAATCAATTTATCATCCTACCCCGTAGCATAACCGTTTTACTTTTACTGTACCGCCATTCATATTATCTTTCTTCCATCCTGCTATCCACCTTCTAACAATTATTTCATGGTGCAACTGCGAGGTTTTCCTCCTGTTACACCTTTCAAACCTACCTGCTCTCAACTTCCTTTCCACCGTGGCCTTTGGCCTAAACTCTATATTCCATTCCATTCCATAACCATTTTAACATTATCTCCTGTAACTTTTAGCACTTAAACCTCATTCCTACTAAAGATAACCATAGGTTGTGTCGCCAATGGGTATGTTCAAATGTTATAGCCTGAGAAGCGTAGTTGAAAAGATTTATTTGAAAAAAAGAAACAAAAAATTCGATCACGCTCGAATAACGAAAATCGCTTTGCAGCAAACTTTAGTTCCTTTCGTATTAGAAGCTATAAATATATAATATCAAAGAATTAGGCAATTCCCAATGAAACCCATCTAGCGTCCGTTGATCTAAGCGGACAATTGCGTACCTGGTAGGTATGTGTTGGAGAAAAGGTGTGTAGGTCAGTGCATATATATATATACATATATATATATATATATATATATTTATATATATATATATATATATATATATATATATATATATATATATATATATATATAAACAGACGTACACGTGTTTATAATTATATATGTGTATGCTTGCATATATACATGCACTGTCTATATATATATATATATATATATATATATATATATATATATATATATATATATATATATATATATATATATATATATATATATATATACTTATATATATGTATATGTATGCATATATATATATCTATATATATTATATATACATGTATGCATATATATACATACAGCATATATATATATATATAAAAATATGTGTATATATATACAATATATATAAATGTTTGTTTCTGTGTATGCGTCTAAATAAACAACGTAGTAAACAAAGATGCGAAACAGCCGAAGGAGAAAAGGAAGCTGAGAGGAGGAGGAGGAGGAGGAGGAGGAGGAGGAGGAGGAGGTGGAGGAGGAGGAGGAGGAATGAGTGTGACCATCTCGTCATTAATCTCATTAGAGCAGTGTTAACACAACTCCCCTCCATCCCCTAATCACCCCTCCCCCCTTCCCTCCTCCCCTACCTCCACCCCCTACCTGCTCCTCCCCTTCCTCCTCCACCTCCTCCCCTTCCATTCTTTGGATCTGATATTCGCTAAGCAAATAACAGACCGATAACCAGATTACATGATACACGAACGACGATAAAAAAAAGAGAGAGAGAGAGAGAGAGAGAGAGAGAGAGAGACAGAGACTGGTACATGTGTGTGTGTGTGTGTGTGTGTGTGTGTGAGAACGAATATCACCCTAATCAACATGATTAATCGAGTTACGTTTCCCTAGGATGAATTCGAGGTCTCTTATTCGACGGCATTTTTGGAACGGGCGCCGCCGCCGGTTTGAAATCCCGGGAATACGTTCAAAGTATTCTAAAAGCAGAAGGGGGATAACATTCCTAAAATTCCTAAGTGCATTTTGGTTTGACGTTCAATGAAATGCATTCACTACGATATCTTAAGCCTTAATACCTGTAAATATATATTCTGCTGTAAAATTATAGACCGTCATATATTTGATGAATGACTTAGCTTTGTTTTGATTTATATATATATATATATATATATATATATATATATATATATATATATATATATATATATATTGATTGGTGTCAAGATTATTTACGAAGGTATAAAAGAATGGTTGCTTATGTTAGAGATAGGCTTCCTTTGTCTAAGGGCAGTAAGCTAGAGAAAGCATTCAAGATTATTTGTGTGTGTGTGAGAGAGAGAGAGAGAGAGAGAGAGAGAGAGAGAGAGAGAGAGAGAGAGAGAGAGAGAGAGAGAGAGAGAGAATATTTCTTTTACCAAGTAGCAAGCAAACTACCGAATGCATATGTGCATATGTTAGAGAGAGAGAGAGAGAGAGAGAGAGAGAGAGAGAGAGAGAGAGAGAGAGAGAGGGCGAATGTTTAGTTTACCAAGTAGCAAACTAACGAATGCATATGTTTTAGAGAGAGAGAGAGTTTATCAAGTATCAAACAAGGAATGCACATGTTTTAGAGAGAGAGAGAGAGAGAGAGAGAGAGAGAGAGAGAGAGAGAATGTTTAGTTTATCAAGTATCGAACAAGGAATGCATATCTTTTAGAGAGAGAGAGAGAGAGAGAGAGAGAGAGAGGAGGAAGGAAGAAATCAACCAATCTCCTTTACCTTTGACAAAGCATCTTTGTGCAATTCAAAGCCTTACGGGTTTATGAAGCATTGTCCCGCTTTATGACGGGACCTCAGCTCCCCCGCGCAGTTCGGCATTGTACAGCATTGTACATAAAAGTCCATCGGCCACGATTTACCGTTCTTAAGAGTACCTGTACAGGCCAAATTGCTTATCAACAATAAATTCATAGATGTTTGCAAGGCCCTTTGGTGTTTAGTATTTTGATGGCTTTGATAAATGGCGGAGAGGGAGAACCCTCGGTTTTTTTTTTTTTCGTGTGTAGGTTTTTTCTTAGCTTATATAAATAGTTTTTATTTACGGTTTTCTTGTAATTAATTTCGGTCGATTTGTAGTTTTCTTAACTATTTCAGTAATCTCATTTACTATTATATGAGTATGCCTCATATCCTATTATATGAGTATGCCTCATATCCTATTATTCAACTATTTCAGTAATCTTATATCTTTACTATTTTAATACTCTCATATACTATTATATGACCGCTATATGAGTATGCCTCGTGTACTATTATTCAACTATTTCAATAATTTCATATAATTTTTAAAGGCAGATTATGGACGAATTATCTCTTAGCTTAATACTCATAAGTTTCACATACCAACAAACCACAAATTTAACTTCATTCACCAAATGAATTCTCTTCATTTACTTATTCACCAGCTGAATTTTCCTCATTTACTCGTTTATTCCTTATATATTTCATTTTGAGAGTCAATTTTTTTGCTTTTTTTGCTTTTATTCGGAATAGAATCAATATTTTTCAGAATCGATGAAAGGTTTCAACAAGCACTTTCCGATAAGTACTCAACAATTGTATGAATCGTTTAAGAAATCCCCAGTACTAATTTCAAAGTCGATTCTTTCATCCTAATATTCAGTTACCAGTGGGGATGTTTTGTGTGTATTGCGTTTCATATTGCTCTCTCTCTCTCTCTCTCTCTCTCTCTCTCTCTCTCTCTCTCTCTCTCTCTCTCTCTCTCGATATTCTGAAATAACCGCCGTTTTCTAGTATTTCATTAGCGGAGGATTCGGGTAAGGGGTCACTGGAGGTCATATTCCAATAACGTCGTAATTAGAAGGACAGACAGGTGACTTTTAAGCACCAATACGCAAATGAAAATGACAAATCTAAAATAAAATTAAATGAAAATCGAACGATAATTTATGCTTCATCTCGTTATTTGTACTCTGCTCAGGCTTTAGGGCATTAGTGTGATCCACTGCCGATTGCACAAGACAACCAAAGTCTGTTGCAAGTTACAAGATTTAACAGTTTTTTTTAGAGACTGAAGCATTAAAATACTTTTGATTTTTTGTGATTGCAGCGAACACCTGAATCGGGAAAGGAAAATGATTGAGGGTGTTAGTCATACATATGCAGTATATAATGTTCATATTGTTGTGGCAATTATATACACAAGCACGTGAACAAGCAAGTGTATAATTTTCCTATTTGGTGAATAAGAAACGTAAGAGGAGTTAACAAACTTATTCATTTCCAAACCAGGGGGTACTTGCTGGAGAACTTTCAAACCATATGACCCAGGGTTTCGTTTTTGTTTTCAAAATTTTCCATTCAAAAGTAGAACTGAGAATAGAGTAGGGAAATGTGAGTATTATGTATATATATATATATATATATATATATATATATATATATATATATATATATATATATATATATATATATATAATATATATATATATATAAATATATATATATATATATATATATATATATATATATATATATATATATATATATATTATATCTTTCCATTTCTATTTGGCATAAGTACAGAGCATGAGCTTTAATTCTGGTACACAACAAACTTTATATTTCGGCATCAGTCTCATTTCACTGTCAAGATGTAATCGATAACAGAATGCATCTGAGAAAGACCATCATCACGCTTAATTCCCAACAAATCAATTATATTGGGTGGATAGAGTCCAGAGGTCCACGACTAGTCCCTTAATCCCTTTTACACCATACCATGCTTATTTTGCCCTTGGGCAAGGGTCCGTGTGTCGTAAGGCCAGCTTAATCTTAAGTAACATTCGCTCTCCAAAAAAGTTAAATATGAGTTTTATGTCTTTTTGCTTTATATACTCTCTAAAATATGCTGTGGCGGATTTTGCCAAAAGTCTCTTACCCTCACAAAAGTAAATATGCTGTTGGGGATTTTGCCAAAAGTCTCTACCCTCACAAAACTAAAACTGATGATTCTTATGTCTTTTTGCTTTATATACTCTTTAAAATATCTTATGGCGTAGAGACGAAGAGTCCCTCCTCCCCGCCCCTGTCCCCAGAACCAGGAACAAGGAAGCCGCGTTTTTGCTTGTCACAGTCGAAGTCCGCCGCTGCACCTTGCTTGAAAGACTTCATCTGCCTCACAATGTCACCGGCTGCCAAATTTACACTAACTCTCGCCAATTATCCGGATCCCGCGTCCCTACACCACAAATGACAGCTGGCACAGCAAATGTCGGGTCTTGTTCCCCTCCCTTTAACACGGCACCCCTCACTCCCTTACACTCTAAATATCCCTTTATATTCTCCCCCACTTCCCTGCTCCGTTTCTCGCTCTCTCTCTCCCCTCTTTTATTTACAGTCTTCTGCCATTCGTCCTCCTCCTCCTCCTCCTCCTCCTCTTCCCCCACCCCTCACCCTTCCGACATACTTGTCTCCTCACCCACATCCCAAAATCTCACACCTCCTCCCCTGGACAATCTAATTATCTCTCGTAAGACCCATGTAAACAAACATAACCGCCCAGAGCACCTCGCTACGTCGATGATAATTTCAGATGAGTTTAGAGGCGGTAACGGTAGACAGTTTGGGGGAAAGGGGGGAGGGGTTTCCAGGGCGGGCTGGGATATGGGGTGGGGTAGGCGGGGGGTTAGTTAAGCCTGGAAAGAGGTATGGAACGGTATGGTGGCTGGTGGCGGGAGGGGGAGGAGGAGGTGGAGGAGAGGGCAGGCGTAAACTATTCGGGGCGTGGTGCCCAGTGGTCATATTTGGCACAGCCAAGGTCCCAAAGATGTCCCTTAAATTCGTTATTGCATCTCTTGATAACAGTACGTCTATTGCAGTCTGATATTTTATTGCGGAGCGCTTCTGCGGGAACCCATTCCACCTTGGTCTAGCGCACAGAAGGGCTTGGTCACGGGGCGAGATATACGTAATCCTTTTGTGAAGCCAATTCTGATCCGATCGCCTTATAGTTATTACGGAGAAACTTCCTCGCGGTGGTTTATGCGCGGTCTGTCCCTGTTGATTTATTCGGCCCCATTTTGCGCTTATCCAGTCTGAAGTGTTCACGAGACACTCTCTCTCCCAAGATGGCAGAGATGTCTCGGCGTCGTTTAACTCCGATTGTCCGGCGAAGCGGGAAAGCGTATTATATATCCCTGTCATGACAATATCTAAGTTGCCGGAGGAAAAGAAAGTGTTTGTATTGGTCTCTACTGGGTCTGGAACGAAGGGGCACTGATGAACGTTGCTAGATCACTCCCAGGGTTAATTTATTCGATTTGGGGGTACTTAGGAAATTTTCTGTGCTTTGGCAGTTACGCTTTAATTAAACTGCAGATGAATCCAAGTACACACATACATATATATATATATATATATATATATATATATATATATATATATATATATATATATATATATATATATATATATATGTATATATATATACATGTATATATATATATATATATATATATATATATATATATATATATATATATATATATATATATATATTCGATATATAATGTAACCAGTTTTTATTCCTTCACTATTTGATGCACACATCACCACAGCAGTACCTCTGGGGTCATCTCAGATGTTTGCACTTATAGTCTTCATCTACTTTTATCATTCTTATATTGAAACTTCAAGGTACACACGACGATCACGAACCGTTTTCGGGATGACTGACCTCTAACGGTTTTCAGTTTATTAAGAAATATTCTAAAACAGAACTGAAAACTTGGGAAATAAACCATCCCAAAAAACAGTTCGTCACCGTGACGTGACGAGAATACTTTTATATAATTTTCACAGAAGCTCACAGGAGTGATAAAAAAAAATGGTTGTTATTGGCCTCAGGAGAAGAGGTTCATCTGATATTTAGGAGACATTTGTTCCTACCAAGGGATTCACAACCCTTAAGTTGTCGACCCTTTGTCTTTGTATACACTAAATATGTAGCTGTAAATGTTTGAAACTTGCCAAGGAAGTCTCAGTAATTAGACCAACCTGACCTTACGTACCTGTCAGCTGCCGGTCTCAAGTGAGAGTGGATCATCTTTTTGGAAGCCATTTTAAACAGTTAGAAATAAATAATTAATGGAAGACGATAGTTTGATGAATAAGAATTCGTAATTCAGGAGTGCTAGGAAGAAGGAAGAGAGGATGATCTAGAAAGTGCTGGATTGATGGAGTGAAAGAAGAAGTAATGGAAATCACAAGGTTGATGAGAAAGGCGTAGTGTATGTTGGGGTGTCCGACATACTGCTGAGAACCTTCTGTATAGAAATATAAAGCGGCTAACGATGAGGGCTTCATTCAGTATTCTGTAATCAAAGTATGCATGTGGCAGTTTCCATTATCCCGTTGTTTATCTGGAGTAACTCCCTGCTAGTGGAACGGCTGAACCATAATTATAATTTATATATATATAACCATAATTTATAATTTATATATATATATATATATATAATTATATATATATATATATATATATATATATATATATATATATATATATATATATATATATATATATATATATATATATACTGTATATATACAGTATAGCCTATATATATCTATATATATATATATATATATATATATATATATATATATATATATATATATATATATATATATATATATATATATATATATATATATATATATATATATAGCTATATATATATATATAGCTAAATATATACAAGGAAAAAATACAAGGATATCTATGTAGTAGATAAAATAGTGTCAAGACTGCAGAATAGTATTTTTAAGGGTGACATATTCAAGGAATCTGATCAGATGACAACTCGATCTTATAAAAAAGACAAAATTTGAAAATAGCATCATGCAAGCAACAGCAACGAACCAGAAACCATTTTTTTTTCATCTCTCTAGTAATGCACGAACCCTGGGTATAAGGGCGTAAGGTATCGCGGTGAGGAAACACAAAATGATTCCTACGAGCGCCTTAATCTGGCTATAGACGGATTTTCATAATGGTAACTTAAGTTGAAGAGAAATGAATGAAAAGAACCACTGTAGTCTTTACTTAATGTTCTTTGCAGCGTTCCTTCGGCCCCTAGCTGCGACTCCTTGCATTCCTCTCACTGTACCTCCATTCATATTCTCTTTCTCCCACCTGACTTTTCACTCTCTTCTAACAATTGTTTCATAGTGAAACTGCTTGGTTTTACCTTCTGTCACACATTTAAAACCTTTATACATTCAAATTCCCTTTCAGCACTGAGTGACCTCATAGATCCCAGAGCTTGGCCTTTGGCCTAACTCTGTATTCTGTTCTGTTCTGTTACACCTTTATAACCTTTTTACTATCAATTTCCTTTTCCGAGCCGAGTGACCTCATAGGTCCCTACGTTTAGGCTTTGGCCTAAATTCCATGTTCCAAATACAAATATGTAGGCGGTAAACTAAATGAAAAGAGAATTATGGCAACGGAGGGCCTTTGGCCTAAATTTTATATTCCAATTCCAAATTTATGGGTGGTAAGCTGACAACGACAACAGAATTATGGCAACGGAAAGAAAGTAAAAATGTAGGCTATTTAAATATCGCCACGGCATAATGCGCTCAGCAGAAAAGCTCCGCCGACGGGAGAAGAAGAAGATCCGAGTGAATAAAGAAACGACGTCCCCGTTTTTTTTTAAACTCTCTAACCCCGAGAGCCAAGACTTTCGAAATTTTGTTGAAAAACTCTCGTCGAGTTCCCTTCCATTCACTTTCCCCTTCTTTTTCCCCTCGCCCTCGAAGCCCCACACCCTTACTCCCTTAGCGTTAAATTGTCCCGATTAAGCGATTAATAGCTGTAATCCCTGAGCGACCTGTAGACCGATGCACGATAACTTCCAGCGACGTACGATACTGACGTAAAGAGTAATCCGCGTTTCAGGTCGTTTCTTTTTCGTAGATATATGAGATTTGACTTGCCTATGTTTACGTAACCCTCGAAAGAGGGTCTACCTGCCCCGTGGCCCGGGAAGCACCGTGTGTTTATCCGTAAAAGGGGTGTAATTTGGGTGTAATTTTCTAGGCATTTGATCTATGCACCAAAGATAGCAGTCAAAGATTCGTGATGAATGCACCGTGATTGTAATTGTCCGTAGAGACCAATAATTACATGGGGGTAACCTGCCGCCCGTCGCCTTCTCTCTCTCTCTCTCTCTCTCTCTCTCTCTCTCTTTTCGAGATTTGTTCTATCTATTTTCTTTCTTTTCTTGTTGTCTTTCTTTGTCTTTAACTGTTCCATAATCTTTTATTACCTCTCTCTCTCTCTCTCTCTCTCTCTCTCTCTCTCTCTCTCTCTCTCTCTCTCTCTCTCTCATACGATTTTCTGATCTTGTTTTTTTACTCATCTTTCTCTCTTCAATACTTTTTGACCTTGTATTATCTCATCTCCACCTCCATTACCTCTCTCTCTCTCTCTCTCTCTCTCTCTCTCTCTCTCTCTCTCTCTCTCTCTCTCTCTCTCTCTCATCCGTTTTTATGATCTTGTTTTTTATTTCTCTTTCTCTCTTTAGGATTTTCTGACCTCTTGTTATCTCATCTCCACCTCCATCATTATGCTCTCTCTCTCTCTCTCTCTCTCTCTCTCTCTCTCTCTCTCTCTCTCTCTCTTACACTTTTCTGATCTTGTTTTTCATTCATCTTTCTCTCTTTAATATTTTCTGACCTCGTGTTATCTCATCTCCACTTCCAACATTACCCTCTCTCTCTCTCTCTCTCTCTCTCTCTCTCTCTCTCTCTCTCTCTCTCTCTCTCTCATACATTTTCTGATCTTGTTTTTTATTCATCTTTCTCTCTTCAATGTTTCCTGACCTTGTGTTATCTCATCACCACGTCTTACTATTATCCACTCTCTCTTTCTCTCTCTCTCTCTCTCTCTCTCTCTCTCTCTCTCTCTCTCTCTCTCTCTCTCTCTCTCTCTCTAAATAAATAAATAAATAAATAAATAAATAAATAAAATCTTGCTACAGCCTTTTTAATAATTTTTTTTATCATTTATCTCGATATTTCTCTTTCTCCGTGATTTCAATCGACCCATATCCCAATTCCATCATTTATTTACAAACATAACACCCGTTCTTGCGTCATACGACGCAAGATCAAGTGATGCGTCAGCGAACACGCTCTACGAATGACGCAGGAAGATTTTTCCCTTGTTGTTGTTGCTCAAGCTGACCTTATGCCAGCACGGGCTCTTGCTCGAAACAGCAACCCGTAAATGTCAGTTTAACACGATGGAATTGCAAGCAGTAGTTCTTCCGTTCTGAACTAAATATAGAATTTAGGGCAAAGGCCAAGCACTGGGACCAATGAGGTCATTCAGCGCTGAAACGGAAATTGACAGTAAAAGGTTTGAAAGGTGTAACAGGAGGAAAACCTCGCAGTTGCACTAAGAATCAAATGTTAGAAGATGGTGGGGAGTGAGATGGAAGAAAGAGAATATGAAAGGAGGTACAGTAAAAGGAACGAAAGGGGTTGCGGCTAGGGGCCGAAGGCGCTCTGCAAAGAACCGTGAGTAATGCCTACTGTACACCGCATGAGGCGAACTGACGGCGCTACCGCCTCCCTAAGGGGTTCTTCCGTTCTGATTGCATGAATCAAGCAATTGCAACGCTCGCTTATGCATGCCGTTTGGGAAGAGGAGAATGCCGAACGAAATCTAATTATACAGATTTTCCTTCACACGATGAAGCCCACAGCGGCTGTTTTCGTAACGAGACGCCATCGAGAGCGTGGTAGATGCGGAGATGTAATTCTTTGAAGTGTGTGATTTTGTATATACAGTATGTATACATTCAGGTGTTTATGATTTTATTTTATTGATACCCTTTTTTTCTCTTATATGCAGAGAGAATACACAATTTAGGCCAAAAGGCCAAGCTCTGGGACCTGTGAGGTCATCCAGCGCTGAAACGGAAATTGACAGTGAAAGGTTTGAAAGGTGTAAGAGGAGGAAAAAAAGTTAAGTATGCCTTAGTTTAACCAGACCACTGAGCTGATTAACAGCTCTCCTAGGGCTGGCCCGAAGGATTAGACTTATTTTACGTGGCTAAGAACCAATTGGTTACCTAGCAACGGGACCTACAGCTTATTGTGGAATCCGAACCACATTATAGCGAGAAATGAATTTCTATCATCAGAAATAAATTCCTCTAACTCTTCATCAGCCGGTCGAGGGAATTGAACTCCGGCCCATCGAGTGACAGTCCGAAGCTCTACCGACTCTCCCAACTGTAAGAGGAGAAAAACCTCGCAGTTGCACTATGAACCAGTTGTTAGGAGAGTCGAAAGTAAGATGGAAGAAAGACGATATAAACGGAGGTACAGTAAAAGGAATGAAATCTGTTGCAGCTAAGGGCCGAATGGACGCTACAAAGGACCTTAAGTAATGCTTACAGTGCACTGCACTAGGCGCACTGACGGCACTAACCCCCCCACGGGGTTTTTTCCCCCTTAAAGCAAGGCATTGTCTACGTCACTCTGTCCTTGCTCTGTGTTCTTCTCCACCCTTACCTGCGACCCACAGCAGTTGACAAGGTGGGCTGAGGTTTTTTAAGCAAAGCATTTATACTAAAGTTTTAAATTAAGGATTTTAAATAAGAAAAATATAAAACAACAAGATTTTAGGTTATGATAACAGCTCCCGTAGTTGCAGAGGCTAAATCTAGCAACCTAATTTCTGGAAGAGAATGTTGGCGTTGATGTTATTTATGATATTGGTTTTCACTCAGTGTCATATACATATATATATATATATATATATATATATATATATATATATGTATGTATATATAATATACATTTGTATATATATATATGTATATATATATAATATACATTTATATATATATATAAATATGTATATATATATACATACATATATACTCGTATATATATATATATATATATATATATATATGAATGAAAACCAATATAAGCAATATCGACTATTTATTATAAATCCAGCCACTATATATAATTTAGGTGTCGTATGTATGCCAATGTATATGTATACTTACTGAAGACTACAAATACTAAGAAAAGTTTAGCGGGAAGACCTTAGGGCGAATAGTGCATACAAAAAGAGGTCTTGGTATTTATTGGCTTTTCTATCTTCGTTAGGTAAAGGGAAAGTGTCCTGGGTGGGTTTCGAAATGGAACAGAATCATCGACGGGATATGGGGAAAATGTTATATTGTTCTTGCACTGCCTTCGGCAATTTTTTTTTTGTAGTAAATGTTTTAACGTCCTAAAGTTACAGTAATTCCTGCATGGACATACACATGCAACCACACACACACATATATACACATATATATATACACATATATATATATATATATATATATATTTATATATTCATATATATATGTATTCACATAATTTATATATTCATATATAATATATATATATATATATATATTATATATATTATATATATATATATATATATATATATATATATATATATATTTCATAAATATACATGTGCAGTGTATGCATATATATATATATATATATATATATATATATATATATATATATATATATATATATATATATATATATATATATATATATATATATATATATATATATATATAGTGTACCAGTGTATACATACAGTTCTGGTGTATGGAATGTCAGTATTTTCGTATTACAAGACAACTTTTCTCTCCACTGATAAACGAGAATGTTTTCATCACAAAGCAACAGAAATTTGAGAGAGAGAGAGAGAGAGAGAGAGAGAGAGAGAGAGAGAGACCTGATGATAAAAAGTCTGCCCATCGCTGACGATAATAAGGTAATTGTAGCTGACGGAGACGGTGGTAAAGGGTAACAACACATAGGGCTGCCGAGGGGGTAGTTTGCGTGGGTTGTTAGCCATGATTGAGGCCACTTAACGAGCAATCACAGCTACTCAGAACCACTCTTGTCCTCCCAGACTCCCCGCCTCCCTCCCTCCCGGTGACAAGGCTTGACACCCCATCCCCTCCCCCGCCACCCGCCCCACCATACGCCCTCCTCCTCCTCGTATGCGTAAGCAGCGCATAGGGCGTTAGTTTTCTTTTCATACAACTGCCCGCTCGATCGATGGCTGATTGTTAATTGGGAGGATCAAAAGGAACGTTCTTCTTTCACTTCTTGTTTCTTTAAATTTCACGTAGGTTCTTTTCGTGTCTGTTAATTAGGGGTTAGAGGTTGGGTCTCTTCTTATATTTGTATTTCATCAGTTATATATTTCTCTTCAGAGCATCCTTTAAATAATTAGTGAAAGACCATTGAGAGAAAAACAGGCAAGTCACCAAGATCCTTCAAGTGCTAAATCAGTCATTTCACGGATTCTCGAAGAAGGCTTATCAACAGCTCTTCACATCAACACGTACTGACCGACTACTTACCTATATGCTAAATAGACCTCTACCACTTTCTTAAATACTAGGACTTTCCATGACAAGCTTCCACTCCAGTCTGGTCAGCACTCTGTTAACTTAAAAATTTGTATTTTTTTTTTTTTTTGCTTTTTCAGCCCTTCTCTCTAAATTCAACAAGTTTTATATTTTCTTAATTCACGGGCCATAATTATCATAATTTCTATCAGTCCTTGCGTGTATTTCACTTTTCTGCCATAAATTGGAAAACTGCAGTATCTGCAAAATTTCCGAAATTGAGATATGCCACTTATTGGGGCTCGTGAAACACTAATACACAAGCAACTGCAGTTTCAGAACGATTCTTCAATGCTTTATTTATGGGGTCCCATTTGCAGTATCTACAAAATAGTAGTAAGGCAAGGGAAAACTGCAGTATCTGCCATTTTTCTCAGTTTTGTATTTTTGCAGATACTGCAGTCTTCTATTTCAGGACAGTTCTTCTTCTGTAGATTCTGCTTCTTCCGTGAAGCTCGTTTTTATTGCTCCTCTACCTTCCTTTCCTCACCTATTTTGTGATTCAACCCTTTTCTCATCTTAGTCCTAAATATTTCTATAAAAGTCATTCCCTTCCGTTCATTCTTCTACCCCTTCCATTCATTCTTCTACCGTCCGCACTAAAAGTGAGTGTATTATCTTTATTATCTTCCTAGCTTTTGAAGTGGAGAGGGTTAAATTTTATTATGTCTTGGAATGTATTAGAATGTATCTGAATGTTATATGAATTTGCTGTATGTCATATCTGTACGCTCACCGAACAATAAAGTTCAGGGAACTGTTTTCCATGCCAAACTATGATTAAAATCTATTAAAATATAGAACTAACAAGTCTTATCAGCAAAATATTTTCATTTAGCAATAGAAAAATTGACAACTGTCGATGATACCCTTCTCTTATTCTCACTTATAATAATAATAATAATAATAATAATAATAATAATAATAATAATAATAATAATAATAATAATAATAATAATAATAATAAGTGGGACACCAGAGTAGACGAGAAAGAAAGAGAAAAAATTGATAAGTATCAAGACCTGAAAATAGAAATAAGAAGGACATGGGACATGACAGTGGAAATTGTATCTATAATCATAGGAACACTAGGCATGATCCCAAGATCCCTGAAAAGGAATCTGGAAAAACTAGATGCCGAAGTAGCTCCAGCATTCATGCAGAAGAGTGTGCTACTAGAAACAACGCACAAAGTGAGAAAAGTGATGGACTCCTAAGGGGCGGGATGCAACCCAGGACCCTCACACTGCAAAAACCACCCAGTCGAATAGGATGACTGAGATGGACAAAAAATAAAAAAAAATGATAATAATAATAGAGACACCAACAAAGAAACAGCATGAAAAGCAAGTGAAATATCAAATAGTTTGTACAGTAGTCGATCGTAAATGATGAAAACACATGTGTTCCAGTCACTAATTAAAAAGTTCACCACAAATCTCTAGTCTTACCGAGTCCTCAAGTCCTCTCCAGAACTGCCGCAACAGCAGGTGGCGGCTGTAGCAGCCCTTTTAATACGGCCATCGTGGAAACCATTGTCCTAGAGACACGGTAAATCGAGATTCCCTTTTTTGTTTAAAATCCCACAAAAACGCGAAGTCGACGTCATTGTTTCAGACTGCAGGGACGGCGCATGCGCGAGATTATTGTTTGGTAAAATGACCCCTTTCGTCGAAACAGTTGGTTAAAAGTCTCTCTTGATATACGCGTCTTTCACTCTCAGGCGATTGTTTTGGTTAAGCTCTGGGTCGGGAGGAGAGCTCGAGGGGATGTTTTCCTTTTTTCCTTCTCTTTTTTTCGTAATTATTGTTCTTTTTGTGGTAATGAACCGCGAATGAATCGGATTTTCTCTTTCTATGAAATTGACTCATTTCTGGAATCCTTTCTCGCGTGTCAGATGGCGTTCAGCACTCCAGAGGTTGAGGTCGATGAAGCTGCCTTTCTTGCGATTGTTACTCGAGACCAGTGAGCGTTTAAAATATTAAAGTTCTATTCTTCGCATCTGCTAAACACTAGCTAAGACGCAACATGAACGCAAAATGGTTAAAAAGGTAATTTCGAATCTTCTGTCTGTTTCATTTGATGATTTGTAATTTATAACTGCGTAACACCAATGAAGATGTAACATGAATGCAAAATGGTTAACTCGAAAGAATTATTTTGTAATCTGTTGTTAGTAGCACTTGTAGATTTTTTTTTTAATTTAGGTTTAGTTTTAATCAGTGACATGGGATATAAAATGAGGTATGAATTTGCCTGTTTTGAAAGTTTTTGATATATAAGCATTTTCACTATAATATATATATACATATATTGATACACAAACTATATTATATAAATTATATATATATATATATATATATATATATATATATATATATATATATATATATATATATATATATATATATATATATACATACATATATATATATATATAAGTACGTATGTATATATATATATATAAAAGGATATATATGGAAAGGATCACAATTATTGTCCTTAAATCACTACGGTGTATTGCGGATGATCTTTGAGTCGAACCTTTCACATTGTTTCACACATTCTTCTGCTAACATTATTTTTCATTGGGGAAACAAGAGGTAACATATTCTCGGCATTTCTTTTTGTTCATTTACGTATACTCTCGTGGATGTTTTTACAGAAATTAATTATTCCCAGTTATGAAATTGTAATTTTCAAGTATGTCGATTAATGATCATAAATTTTGTTGCAGAAGTTACCGAAACATGGTATTTCGTACCTTATTTATATTTGAGTTGCCTAAATCAGGATGCTCTTATGCTAAGATCTATTTGGCATCTTCAATCGAGGTTGAAGGAATGCCATTATTATTATTATTATTATTATTATTATTATTATTATTATTATTATTATTATTATTATTATTATTATTATAACTCTTTGGGTAGCTTTTCTTATGTAAGTACTGTAATTAGACAGTAAGGCACTGGCAAAGTTGGTTATCAGCTTAGATTTGCGAGGGCAGAAAGCTGAGCTTGAAGGATGCTCTGGTTGTAGAAATTTATGATGTCACATTGCAAGGACATGAATTAGTTACCTGATGTGGCCGTGAAAAGTCCGATTATAATATTACAGGGCCAACTGGAAAATAGCGTTAGAGATCAGGTAGTGAGTTGATAGAACAAACTGGGATGTTCCGTGACTAATTATGTAATAAGTAAACAAATAAAAAGATAGGAAAGAAATAGAATGTGTTAGAGAAGTTGATGAAGCAATGGGGAGAAATATTATCTTGGAGTTGATAACTTCAGGTGTTGTCTGTACCATGAAGAAAAGACAAACCTCTGCCTCAGGATTAGGTTGGCAAAATTAGTATAAATTTATGATTTTTATCTGCGTTGCTTTATAACGAAATGGGCGCGGAACTTTTAAGTTCATGTAGAATTTAAAACTACAGCCGAGTAGTTTTTTCATGTGTTGGGAAGTTGTCTGATTACGAAGAAAAAAATAAAGTAAAAAAAAACACTTAAAAATTTTAGTCGTTTTTGTGATTTAGATTTTGTTTTTAAAGTTGTTCTATTTATGGTTTTCACAGGATTACGAGTTTTAAAGAATTTTTATTACAAATTTGAAGACTTGAAAAAAGGACCAAGGGGTAGGAAAGGGTGAAATAAGAATATTATTTTAGAAGGGATGGAATGAGAGATATGAAAGAAGGACAAACCTACCTATTAAAAAAAAAATTAAACATCCTACAAGCAGTAAAAAAAAAAAAAAAAATATCAGCAAATATAAAGAGGAGTGGTTGAAAAAGAAAGAGAGAGAGAGAAAAATGCCCGAGATTCTTCTCACAGGACATTTCTGTCAAGTATATACAACCGTCATTAAGTTCAGGCACGTTTAAAGTGTCCCTGTGTGGCTTCCATAAGACGGGGAAATTTTTGGTGAAAATGGCAACACGGATGCCAAAGGAAAGGGACCGAGTTAAGGACTGTTCTCTCTCTCTCTCTCTCTCTCTCTCTCTCTCTCTCTCTCTCTCTTTCTGTTCCTCTTTACTTTTCTTCTCCTTTTTCGTAGTCTCCTTCGTCTCATCCTCAACACCCTCCCCCTCCTCAAACCTACCCTTCTCCCACCCTCTCGGCCTCTCTCTCTCTCTCTCTCTCTCTCTCTCTCTCTCTCTCTCTCTTCTTCTCTTGTTCTTCTTCTTCTTGCTTACTTTTCTTCTCCTTTTTCGTAGTCTCCTTCGTCTCCTCCTCAAGCCTACCCCTCCCCCACCCAAACCACGCCCCCCCCCCCGTCTCTCTCACCTCTCTTTTCTTCTCTTCTTCTTCTTCTTCTCTTCTTCTTCTTCTTCTCTTCTCTTTTCTTCTCCTTTTTCTATCTCTCCTCAAGCCTACCCCTCCCCACCCAAACCTATCTCTTCTTCTCTCTCTCTCTCTCCTATCTGTTCTTCTTGCTAACTATTCTTCTCCTTGTTCGTAGCCTCCTTCGTCCTCTGTAACATCTCCTCCCCAGATCTACTCCTCCCCCACCCAAACTTCCTTACTACCCATCTCCTCCCCCAACCCCTCACTCTCTCTTACTCCCCTCTCCTCCCCCCCCACCCCCACCCTTCACTCTCTCTTACACGTTGCTGGGGAGAGTTTTCGGGGGAAATTGTGATGCCCAGGGGAAATTTTTTTTTCTCCCCGGTCTGAAATGTCCCTAACGAGGAGGAATATTGTGAGTTACGAGATGAAGAGGAAGGACGGGAGAGGAAAAAGTAGGGAGGGGGAAAAAGAGAGAGAGGAAAAAAGAAGAGCACGTGGGGAATGGAATGATAAAGAATACAAAAAAAAAGGGGACACAGCAATAAAGTGAGGGGAAAGGGAGAGATTATGAAATAAGGGAAAAAAGATGAAGAAATGATGTTGGGGAAGGCGTGAATTGTGACGAGGGAAATGGAAATACAAAAGAAGATAAGAG
>NC_089754.1:47994770-48007270 GCF_040412425.1 Macrobrachium rosenbergii
GAGGTTCTCGTCTCTTCTAATTTCGTTTATTCTCTCTCTCTCTCTCTCTCTCTCTCTCTCTCTCTCTCTCAGCTTTGATACCTTCCTCTGCCTCTAAACATGAATTGTTACCTAAACTGTTACTTGATTTCAACTAGATTAATTCTCTCTCTCTCTCTCTCTCTCTCTCTCTCTCTCTCTCTCTCTCTCTCTCTCTCTCTCTCTCTCGATTTGTTTGGATTTGCAACAAGTAGCTCACTTTTAACTAACTCCTGCATTATGTTTCGAGTGCTTATTCCAAGTGTCGGGAAGAATTGATTTCCATACACATGGTCCTCCAAATTCTTTTCCATTCAGAAACCTGTCTCACTTAGCGGAAGTTTCTATTGTATTGTTAGTGGTCCCTTTAAACATTGTTTGATTGTTGAATATCATGGCCATGAGTCTTACTTTTATTTTATAGATATTTATTATATTATATTATTTATTATTATTATTTTATTATTATTATTATTATTATTATTATTATTATTATTACTGGAAGGAAGTAGACCCTTTTTCAAGCATGTTTTGTTGAAAATTCGTATAATGCAGCCATGCTTTTCAACAAAATATTATTATTATTATTATTATTATTATTATTATTATTATTATTATTATTATTATTATTATTATTATTTATTTATTTATTTTTTTTTTGTCTATCGTAGTCATCCTATTCGACTGAGTGGTTTTTATAGTGTGGGGTTCCGGGGGATCCCGCCTCCTTGGAGTCCATCACTTTTCTCACTATGTGCGCTGTTTCTAGTAGCACACTTTTCCGCATGAGTGCTGGTGCTACTTCGGCATCTAGTTTAGCCAGATTCCTTTTCAGGGATCTTGGGATCGTGCCTAGTGCTCCTATGATTATGGGTACAATCTTCACTGGCATATTCCATATTCTTCTTCTTCTTCTTCTTCTTCTTCTTCTTCTTCTTCTTCTTCTTCTTCTTCTTCTTCTTCTTCTTCTTCTTCTTCTTCTTCTTCTTCTTCTTCTTATTATTATTATTATTATTATTATTATTATTAGTCTATACATGTTCTTTTGCATTAGAATAAAAATCGATAACATCAACGTCCCACCACCAAACAGCGGAAGAGTAATTGTCTGGCATAATAGAATCCTTTCCTAGTGGTTCCAGATGCAGTCGGCTTGCCCACTGAGGAAAAAGTTAGGATATTGTTGGCATTCATTAATATTCCCTTAGAAAACACGCATTTCGGGTCACAGAAGCCTAGGTTAAGCAATTCACGGTTAAATATAGATTTAAATATTCTTCCCCCTCTTCAGGAGTTTTCACACTTTTTTTCAAAGTGTCTTTGTGGTTTGGTGGTGGTTAATAAAAACTGCGAAATCTCTCTTGAGGTTAGCAGAATGTTCAATTGCATAGAATTGTAAATCTTTAACTTAGTTATTGTTAAACTATTATTCTATTTTGCTGATGTACGTTAAATTTCATCTGTTGATATATACGGTATTACTTAAGTTCAACTGCCATGTTAGAATGGCAACGGGCTAAATGCGATTATATGATTTAAATAGACTACATATATGGGCTGTGAGTGAGGGTTTTAGCTTCCGTCAAGTAAAATGTGAACAAGACGAATTTTATACACACACGTACATATATATTTATGTATGAATAAATATATGTAAATATAAAATGAAACGTCCGTAATTGGACCGTAATTGGACCGTAATTGGACCGTAATGACGCCATCCGTGTTCGCTCTCTCTCTCCGAATATGGCAGAATCTCTGCCATATTCAGTATATGGCAGAGATTCTGTCTCTCCTCTTATTCACTTAGAGAATTAGAGACCAATTGAGCGTTAATTAAATAAAGGAAGCTCCAAGGAGCAGAATGTCTGTCGATGGGTATATAACCATTAAATAATATTGTGTATTTACGTATTTATCTGTTACTGCGTATGTGGTCCCTTTGAATTTCTAATTCCCTCAGAACTGTTTAGGTTCCTAAAGGTCGAAGATGGGAGGAGGATAAGTAAAACAATACAAATATGTGACAGAATTTATATTTCGACTAAAAATGGACGAAAAATTAAAATTTCTCTTGGGCCGATCGCTGGGATATCGCTGAAATTGGCATTCAGGCCCTAAGTATCGTATAATGAAAATGGTAGTCGTGTAATGGTTGTACCTTTATTTCTTGAAATGTTACAGTCTTTACATTTATTGCATAGTTAACGTATTAATATATATATATATATATATATATATATATATATATATATATATATATATAATATTATGTATATATATATATATATATACATATATATATATATATATATATATATATATATATATATATATATATATATATATATATATATATATATATATATATATATATGTGTATATTACACATATATAAAATCAAGATAGTATATAGTTAAGCAAAATTATATACTTATATATATGCGGAATATAGGGATATACTATTTATTTGCACATATTGTAGTTGATTCAAAACTAGTAGCCAAAATTAATTTCTTCAGGGATGAATCACGTGATGAAAACTTGCCATTAGCTTCATATTTTCAGCCAGCAGTCTGGTGACTCCCTTACATCCACATTAAACAGTACACCGCTATCTTATGCGTACTTTGCCTCTTCAGGTCTTTTTCTCCGTCCTCTTCAACGCTACTGAAGTTTACATTTTTAGTTTTCTGAAAGGGAAACTATTGTGACGGCTTTTTCTGTCCGTCCGCACTTCTTTCTGTCCGCACTTTTTCTGTCCGCCCTCAGATCTCAAAAACTAATGAGGCTAGAGGGCTGCAAAGTGGTATGTTGATCATCCACCCTCCAATTATTAAACATACCAAATTGCAGCCCTCTAGCCTCAGTCGTTTTTATTTTATTTAAGGTTAAAGATCGCCGTAATCCAGCTTCTGGCAACGTAACAACACAGGCCACCACGGCCGGCTGAGAGTTTCATGGGCCGCGGTTCATACAACATTATACCGAGACCATCTAAAGACAGATCTATTTTCGGTAGCCTTGGTTATACGCTGTACAGAAAACTCGATTGCACCTAAGAAACTTCGGCGCATTTTTTTTATTTTATTTTTTTTTTTACCAACACTGATTTGCCTTTTCACCCACGTTAAACTTTAGCAACGTCTTCGCGTTTCTACATTTCTCTAATTAACTTCGACCTCTTTGCTTTCATCTACATTTACATTCACGGCGCATTGTCTTATTTCAACGCTTCTTACCTGCATCGGTCCTTTCTCTGTATTTTTGCAAAACTCATTCATTACTGATTTTAAACGGCCAGGCAGATACAGGAAACCTGTGTGAAATAGGTAGTTAATCATCTTTTACACAAAATCAAACTCTTCAGTCTACATATTTTGAATCATAATAACTTCGATGATAAAACCTACAGATTAATGACCTTTTCAGTGAAATCTCATCTACGCCTTGAACACTGAAATCATTATTCTGCCCTAAAATGGAAAACTGCAGTATCTGCAAAATTATCGAAATTGAGATATGCCACCTACTGGGCTCGTGCAACACTAATACACAAGTTACTGCAGTTTCAGAATGATTCATCAGTGCTTTCCACTAGTATTTAGGGGGTCCCATTTGCAGGATCTTTAAAATCGGTAGTAAGGCAAGGGGAAAACTGGATTATCCGCCATTTTTCTCAGTTTTGTATTTTTGCAGATACTGCAGTCTTCCATTTTAAGGCAGTATTAGTGTCGTTAGCGTTTTCCAAGTAAATAAACGTTACTTTCAGCTTTGCTCTTTAATCTCATATTTCTCGAGTCCATATTGTGTATGGGAGCGCAGGAGTTCACCACCGACGAATTTATTCCCTTTATTTAATCACAGCATAAATGGTCTCTAATTAAGAGAACTGGCAGGAACTCGCACGTACTGTGTACATTGGTGCTAGGGACGCTTCGCTTTGCTTTATATTTCGCAGTTCTTGGTATGGAGCACAGTAGAGAGAGAGAGCGCGCACACACACACACACACATACATATATATATATATATATATATATATATATATATATATATATATATATATTATATATATATATTATATATATACACACATACCTACAAACAACATACACACACACATATATATATATATATATACATGTATATATATTATATATATATTTATATGTATATATATATATATATATAATGTGTATGTATATATATATATATGTATATATATGTATATATATATATATTATATATATATATATATATATATATATATATATATATATATATATATATATATATATATATATATAATGTGTATATATAGTGTGCACGTGATGTCATATGTGTACATATACCTATGAACGATTCTATGTGCTGTAGGTGTACGAGAGAGAGAGAGAGAGAGAGAGAGAGAGAGAGAGAGAGAGAGAGAGAGAGAGAGAGAGCAAATCTCAAACGAAATTATCTTCTACAAAGCGTACCTAAAAAAGAAAAAATGACGATCAGGGATTTCAGCGAGAGAAGAAATTAGTCGAGAGGATCAAAGTTATGAATTGAATTTTCGAACAGTTGGAGGCGCGAATTTTTTTTTTTTTTTTTGAGATGAAGTTTACGAACAAAAGTTAGCGTCCTAATGGAAATTTGGAAGTGTCAGAAATTAGTTTTATGAAAAGTTATGGATCATAATATGCATCGTGAATTGACAACAAACTCTTTTGTGTTTTGTTGATTTTATTCCTATAAGTCCATTTTTTTAATAAGTTAGAAATATCTATCTTGAAAATGGAGGCACCGCGAGGCATTTGAAAACAAAAGTGTGAATAACAGTTTTATTTGGAATTGGTTTGAGAAACACAAACAATTGTAATAAAACAATCTCGACAACAAAAGTGTGAATAACAGTTTTATTTCGAATTGGTTTGAGAAACACAAGCAATTGTAATAAAACAATCTTGAAAACAAAATAAAACAATTTGGAACTGGTTAAAGAAAACAAACAATTGTAATAAAACAATCTCGACAACAAAATTGCAGTTTTATTTGGAATTGGTTTGAGAAACACAAACAATTGTAATAAAACAATCTTGAAAACAAAAGTGTGAATAACAGTTTTATTTAGAATTGGTTTAAGAAACACAAACAATTGCAATAAAACAATCTTGAAAACGAAAGTGTGAATAACGGTTTTATTTTGAATTAGTTTAAGAAATGCAAACAATTGAAATAAAACAATCTTGAAAACAAAAGTGTGAATAACAGTATTATTTTGAATTGGTTTAAGAAACATAAACAATTTCAATAAAACAGTTTTGAAAACAAAAATTGTGAATAACAATTGCATTTGGAATTGGTTTAAGAAACACAAACAATTGCAATAAAACAGTCTTCACGACAAAAGTGTGAATAACAGTTTCATTTGGAATTGGTTTAAGAAACACAAACAACTGCAATAAAACAATCTTGAAAACAAAAGTGTGAATAACAATTCTATCTAGAATTGATTTAAGAAATGCAAACAATTGCAATTAAACAATCGGTTATACATTAGATATAACTGCATTTAACATTCATAAATCATTTTATTGAACAAACTTTTTACAATAACAAGCCGTGATATTTTAGCATTTGGTTTAAAGCAGGAGCCACAAGGCATTTGACAACAAAAGTGTGAATAACAGTTCTATTTGGAAATGGTTTCAGATTGGCAAGCAATTGATATTAAAAATCGTATTTACACAAACAAATAACTGCATTTTATTAAAACGATTTAACAATAATAATCGTATTCAGGAAACATTTTACAATCACAAACAGTGATATTTTGACATTTGGTTTGAAGGAGAAAACACAGGTCATTCGAAAACAAATGTGTGAATAAAAATTCTATTTGGAATTTGTTTGAAAATCGCAAGCAATTGCAATAATACAGAATATTTTTACATCAACAAACAACTGCATTTCATTAAAACGGTTCAGCAGTCATAAATCATTGCAGTCTGTAAACTTTTTAAAATCACTAGCAATGTTATTTTAGCAATTGGTTTGAAGCCCGAACCACAAGGCACTTTACAACAAATGTGCGAGTAACAGTTATATTTGAAATTGGCTTAAGAATAGCAAGCAATAGCGGTTAAACAATCTGTTTAACATTGACAAATATCTGCAGTTATAAACCACTGTATTCAGCAAACTTTTCACAATCACAAGCAGAGATATTTTAGCGATTGGTTTATCAGAAGCAATAGGTTACAGTTAAGCAATTGGTTTATCAGATGCATTCAGTTACATTTAAACAATTTATTTATCAGATGCAGTCAGCTACATTTAAGCAATTGGTTTATCAAATGCAGCCAGTTACATTTAAGCAATTGATTTATCAGATGCAATCAGTTGCATTTAAGCAATTGATTTATCATATGCAATCAGTTACATTTAAGCAGTTGGTTTATCAGATGCAGTCAGTTACATTTAAGCAATCAGTTTTATTTTAAATAATTAACTTTCAGTTGTGTTTTAAAATAGCAACAAGTTACATCCCAGCAACATTTTTGCAGTCTGAAACAATTACATGTAATTAAAAAGGAAAAAAAAATGCGCTTACAGCATTTCAAATCTCTTGCCAACATTGAACGCGCAACGGAAGACGGTACTTATCCGTATTCCCAAAAACTTTCTCATACCCGTAGGGGGGTAGCGCCGTCAGTGCACCTCGTGCGGGGCATTGTAGGCATTACTTAAGATTCTTTGCAGCGTGCCTTCGGCTCCTAGCTGCAACCACTTTCGTTTCTTTCACTGTACCTCCTTTCATATTCTTCTTCCATCTTACTTTCCAAACTCTCCTAACAATTGATCCATAGTGCAACTGCGAGGTTTTCCTCTTGTTACACCTTTTAAACTTTCTACTGTCAATTTCCGTTTCAGCGCTGAATGACCTCATAGGTCCCAGTGCTTGGCCTTTGGCCTAAATTCTATATTTAATTCAATTCAAAAACCTTCTCATCGCCGTTATTTTCTCAAAACACTGTCTTTTCGAAAGACTGTCAAACCTACGCTTCATGACGATTACTCCTCCTCCCACACCCCACTTTCTCCCCTTCCCTCCCTACCCCCTCCCGGCCCACCCTCAGTCTCGAAAAAAAAAAAAAAAGATAGGAAACGTTGCTGTCGCCAAGCTGTTTCATCCGTGAAAAGTTCCACGCAAATAATAATAGACCACCAGTTGGAAATTGCTACTCTCAGATAATTGATTAACTAGCGGTCGTCAGCGTCCCTAGCGGTCGCTAACGTCCCGATGTTTTATTGATTTGCGGGCTCGTTCGCTGCCGAATTGTCTGTGTTGATAGGAATGCTATTGGCGAATTCCATGCAAACGGTGCTTGTGCTTGAGTGTAGTTAGAAAAGTTTCCTGAATGGCAACGTTTGTCTGTGTATATATATATATATATATATATATATATATATATATATATATATATATATATATATATATATATATATATATATATATATATATATATATATATATATATATATATATACACACACACACATATACATATATATATATATATATATATATATATATATACATATATTTACAGTATATAGAAAGATAGAAAAGCTTTGGAATTCAGAAAAATATCTAGACTACACATACACCCATATATACAGGTATAGATATACATATATATATATGTATATATATGCATATATGTATATATACATATATATATATATTATATATATATATATATATATATATATATATATATATATATATATATATATATATATATATATATATATATATATATATATATATATATATATATATACACACATATAAATCCTGTGTTGGAGGAATGCCCCTTTTAAAAGTAATTCGCTTATCTGTTTCTTATTGTAATAATTAAGATATATAATTTATAATGATCAGAATAGAGTAAATCTTAGTTTTTTAAAATAGATACATAAAAATGTTAAAGGAAATTTAGTCGATATCTTAATACATGTGGCAAAATACGACTTGAAATTTTTGAATCACTTTAGAAACCATTTTTTTTTTACTTTTTACTCTTTACTTTTTATTATGAAGTTCGTGGTTCATCGTACGTACAGTACATAACGCGACATGCTAATACTCAGTTGCTGGAGATAAAAACCCTTAGAGTTTCATTTGAATATGTAATTTTTTTTAGTCCGAGTTATAGATGAATGTGCACTTTCTTAAAATCGTTATTTTTTTGGTAATTATCTTTTCTCAAATTATTAAGTGGTAATTTAAAAGGGAATAAAATCATTTGTGAAGAAGCCCTGCTAATCGAATTCGCCCTGACCTTCAGAAATATCCACATATATACCGACAACCACACGTAGAGTCCGAACCCAGCCGCCAGAAAGCTTAAAAAAAAAAAAAAAGGTGCCCAGGCTTCTGTTGCGGCCACCCGCCGCGTCGGTACCTTTGAAGGGGAGT
Organism: Macrobrachium rosenbergii; assembly: GCF_040412425.1. Lineage (NCBI taxonomy): Eukaryota > Metazoa > Arthropoda > Malacostraca > Decapoda > Palaemonidae > Macrobrachium > Macrobrachium rosenbergii. The sequence goes on from NC_089754.1 coordinate 48,003,261, forward strand.
AATTATTTAATCATGACTTGTTTTGGCGGGCTCCGGGTTCGTCGCAAAAGCCTTAAAGGTGACATCAAGATTCATGGCTGTCGTAGGGTGGTAGCGCCGAGCTCTCATTTGGACGCTCGGCGGGACCAAGATAATCACGTAAATAGCGGAGCGACGCTAAGGCCGAATTCACGCTTCCAGCACCCCAGTCTCCTCGGCCTTATGAACGCGCTGGATTTGGGTTATCCACCCCTCGAGGCCCATATTCATTCTTTACACGACAACCTCCTTATATTTTCTGTAACGCGCCTGTTTTCTGCTTCTTCCCGGCGCTGAATTGTATTGTTTTTCTTCATCTTTTTATTGAGGGGAGGAATGATAATCGTGGCAGACAAACTTCTCGTCATTTGTCAGTCTGAATTTGCTCTTTAGCTTCCCGCTGAGAATACTACAAGTCTCATGACCAATTTATTTAGGCCGAGATAAAAAAATAAAAACTTCAAGCTGCAATGGACGAGTGCCAATCGCTGTCACTCCCTCGCAATTGATTTCTCGCACCGCTGCTCCACCTTTTGTTTGGGAATTATCGTAAGAAGGTTGGCTGCAGTTTTCCTTCTCGGCACCGAACGGGCGACCGCGCAGCAATGCCACCATCTTATACACTCCTGAACCCTTCGAAATCAAACAAAAGGAAGAAAATACAACAACTCCCGTTTCCAATTTATGCGATGGCTCCGCCATCCTCCTCGGCCGAGAGAGACCGAGGCACACAATGTAACATTAGATTGGCCCGAGGGTAGATGCTATCTCGGCAAGGCGGGCATCCCAAATGACGTATTACTTCGTACCTATCAAGAAAATTCTCTTAAATCCGGGTGATTGATAATTAGACCGATAATCTCCAGAAGTAAATACACGACATCAAAATATGTCTCGCCGGAATATCGTAAATCCCGCGGCGGATAATGGAGCAAGCGATGGCGGTCGTAAATCGGGCTTTGTTTACGAGGGCAAGCTCAGCGTGAAGAGCTGGAGGAACGGGAGAAGAAGAAGAAGAAGAAGAAGAAGGAGAAGAAGAAGAAGAAGAAGAAGAAGAAGAAGAAGAAGAAGAAGAGATTGAGCTGGAGGAACGGGAGAAGAAGAAGAAGAAGAAGAGATTGAGCTAGAGGAACGGGAGAAGAAGAAGAAGAAGAAGAGGATGAGGATGAGGATGAAGTTGAGGATGAGGGAGAAGAAGAAGAAGAAGAGGAGGAGGAGGAGGAGGAGGAGGAGGGGAGAGAGGTGAAGAAGAAGAAGAAGAAGAAGAAGAAGAAGAAGAAGAAGGGTAGGAGGGAGAGGAAGAAGAAGAGGATGAAGAGTAGGAGGGAGAGGAGAAGAAGAAGAAGAAGAAGAAGAAGAAGAAGAAGAAGAAGAAGGGTAGGAGGGAGAGGCGTAGGATGAGGGAGAGGAGGAATAGGAGGAGAAAGGGAAGAAGGAAAGGACCAGACGAAGAAGGAGGAGGAGGAGGAGGAGGAGGAGGAGGAGGAGGAGGAAGAGGAGGGCGGGGCACCAGCCTTTCATCTTGATGTGTCGTTCACTGCAGATAGAATCAAGTGTATAAACAAAATGCTGAAAATAAAGGCCATCTTTTATTCGGAGGAGAAGCTGTTAATGAGCCTTACATTTTTGCTGCGGAGGCTGCGGTGGGCCACAGCAAGTTTTCCCCCTGTGGAGGACGTTTCTCCTTTAAATGATCCTTGAAGTAATTCTGTTAATGGTATAAAACCTTTCATTTTCGGCAGAGCACTCTCGTGGAGACGTTATTTCGAAGATCTTACCCCTTCAAAACATCTTTAGTTTTCTCAAGGAAAACTGTTGTGCCGGCTTTGTCTATCCGTCCGCGCTTTTTCTGTCCTCTCTCAGATCTTAAAAACCACTGAGGCTAGAGGGCTGCAAATTGGTATGTTGATCATCCACCCTCCAATGAACAAACATACCAAATTGCAGCCCTCTAGCCTCAGTAGTTTTTATTTTATTTAAGGTTAAAGTTAGCCATAATCGTGCATCTGGCAACGATAAAGGACAGGCCACGACTGGGCCGTGGTTAAAGATTCATGGGCCGCGGCTCATACAGAATTATACCCAGACCACCGAAAGATAGATCTATTTTCGGTGGCTTTGATTATGCGTTGTACAGAAAACTCGATTGCGCTGAAGAAACTTCGGCGCATTTTTTACTTGCTTTTTAATGGATAAACTTTTGCAAACGTCTTTCAGAACGCTTCACTAATTAAAGACATTCAGATGAAAAACATTCGTTTTTGTAAGAGTTCCTTACCACTGCAAGTGTTTCTCGTAGAAGTCTATTTTTTACAAGATTTGCTCATAAAGGGAATGAATTATTTTTGAGGATTTTTCTTTTTCTTAAGTCTATTTCTTTTCTAAGCGAATGTTGCTCTCAAGGAAACATTTGCTCATAAAGAATACTCCCTGTGGAAAATATTCTTTCAAACAAATGTTGAAGCCGTAGGGGGGCAGTGCCGTCAGTGCACCTCATGCGGTGCACTGTAGGCATTGCTTAAGGTTCCTTGCAGCGTGCCTTCAGCCCCTAGCTGCAACCCCTTTCGTCCCTTTTACTGCACCTCCTTTCATATTCTCATTCTTCCATCTTACTTTCCACCTTCTCATAACAATTGGTTCATGGTGCAACTGCGAGGTTTTCCTCCTGTTACACCTTTCAAACCTTTTACTGTCAATTTCCTTTTCAACGCTGAATGACCTCATAGGTCCCTGTGCTTGGCCTTTGGTCTAAATTCTATATTCAATTCAGTTCAAACAGATGTTGAAGGAGTTTCTGTGAAAGTACGAAAAACTTTCCTCAAAGTAATTTTTCTAGTTATTTATTACAATCTCTCTTTGCGGGGATTGTATTCGGAAGATAAATACCGTTGAATTAAACTCGCGACGATTGTTCCTTACCATGAACTTTTTTTTTTTTTGATACTCAAAAAAGACATTCACTGAAAAGAGAGTTTAAAGTTTTGAGACTTCCAGAGCGCAATCGATGCTTGCGAAAGCTTACGCTTGGCAGAGTTGTGTTTGGAAGGAATTACACATGGAACTGATAATCTGAATCCTATGCTAACAGTTATCCTTATAGAAAGTATACGTTATGTCAGACTTCTATAAGGAGGTATTTGTAGACAGGCTGCTTCTGAAATATACTTCTTGTAGAAGACATTTCTGTGTAAAAACATTTGTTGGTATAGAAACAGTATTGTGAATAAGGCATGTTACATATATATATATATATATATATATATATATATATATATATATATATATATATATATATAATATATATATATATAACTAAATAAAAAAAAAAATATATATATATATATATATATATATATATACATATATATATATATATATATATATATATATATATATATATATATATATATATATATATATATATATATATACTGTATGAAATCTACACATGATATTTGTGTGCATATGTGTGCTTGCTCTCTAGCGTTGCAGCGTTTTGCATTAACACGCGTTTGTAAACCATTTTACAGATACTTGTATATAGAACCTTCCCTGCGAAATTAAGGAAAAAAGTTTGAGAGAATCAAGGTTTAAGGCAGAATAATGAATTAAAACCAGAACCTGTAAGGGTATACTGTCGTAGTTATCGTGAATAACATCAGTAGATTCATCATTAACGGCGGAAAAAAACTCAAATGCTGAATATTACTTCGTGTAAAAGATTGATTCTAGGATCCAGTGTTTCTCCACATATAAATTAAGGAAGCAAGTTTTTAACCAATCGTTTTCCATCAGCGAAAAAGAATTAATTTATTAAAAAAATTTTCAGCTCTAAATAAAATCAGAAAAAAAGTTTCAATCTCCACATTTAAATGAAGGAAGCAAATTTTTAACCAATCGTTCTCCATCAGCGACGATGAATTATTGTATTTAAAAAAAATTGCAACTAAATAATATCAGATTTCTATTTCAAAAACCCTTTACTCCCACCC
>NC_089754.1:48014770-48034770 GCF_040412425.1 Macrobrachium rosenbergii
CCAAATTTGGATGAAGACAAGAAAATTCTGACAGAGTAAAATAACTCCATCAGTGACCCACTACTAAGATCAAGCACCGTATAAAATAAACACACCATCCATGAGCTATCACTATTATCAGTCACCATCATCAATCACTATATTCTCTCCACAAGACCCCATAAACTCCCCTCACTATCGCCAGCCAGATCAAATGCCACAACTCCTTAAGATCTCTGTACAGAATCACAAAAGATAAGAGATTCGAGACGCCTTGTGTACTCTCTCTCTCTCTCTCTCTCTCTCTCTCTCTCTCTCTCTCTCTCTCTCTCTCTCTCCACCTCCATCCCCCCTCCCCAATCTCCAACAGTTCCTCCCAACCTCCCCCATCAACCCCCTTTCTCTACAACTGAGACCTGCCACGGTTTGACTCTGCCCTGAGACTTTGATATATTATGTCGTTGTTATTTTTATGATGATGAAGTTGTGTGTGTGTGTATGTTTGTGTGTGAGCGTATGTGTTAGGTCGTATGGTCGTTCGTGTATGAATGTATATAATCACACTCACTTGTATATGTATATATATATAATGTATATGTATATACATATACATATACATATACATACATACATACATATATATATATATATAATAAATATATATATATATAAGTATATATACATATATATATATAATATATATATACATAAATATATATATATATATATATATATATATATATATATATATATATATATATATATATATATATATATGTGTGTGTGTGTGTGTGTGTGTGTGTGTGTGTGTGTGTTTGTGTGTTCGTACTACGTAACGTACACGCATTTAAACAGACCTTTAAGAACGCATTTTATTCAGGAATTACCTGCCATTTGCAATCTACTTGGTCTACTCATCAGCATGCGAAGCTCATTCAAGATAAACGTGTAGCGAATTTCGAAAAAAAAAAAACAAGCGCAATACAGCATTTCCTCAAGTGTATAGGCCTATGTGTTTGCCCCGGAACGAGCGCATGCGTTATGCATGTGTGTGTGTGTGTGTATGATTGTGTACGGTTGACTGGATTTGAATGGCGGCACTTGCTTTGTCGCCAAATAAGATCAAACGCGACGGAATGCTCATTACCGTAGACCGTTATCGATGGGGAGGTTACCGTCTGGGAGTCCTTAAAGTGTTCCGCGCAGGTATTCACGTACAAGCGAGGCGCATGCGCAGTAAACTCAGACGGCGGCGTAATAAAATAGCGTGATACAAATCTAGGTTATTTTAGTTATAACTATGACACATGAGCAGCTAACTCGTATGACATAAATTTAGGACATTTCACGTATAAGTATGACGCATATGCAGTACACTCACGCGATACAAATCTAGATTATTTCGCGTTTAAATATGACGCATGCGCTGTAAAATTACGTGATATAAGTCTAGATTATTTCATGTATGAGTATGACGCATGCGCAGTACGCTCACGTGATAAAAAATCTAGATTATTTCACGTTTGAATATGACGCATGCGCAGTACGCTCACGTGATAAAAAATCTAGATTATTTCACGTATAAGTAGAACGCATGCGCAGTACGTTCACGTGATAAAAACTCTAGATTATTTCAAGTGTAGGTATGACGCATACGCAGTACGCTCACGTGATATGAATCTAGATTATTTCACTTATAAATATGACGCATGCGCAGTAAAGTCATCTGATATGAGCCTAGTTTATTTCGTCCTTAACGGAGGATATGTTTCATTCTGTCTGTCCGCCTGTTTGCAAGATTACTTGAAAGCGAATAGATTTTCCAGTGGTTTCTTTCCATGAATCACTCTGTTCCAGAGCGCAATTAGTGATCAGTTTTCCTGTGTATTAAATTTTGTATCTAGTTCTGCGTTTTTTTTTTATAAAGCTTATATAGCTTATTTCATTGTTATTCTCATTGATATGAGTGTTTGCGAAAAACGGTATCTATCTTCTTCATGTAGAAAAAAAAAAACATAATTGACACCGAGTATTGTCGGAGATTTGCAGTGTGTAATTACCGCATTATTTGTGCGCATGTCTGTACAACTTAACAGGGGTATTTTAGGAAATGTATGTATTTATATGTGCTGCACACACACGCGCGTATGTTATAAGTCATGCCGCGCGTATATATGGTAAGTTATAGGTCTCTTTCCTATGTTTATATTCTTTTTAGTAACTTTTTAACCCTTACCTTGGTAGGTGTTATTTTCAAGTTCTTGTCTTAATTTTTGTATTTGTAAATGTTAAAAAAAATTTTAAAAGTTTTTCCCCGTTGTATAAGTGACTTTTTAAGTATTTATACTCTACAATTTTCCAGCCCTGAGGATGAGGCATCATGTGATGTGAAACGTTGGCATAATAAGCTTGATCCCTGCGTTTCTTCTGTTTATGGTGAGTTACATTTGCATTCGTACTGTGTATTCACTCATGCAGGTAAATACTCCCTGTGGACTGAAGAATACACCCAGTGTTTCCCTGTATTGCTTATTTACCACTACAGCTTTATGGTCAGTGGAGTCCACTAGAGGGTTTATTGCAGTTCAAAATCTCCAATCAGGTATTTTTGCCATTGGGTGAATGATAATGCACTGTGGTACTCATTTAAACATAATGCCTCTATTTCAGGGTACGCGTAGAATCCAGTGTAATTTTTATAGGGGGTATCAGTAGACGGAGTGCCATGGCCTCGACATGTTTTTTGTTAGAACTGAATTATTATTTCTTTAATAATACAGATTTTCAAACCGAAAAGTTCCTGTGACTTTGGGTTAGCACATATAAATATACCATTACTCTTATTATTATTTTACGTCATTCATTTACCGTGCAGTTCTTGTTAGTCCTATGTAAATCTCTTTTTCTTATACAGCTCTTTGAGAACTCTGTTGTTATTATTAATTGCTCACACATTTACTGGATCACATCAGAAAATTTGTCAGTTGCACAGTTCATCTTTCCGTTCCTTGACTTGCAAGTACGAATTTAGAAGTGATCTCAACAACTCGCCATTACACCAACACTTCTCATTATCATTATTAATATCTTCGATGCCCTTGTTTATTCCTGCTTTTATTCAAACAAACCAGATCAAACACTCGTTGCAAAATAGACACGAAGACTGCATTTCATTGGCTCCCGGTTCCTGAACGAAAAACGCCACAGAAACAGAAGAATGACAGAAGCCTGAAGCTAACCAAGTGATTTATGGCGCCAATCTTTCTTGAGTTTTCCCGTGTCTCTCTCTCTCTTCTTTTTTTTTTGTATTTTACACCTCGAACAAAAATAGCCGGCGAGGCCGTGGCAAACATTACCGCAAACCACCTCGCCGCAAATACCTTCGCTACTCCGCAGCCCCTCAGCCGAATAAGAGAGAGAGAGAGAGAGAGAGAGAGAGACAGCCTCCGGGGAGAGAACGTGCTACGCCATAACAAATTTCCTCCGTGTTCTGTTACGCAAACAAAGAAGAAGATCATTCGTCCAAATGCGCCAAAGAGAAAAGGAGAGAATAGGAAGGAATCCGATAGAGAAAGGTTACGCCCGCCTTCTCCAGGGACCTCAGACCTCGACAGTGAGATGACCACAAACATTTTCCAAAAAGGGTATATCCCGCCTTGGAAGGATATTCAGGCGCTCGAGATTATTTCCTGCAACGTGAATAATGAGGTTTATTTTCCCTTTGTGCCTTTATAAATCGAATTTCCAGCATCTTGATAAATTACTTAAGAAGGATGCTGATATTTTTACACTGAAACATACCTACTGGATTCTCCAGCGCCTTCGAAAAAGCATGATAATACTCCCCGTCTCCTCCGAAGCGTGGTGCGACTTATAGGTGATCGCCGTTGACAACGCTGGGTGTCTCCTTGTGGGTCGCCGAGCGTAATGGACTTCGAATAATGGCGGGAATGGAGTGGTCGAACCGGAGGCTGAATGGCGTCGCTTTTGAAAACATTCTCCCGGTGGAAGAAAGTCAAGGAGAGAGAAAAATAAGGCTAAGGAAGGTGACAAGGGGAATGGCTGCTTTAACACCTTAAGGAATATATTTCCAGTCTGGTGGACGGGAGGGTTTTTTTTTCTCCCAGGGCTGCTGCTAGGCTGATGTTGCTGTTGGTGCCCACCTCATGGCTCTCCCCAGGGGGAGGAGGGAGGGAGGGAGGAAGGGAGGAAGGTAAGGAGAGGTAAAGGAGGGAGAGGGAGAGGGCAGGGAGCAGATGATATAAGAAAAGAAGAACTTGAGAAAAGAAAAGACCTTTGAGGACGTAAGAAAGCCAGCCTACTCTCTTTCTCCTCCTCCTCCTCCTCCTCCTCCTCCTCCTCCTCCTCCTCCTCCTCCTCCTCCTCCTCCTCCTCCTTCTTCTTCTTCTTCTTCTTCACTCGGAGATGAAAGACCCGAGCCACGAACCTGTCACTTTTGTCAACCAGGAGGTTTCTTTTTTTAAGGCGGGGAGGTGTATTGTGGGTGTGAGGGCGGCTATCCCATTCGGTGGTAATAATAACTGGCCTACTCGAGATCCCTTCACACACACACACACACACACACACACACACACACACACACTCACAAACTCTCTTGGTCTCTTGTCACATACAGAGCGATGCTTTTATTCCACTCTCTTGTCCATAGCAGTTGTGGTGGGGCATTGTTTGAACGGGCTCACGTGGCGTGCCTTGGGTATAGAGAGGCGCATGATATTGTTTTCGAAGCACAAGTTAATTAAACCTTTGTAAGAAGTATGGTGCATATACAGTATATATATATATATATATATATATATATATATATATATATATATATATATATATATATATATATATATATATACATATATATACATACATACGTACATACATACATACATAAATCTGGCATTAGATTTGTAACCCAACATTACAAAAATTATAAATAAAATCCTTAACAGGTCAGTTAAACCCCATTTCAAATAAGGAGGAATTTTGTGTTTGTTCCAGTTGAGTATTTTATAACAATAATAATAATAATAATAATAATAATAATAATAATAATAATAATAATAAAAACATAAGGTTAGGTAAATTCTTTTTCACAATAGTAATAATAATAATAATAATAATAATATAAACTTAGGTAAATCCTTTTTCACATAGAACTTTCATACCTTCGAAAAAAAACTGTCAAAAAATGGTAAAGGGGATTTGCAAAGGGGTGACTTGTTTTCCTTTGAAAAAGAGTTGTAAAATCCAATTACTTACGTCCGGTATTTTGGTCGCGGTTCCATAACCTTGGCTCCGAAAACTTGTTGCAGACTTATATTCTCTCGATTTTTGTAAGGCTAAATAACAGGAAAGTTTCAACAACAACTCTCTCTCTCTCTCTCTCTCTCTCTCTCTCTCTCTCTCTCTCTCTCTCTCTCTCTCTGTAAATTGAACCGAAAACCTTGCAATGTACGGATGCCATTAGCATATTTGTATTAGCTTTTAGTTTTCTGTAAAAGAAAACTATTGTGCCGGCTTTGTCTGTCCGTCAGCACTTTATTCTGTCCGCACTTTTTTCTGTCAACCCTCAGATCTTAAAAACTACTGAGGCTAGAGGGTTGCAAATTGGCATGTTGATCATCCACCCTCCAGTCATCAAACATACCAAAATGCAGTAGTTTTTATTTTATTGAAGGTTAAATTTAGCCATAATCGTGCATCTGGCAACGATATAGGATGGGCCACGACCGGGCCGTGGTTTCATGAGCCGCGTTATACCGAGACCACCGAAAGATAGATCTATTTTCGGTGGCCTTGATTATACGCTGCATAGAAAACTCGATAGCGCCGAAGAAACTTCGGCGTCTTTGTTACTTGTTCATTGCTGTAACGTAATGATGTTTTCATTAATTTTGTTACACTGTATCATCCAAAAAGCAAAATTATAATTTGGGCGCACAGGAAATCGACTACATCGCGTTTTGATTTTAAAAATTCTTTTGTCTAACCTGTTCGGCAATTTCTTTACGTTTTATTTTCCTTCGTATTTGTAATGTTTTACATTCCTGTGGAACAAGTCAAGGTCTATGAGTACAGGTTGATAAGAGAAAGAAGAAAAATAAATGAATAAATAAAAATAGATAACTTAATAAATAATTATATAAATACACAGATAGACAGATAGATAGATAGATAAAATGATGGGCGTCACGTGATCATATCTACACAAATAAATAAGAGAGAGAAGAAAAATAAATAAATAAATAAAAATAACTAACTTAATAATTAGCAAAATAGACAGTTAGATAGATAGATAGATAGATAGATAGATAGATAAAATGATGGGCGTCACGTGATCATATCTATACACAACCCATTCAAAGCGCTGAGACTTCCAGAACCACACTTGTTGTGACGCCACTCCACCGGCCTCTATAAATAAAACCAGCAACGCTGTTCTGTCCATTTCTTGAACGATGTAAAAAGAAAAACCTATAAAAAGAAGAAAACACGATCCGCATTCCACCGTAAACAATCGTTCAGGCCTCCGTTCGTCAGTGGGTCCTCGTTCGTCCCAACCCTTTCCTGAGAAAAGCGCTGGACGTTAGCGCTAAGACGCGATAATGCACGAACTCCCAGCGATGACTGTTGTGGTTTTAATGATCTTTTCTTGCCATAATAGGAGCGAGTCGGGTCACAGGCAGGGACAAGGGCCATTTTTCTCCTGGAAACCAGTGGGTTCTTGACCCTTACGGCTGGTCCACCTACAGGTGGGTCCAGCGATCGCTGTGTTTTAATAAGGGAATTGTGTCCCCAAAGGCACACACACACATACATACATATACACAGAGACTGACACACACACACCTTTACCCTCTACAGGTGTGACTCGCTAATGACCTAATGGGTGCATACTGCTGTTTAGCCCTCTCCCCGCCCTCTCTCTCTCTCTCTCTCTCTCTCTCTCTCTCTCTCTCTCTCTCTCTCTCTCTCTCTCTTCACATCATTAATTATCAGTTTTATTTCCTTTGCATTGTGATCCGCGTGACTTTGGTCTCGAGGGGCATACATTCTACTAGGAGGTCGACCAATTCCTGCGTTTGCTTTTGTGGGTGTCTTTTTATTCAAATCGATTTTTCTCCGTAAGTAGAGCGCCGCCAAGGTGTGTTTAGATATATAACAAACCAGTCATCTATGACGTAAAATATTTAGTCTTTTATTTAGTTGTTGGATCCTAAGACGTTTAGGGTCTATCGATCATGAGGATACATTTAATTTCATATTATATTCAGACCTCGTAAAAATGTAGGCATTACTTAGGGATCTTTGCAGCGTTCCTTCGGCCCCCAACTGCAACCCATTTCGTTCCTTTTACTGTACCTCCTTTCATATTCTCTTTCTTCCATCTTACTTTCCTCAACCCTCTCCTAACAATTGATTCATAGTGCGACTGCGAGGTTTTCCTCCTGCTATACCTTTCAAACCTTTTTTACTGTCAGTTTCCGTTTCAGCGCTGAATGACCTCATAGGTCCCAGTGCTTGGCCTTTGGCCTAAATTCTATATTCAATTCAGTTCAATATAAAAGAAGGCAATTTCAGTAACTAGATCTATTCACATTGTTGTATGGTACCGAAATAGATAATACTCGTGGCTTTAAAGTCAGACATTTAAGCACGCATTGAATAAATAATAGTTTTTTCTTCATATTGTAAATTACTGTTGATGTATTCGAAGTTCCTACTAACAGAAAATATTTTATTATCAAGGCCCCCAGGGATTTCTGCTGAAGAGCCTCGTTCAGACAAGACTTTCTGTACTTGTATGACTATACATACATGCATACGTGCATACTTATATACACAAGTTATAGACATAAATATATATACGTATTTATATATATATGTATTTATATATATACAGTATATATATATATACACACACACATATATATATATATATATATATATATATATATATATATATATATATATATATATATATATTATATATATATATATATATATATATATATATATATATATATATATATATATATATATATATATATATATATATATATATATATATATATATATATATATATATATAGTGTATGCAAGTACTTATTTAAATTCCTTCTGTTTAGGATACGCAACAGGTTACAAATAATAACCCTTTAGAAACCTGGGCAAGGCACTCCCAGGAAAGCTGCCGGAGAGTCCTAAACAACTTCCAGACTTCCAGACTTCCATCCAGACCCGGTGGTGGTCCAGCGCTGGCCCAAAAGCTCTCCAGTCAGTACTCCTGGCGGCTAATTGGCCCCCTCGTTAGTCACGGCTCCGGGCAATTAGTGAAATCATTAATTATTTGAGAGTGACTTGGCCCCCCCACCCCCCGGGGTTATCGCTGAGGTGATGATAACACCTCATGCGCTGCGCTAAAGTGAGATAATTATCTGTCGATGATTACCTGCGCCACAGACCAATTAGGATGGAGGAGGATGTCCACTGGGATGATTTTTTTGCTGGGAGCGGGTTGGGTACGGGATTACGAGGCCGTATGTTTATGTGATGAATTGAATTGAATTGAATTGAATACAGAATTTAGGCCAGAGGCCAAGTACTGGGGCATATGGGGTCTCTCAGGGCTGGAACGGAAACTAACAGTAAAACGGTCTTCTTTTATCTTGAATTAAATTGAATTTAGAATTTAGACCAGAGTCCAGCACTGGGGACCTATGAGGTCATTCAGCGCTGAAACGGAAACTGGCAGTAAAAACGGTCTTCTTTTATAATGCATTGAATTGAATATAGAATTTAGGCCAGAGTCCAGCACTGGGGACCTATGAGGTCATTCAGCGCTGAAACGGAAACTGACAGTAAAAATCTTCTTTTATAATGAAAATTGGTGTAATTTAGGAGAGTCCAGCAAAATTCAGCGCTGAAGTTACACTGAAATGAATCAATTATTTGGATTATTTGGAGAGAGTGGAGGGTAAGATGGAGGAAAGTGAATATGGAAGGAAATACAGTAACAGGAACGAAAGGGGTTCAGCTAGGGGCCGAAGTCACGCTGCAAAGAACCTTAAGTAATGCCTACAGTGCACCACATGAGATGCACTGACGGCGCTACCCCCCTACAGAGGTATGTTTATGTGCCTAAACTATAATTCTGTAAAGTATATGAAGATTGCATCTATACTTATTTACGTCTGTACTTTAGTTAAATCCGTCTCAGAATGTGATTCCAAAACGCAAAAATATATTGTCAGAACTTTCATGGAGCGAGGATTCCTGACACTATGTAATCTCCCGCAAAGTCGGAATTGTAATAATGTATTTGTAGATTCTCTCCGAACGGGGGCAATATCAACTCTTTTCCATTACGTAACAATCAAAGGCATACCGTAATTCCACATATATACGCAGCCATTTAGCACCTGTATGTCTACTGATTGATTGATTGATTCATGGCTACTAAAACTGGCGTCACGACATCTGTATATATATTCACTAAACAACTATTAAAGTGCAAGTCTGATTACAGAAATAAGGCATTGTTAGAATTATCCGGAGGTACCTGGTCTGCTGGTATAGTGGTTAGTGTCGTGGAATGCCACTCAGATGTCAACGGGTTCGCGCCTCCCCCAGGGCGATGGAAAATCACTGGCTCTGTATCATGATCAGTTACTGCTGCAGTGTGGGGTCTGCGGTGGGAGGTTGAAACCAACATTCTTTGGAAGCTTGATGAATTTCAAGTCAACGGTCCCTCTGTGTTTGTTGCATATGAATGGGTTTCATCTTCTGAAATAATGATAATAATAATAATAATAATAATAATAATAATAATAATAATAATAATAATAATAATAATAATAATAATAATAATAATAATTGACAAAAACATGAACCAGCATTAAATTTTTTACATTTGAAGGATAGGATAATATGATAAATTTTTCCAAATCAGTTCGATATTTTTTTCAGTAGTTTTCTTAACATTTAAACAATTTCTAAATAAACAATTTTCTTTAACTGGACCCATTTTTTGAAAAGAGAGAGAGAGAGAGAGAGAGAGAGAGAGAGAGAGAGAGAGAGAGAGAGAGAGAGAGAGAGAGAGAGCATTATATATCTGTCCGCATGTCTGCTCACTTTGCCGGAGGTGACTCCCAGGGAGAAGACACCTGGTAGGAATGCTATTGTTGCAATCACTGCTTATATTTTGAGTACAAAGTCCCAGGAACATGATGAAGGCCCTCCATGGTAGTGGGACTTACTCTAACGGTATGCAGGTAGAAACAACAGGATATAACTGATTTGTATAAATATTTCAGAGAACATTTAATGGATGATGATATGAGCAGAAAATAGGTGAGTTAAAGAATAGGCAAAGGAAGGCAAAAAGTAGAATATCTGTAGAAGACTTGGATGAGAAGAAGAGGGTCTAAGGATGCATGAGTTAGGTCTGATGAGATTATTATGCAATCTTTTTTTTTTTTTAATGAAATGGAGTGATGAACACAAATGACACAGAAATATGTAGGCTGTCAAGATAATAATATATAGAAAAATTTTCCGCCTTTTAAAGCATTTTAGTAACGTTTTAGTTTTCTGTAAAAGAAGACTATTGCGATGGATATTTGTCTGTTCGTCCGCCCTCAGATCTTAAAAATTACTAAGGCTAGAGGGCTGCAAATTGCTATGTTGATTATCCACCCTCCAATCATCAAACATACCAAATTGCTGTCCTCAAGCCTCAGTAGTTTTTATTTTATTTAAGGTTAAAATTAGCCATGATCGTGCTTCTGGCACCGCTATAGGCGTCAACAACACATGCCACCACCGGGCCGTGGCTGAAATTTTCATGGGCCGCGGCTGAGATTTTCATGTGCCGTGGCTGAGAGTTGAATACAGCATTATACGCTGTACAGAAAACTCGATCGCGCCGAAGAAACTTCGGCGCATTTTTTCACTTGTTGCTTGTTTAAGTGATATTATCTAAGGGCTACCAGTTAATATATTTGTCAGTGATTTATGACATCTGAGATTATCTCATTTAAGCTCGTAGATTTCTCGCTTACAGCAGCAGAATGTCACTAAATTCCTTTTGCAAATACTTGGCAGCAGTTTCGTGATCCGGCATTCTTCATCCAAATGCATTTATTCTTTTTTTATCGTCTAACATCTCTTTCGTACGAAGTTACAGAATATTTTCTAGGAAATTGCATACTTGCTGTATATTCCTCTCGTAAAATCATTTGGGAATTTGATATAATCAAAATTAATTGTTATTATCCTTCATGTCTAGCTAACCCTTTTGAAGGGGGACGTAATCTAATTACAGCGTATTTTTCCTAGTCCTTCAGTTCTTTAATAGGTCTCTGAATTAGTGATGCGGCATCAATAGTTATGATTACGTCAATTGCAACTAATAAAAAAAAGTTCATAATTTAACTTTACTTCAAAGAGCCTAGGGAAACTTTAGGATGCTTGGGCTAGGTCAGGGAGGAAGCATTATACCGAGACCACCGAACGACAGATCTATTTTCGGTGGCCTTGATTATACGATGTACAGAAAACTCGATTTCGCCGAAGAAACTTCGGCGCATTATTTACTTGTTTTATTTGACCTTGAGTACCCGTATCAAAACTGAAGATGACAGCTCCGAAATCAACAACACAATAGAACCATGATGTGGAAATGATTGTTTCTAAGGGTCACCGGTATTACTACCAGAAACGGCCCTTCATTCACAGAAACTAACAAAAAAAATTAATATTGTTTCAGTAAATCTACTGAAATTGTTGTTTTCAGAAGTTTACATTATAACTCTCCACTATCATCGTTATTGTTATTTGTCGCTGTTATGGCTGTTGTTTTTCATAATGATCACTCCATTACCTTTATAGTGAATTTTTATTATAATTTCTGTTGCTACTGTTATCCAGTATTTCTGTTTTTCATGTCATATGGTAATGTAAAATTTGACCCTTGAAGAGAATATGATTTTGCCACAGCGTTCGTTGGAAAACATTGCCTAATTTCTCGTCCTGTAGTTCTCATTTTAAAGCGTCCGTCTTTCTGTTCATCAAACATTTTCCCTATTCTCTTTTTTCTTGGTCCTTCGCCCTCCATTCTTATTTTGATTATCTCACTCCCCGATAAACCTGGCCAATTAAGCCTTTATCTCCCCTTGATTATATTTATCGGTTTTCTCTCTATCTAGAATTCAGGGCAAAGGCCAAGCACTGGGACCTATGAGGTCATTCCGAGCTGAAACGGAAACTGACAGTAAAAGTTTAAAAGGCGTAACGGGAGGAAAACCTCGCAGTTGCACTATGAATCAATTGTTAGGAGAGGGTGGAAAGTAAGGTGGAAGAAAGTATATGAAAGGAGGTACAGTAAAAGGAACGAAAGGGATAGCAGCTAGGGGCCGAAGGCATGCTGCAGAGAACCTTGAGTAATGCCTGCAGTGCCCCGCATGAGGTGCACTGACGGCACTACCATGCACCCCCCTACGATGAGTTTCACACTTAATACAGTAAGTCATTTAACTTTCACCGTTCTCCTCCAGGTCCACCTTTCAAAGACGGCCTATTCCGTAGATCACCAAAATTACTGATCCTCATAAGGTAAAATCCCAATATATGAGTTCAACCCATCTCTATAAATGTCTCATGAAGCTCTTGCTACAAGCAATTTGCTCCTTTACAGCGATTAAACTATCGCTGTCATTGTTTTTCTGCCAATGCTTATCTCTCTCATTCATCTTCCTCCCTGACCTGGCCCAAGCTGGTGGCCTGGCCTATATTGTTGCCAGACGCACGATTATGGCTAAGTTTAACCTTAAATAAAATAAAAACCACTTAGGCCAGAGGGCTGCAGTTTGGTATGTTTTATGAGTGGGCTGGTGGATGATCAACATACCAATTTGCAGCCCTCTAGCCTTGGTAGTTTTTAAGATCTGAGGGTGGATAGGAAAAGTGCGGGCAGAAAAAATGTGGATTCTTTTCAGAAAACTAAAACATTACAAGTGAAATATCAGTTATAATTGAACTATTGAATAAATGGAGATCACCTGGTCCAGGTTCACTAGAGGTCAACTTAAGGCATCACAGAAAAAAGATAAAAACATTCATTAAGTGGTCTACGCTTACCAGGCAGTAATTTGTGCGTGCGTGTGTGTGTGTGTGTGTGTGTGTAACTTAGGTGTTAGCTGCAGTGACATACTTGGCACTTTAGGAATCCGTTCCCCATCATGTTTCTATTGTGCTTTTAATTCAGAGTCTCTGTCGTCAAACTTCGTCGAAATTCCAGGATCAGATTCTGGAGAAGAAGAAGAAGAAGAAGAAGAAGAAGAAGAATAAAAGAAGAAGGAGAAGAAGAACGTGGCCAATAACAATACAACCCATGCTGAACTATATAAACGGCGTCAATAACTTAAGATGTTGTAACGCCAGTTTTAGTAGCCATAATCAATCAATCCTGTTGAACCATAATGACGTCATCACTCCAGCCCTCTCGATTTCAAAGCCAAAGCGCCACAGACAACTGCGGCAATTCCACCGCCGCCTATAATGACGACAATGATAATTATCTTTCGTCATTAACCCAAATGAATTCTGGCTCTGCTCATCAGAGCCATCAGAGCCATGAGAGCCGTCGTCTATTAGGGGCGGTTGAGGGCTCAATCGAAGCTGGGCAACATGCGAGGCCTTTCTAGCGTGTGTTGTGCAGCCGCCATTTGAATAATTATATGCAAGGAAATTAACCATGAGAGGCGAACGGCTAATGAACAAACACCAGTATCTCTCTCTCTCTCTCTCTCTCTCTCTCTCTCGCTCTCTCTTCGACGCACGAATTCCTCATCCTCGGAAGCGGTGCCACGCCCGCATGTCGAGTGGCACTGCCGAAATTCTAATGATACTGTCACTGCGGAGTTTTTTTTTTTTTTTTAGAGTCCTCTGTAGTTAAATGAGTTTTAGATCTAAAGGGCCTGCTTTTTTTTTTTTTTTTTTTTGGTAGTGCTGTGGGATAGTTTGTTGGCTGGATTAAAGCTTTTTTTTTTTTTAAATTTATTTCGCTGGCTGACCCCTTTTCTGCTTTTATCCAGATTCCAATTATTCTTGTTTTTTTTTTATATTATTTGTTTTCGTGTCTGTTGTATATGAGTCAGTTGAGTATTTGTATAAGAAATAATAAATGAAAAGGATGACAGAGGAAATATATATATATATATGTGTATATATATATATATATATATATATATATATATAGATATATATATATATATATATATATATATATATATATATATATATATATATATATATAGATATATATATATATATATATATATATATATATATATGTATATATATATATATATATATATATATATATATATATACTATATATATATATATATATATATATATATATATATATATATATATATATATATATATATATATATATATATATATATATATACATACATACATACACACATATATATATACATATATATATACACATACATATATTGGTGTATTTATACACAATACACATGTTCATACACAAACACACACACATAGATAGATATTAAATATATATAGTGATTACATACTTACATTATTTTGCTTTCCTTGTAGTCATGTGTTTTAGGTGTTAATATAGAATCACAAGAATTATGAAGCCATTTAATAAAAATGCAGAATGAATGGCCTAATAGATATTACAACAAGTCTGCTGTGGGGGAGATAGGCATAGTTTGTCATAAGTGTTCTATTACTGTTATTGGCAGTCGGTTGCCAAATAAGTGTTACAGACTCGATCATCCAGTTATTTTGTCTTTTTTGTATTTAATAATTCTTCCAACAGATATTTTTAACTGATTTGCCTAAGAAAATCACTGTTTCTTTCTTCGTTACCTGCTAAGTCTTTTATGAAAAAAATATTACCAAGTTTGTCATATAACAACAATTTTAAAAACGCGCTTTATTGGTATGTGGTACAGCAAAGGTAATGGTGTTCCATCTTTAAGATACACAAGTAAAAAATGCCCCGCAATCGAGTTTTCTGTACAGAGTATAATCAAGGCCACCAGAATTGGATCTTATCTTTCGGTGGTCTCGGTATGATACTGTATGAGCCGCGGCCCATGAAACTTTAACCAGCGGCCTGTGGTGGCCTATTCTATAGCGTTGCCAGGAGCATGATTATGGCTAACTTTAACCTTAAATAAAATAAAAACGACTGAGGCTAGAGGGCTGCAATTTGGTATGTTTGATGATTGGAGGGTGGATGATCAACTTACCAATTTGCAGCCCTCTAGCCTTAGTAGTTTTTAAGATCTGAGGGCGAACAGAAAAAGTGCTGACGTACAGACAAAGCCGGCACAATAGTTCTCTTTTACAGAAAACTAAAATAAAAAGAGTTCTCTGTATGTCTCACTAATATTATCAATTGACTTTCTGTAATAGTGCACTGTCGTTTAATTCCCGAGAAATAAAGTTTTTGCCCAGAGGAAAATATGCAATATGGTTGTTGTCTCATATATTCATTGTTATTTTACTCATCATGCCGGTATCACCTGAACTTGATTCCGGCTACCAATTCCTTCTGTTTGTAAGTAAATTTTATTCTTTTATTTACCTTGTGTATCACAACAATATTTATGGTCGAATTAAATGTTTTAACAATCTAAATAAAAAATACTGCAGCGTTTCCCATGTGTAAATGTCATTGTAATTCAAGCGAGAAACTCTTGGTAGTCATAGTCTCTCTCTCTCTCTCTCTCTCTCTCTCTCTCTCTCTCTCTCTGATGAACATTTAGTTGTTCACGGAGCACTAATTGTTCCTGGCAAGGTTTTGAGAGATTTGAATATTGGAGCTTTCGCTGCACTTGTAGTTTTTTGTAAAAGAAAACTACTGAGATGGATATTTGTCTGTCCGTCAGCGCTTTTTCTATCCACCCTCAAATCTTAAAAACTACCGAGGCTAGAGGGCTGCAAATTGGTATGTTGATCATCCACCCTCCAATCATCAAACATACCAAATTGCAGCCCTCTAGCCTCAGTAGTTTTTTTTTTTATTCAAGGTTAAAGTTAGCCATGATCGTGAATCTGGCACCGTTATAGGTACCAACAACACAGGCCACCATCGGGCCGTGGCTGAAAGTTTCATGGGCCGCGGCTGAGAGTTTCCTGGGCCGTGGCTGAGAGTTTCATGCAGCATCATACGCTGTACAGAAAACTCGATTGCGCCGAAGAAACTTCGGTGCATTTTTTACTTAAGTGCTCACTAACCTATAACTTCTAGATTGATGCAAATAAAAAAAGGAATCTATCTGCATTTTCATATTAATTAGATTTATCTTTACTTTCTGTTAGAAAGTCCCTCATCAACATTACATTCAAGATGTATTGACAGTTGCACTGACTTCTGTCGTTGCCCTTAAATCATGAGGATTCCTTTGAAGGGATGATCTGTCTTTATAAATCTGAGTAAGATAATATTGAAGGGTATTCAGGCTGCTAAACTCATCGTGGGTCGAAATTGCACTTAGAAGTAAAAGCTCTTTCATGTTGTCATGGCTTTGATAACAGCATGAAGGTAAAAAACATCATTTAGAATTGTTGAAAATTTCTTTTAATAAGGGGCAATTTGGCTGTTGGGATACGTGGTAATTGTTTCTGAAAACTATCAAAATCATCTTGATTACGTCCACACCGCTTGATATCTGAGGAATTACATTAAGCTGGCAGTAATTACGGAAGCAAGAGGCAATTTGGGCGGAGGGATGTGAGGTAATGATTTCTGAAAATCATAAAAGATCGTCTTGATCACGTTCGCGCCATTTGGCACCTAAGAAACTACATTACGCAGGCGGTAATTACACACCACTTGATATCTGAGGAATCGTATTATACCATTACACCGGCAATAATTACGGAAGCTATTGCCGTTCTTAAGTTGTAATTACCGAAAAGCATTACGTTATTACTTAATTATAACCTCGTAATACTTCCGGGCTGTATTTTCCCGAGATGTAACCAAGTACCGGGACCTTTCCCTGAAAAAAAGCGGGACGCCATATCTTAAAAACTAACCATAGACTTTTCTTGAAAATAATCTCATAATGTTTCCCACACCCAAATTACCATGAATGTACTAGTAATTACTTACAAGGTACTTAGATAATCTAACCTAACCCAACTTAACCTAACCTAACTTAGGGGCATGGCAAAAAAACGGGGGCTGGTGCAATGCTAGCATACATCTTAAGAATTTGTTTGTGGGAGAAACACCTGAAACCTTGACAGAGCAAAAGAAATAAGAACTGCTTGTCTGATGACAACTGTATTGATAGTGGTGTTCCGTTTGGTTTCTTTTCCCGTGGAACACGTGATTCCGGACATTTTTATTTATTTTGTGTTTTTTTTATAATCTAAGTAATATGCTTGCAACGATAAAATGTACAGGATATGGTTTGTGTTTCCTTGCAAACACTCATATATATATATATATATATATATATATATATATATATATATATATATACAGTATATATATATATATATATATATATATATATATATATATATATATATATATATATATATATATACATATATATATATATATATATATATATATATATATATATATATATATATATACCCATATACATACATACTTTATAATATATCAGATATATATGTATATATACAGATGTATATGTATATATATATATAGATATATATAAAAGTATGTATATATGGATATGTATATTTATAGCCTATAAATATTTATATATATGTGTATATATATACATATATATTATATATATATATAGATATGTATATACATACATACTTATATACACACAATACATACATACATACATTCCAAAACTTAGGGTGCAAAAATCTCTCATCCTTCTCAGTCCCTCCGTTGAAGCGCCGAATAAAAGCTACGTTCGTTCCAGCCGGGCTTGTCCCCTTGATCAAATTTTCATAAATCAACAAAAGATATATCGCGGTTTTCGTACGCGATCGACTTGAGGAACGCCAGTCGCTTTCGCCGTGTTCGTGCAACGAGAGAGGGCTGCCGGTGGCAAATGCAAAACGCTGCGTCTTTTTTTTTCTTTTTCAAGTTTCACGATAAAATTTACAAGCTGAGAGACACAACAAGTTGTCTCAGGGAGGTACGAAAAGACTAGTACGAGTGTTTGTTTTTGGGGGGTGAGGTTTAGGGCTTGGGAGTCGGGGATTTAGGCGTGTGGGAAGGTTTGGTGAATGTGGTTCCTAGGAGGTTCTTGCAACCTCATGAATGGGAGATGAAAATCAGACTCGCAAAAAATAAAAAAAAAGGAAACGAAAAAAAGAAAACATCGCCAAGAACCTAGGAATCTCCTCCTACGAAGGAGATAAGCCGGTCGTCTGCATTCCTCCGGCCCGATAACTATGGACCTCCAAATTCCGGAATTGGGTCATAGGGTCGTTACCGTATTCAGCCGACCCCAATAAACAATATTCTATCCGGCACCGAATCAACTCCGACTCGCACTAACATTAAATTTGTGACAGACAGAAGTCGATCCGGGGCTCCAGTCAATAGCCTCGTCCCGGAGCCGAGGGTTCCTCGAAGACCAGATGGCCCCAAGACACTTCCAGGTCGTAAGGGCCAGTGTTCCGCGTTCCAGCAACCGCCAGAGAGGTCTTAACGTCGTCGCCGAGCGTGTCCCTGTCCTGTTCCCAGGGTTATCGAAATAATATTCATGGTGCGGTTTGCATTTACGCTTAATCAGCGCCACCATCGGGGCGAACTGGAGTGTTATCGCCGGCCCGCTTGTGGCTTAATTGTCCCGATTAGCATAGGAATCGTTTGCCTGTGGTTACCACCGGTACTGCTACTTCTACTACTACTCCTACTACTACTGCTACTTTTAACAGCAGTATCAGCAGAAATAACAGTAGTAGCGGTAGTATTAGGGGTAGTGGTAATTGTCATCGTCTTCATTACACTAGGCCTACTCGTAGCATAAGTAGTAGAAGTAGTTATCCCAATACTACTACTACTACTACTACTACTACTACTACTACTACTACTAATTTTAGCAGCAGTATCAGCAGAAATAACAGTAGTAGTAGTAATATTAGGGGTAGTGGTAATTGTCATCGTCTTCATAATACTAGGCCTACTTGTGGTATAAGTAGTAGAAGTAGTTATCCCAGTACTACTTTTACTATTCTACTATTACTTTTAGCAGCATTATCAGCAGAAGTAACAGTAGTAGTAGTAGTAGTAGTAGTAGTAGTAGTAGTAGTAGTAGTAGTAGTCATCGTCTTCATAACACTAGGCCTACTTGTGGTATAAGCAGTAGAAGTAGTTATCCCAGTACTACTTTTACTATTCTACTACTACTTTTAGCAGCAGTATCAGCAGAAATAACAGTAATTGTAGTAGTATTAGGGGTAGTGGTAATTGTCATTGTCTTCATAATACTAGGCCTACTTGTGGTATAAGTAGTAGAAGTAGTTATCCTAATACTACTTCTGGTACTACTGATGCTGCTGCTAGTGTTATCAGTATTAGCTTGATTTTTACACTACAACTCTTATTTCACAGGCTGTATTGCTGCTATTTTTCACTTTAGCTGTAAGCAGATTCTATCTCAAATTTTAAGGACCCAAAAAATACGTAAATTGTTAAACTGAGTTATATCGGAAAATAATTATTGTGGTAAGACACAAGGCATCATCGGCATTGTCATTGTGTCGCTTAAAAATATCAAAATAATTTTCAGTATTTAGATTCCAGTTTTGAATGTAACAAGCACTCTAGAATGCAATTACACAAGCTTGCATAAGTAATTAGATTGATGTTAATATCTAATTACAAATGTTCTTTGTAAAGAAGGTTAAAAACTTCTGGATTGTACCAGCGAGTCAGAGTAGGAACGAGCTCTTGGATATTAAGGGAGATTATCTCCATGTGTATATGTATATATATATAT
>NC_089754.1:48039770-48052270 GCF_040412425.1 Macrobrachium rosenbergii
ATACAATCCTTTTTAATTTTCTTAATCGTCTTTGGGAGTCCTACAGATTCCTAGGACTTCCATAAGAAAAATTGAGACAAAAATAGCTTTTTAGGATACAATCCTTTTTAATTTTCTTAATCCGCTTTTGGAGTCTTACAGATCCCTAGGACATCCATAAGAAAATAAGCCAAAAATAGCTCTTTAGGATACAGTCCTTTTTAATTTTCTTAATCCTCTTTGGGAGTGCTACAGATCCATAGGACATCCATAAAAAACTTAGACAAAAATAGCTTTTAATTTTCTTAAATCGGTTTGGGAGTCCTACAGATTCTTAGGACACCCATAAAAAATTGAGACAAAAATGGCCTTTTAAGATAAAGTCCTTTTTAATTTTCTTAAGCCTCTTTGGGAGTCCTACAGATCCTTAGGACTTCCAAAAAATATGAGATAAAAATAGTTGTTTAGGATACAAGCCTAATTAACTTTCTTAAACCGCTTTGGAAGTCTTACAATCCATGGGACATCCACAAAAAAATTGAGACAAAAACAGTCTTTTAGGATGCAATCCTTTATAATTTTCTTAATCCGCTTTAGGAGTCCTACAGATCCTTAGGACTTCCCCAAAAAAATATTTGAGATAAAAATAGCCGTTTAGGATACAATCCTGTTTAATTTTCTACTAGTTTTATAGAAGTTGATTTTTTTTCATTTCTTTATAAGAGTCAACAGCAGTTTTTAATTTTCATTCTTTCTTTTCCATTTTATCCGCATCTTTCCCTCTCTCATCCTCGCTGCCTACTACAGCGTCCCCTCCCCGAAATAAAGAGAAGGGTTAGGGTTGGCTGGAAGCGTCTATTGGCAGAGGACTTGTTTTATTTTGATAGCCAGGGATTGTAACCATATTTCTGCGGCTGTTAGCTTCAGACGGCAGCAGCCATAGTAGCAGCACCCCTGGCCGTCCCATCGATCTGTTTAGCGCTTTGTATTCCCCCCCCCTCCCCTCCCCCACCTTCCCTCCCCCTCTTTTATTTTTCCCTTATTCTCCTTCTTCTCGGACCCCGCCAATTGAAAATTCCATTTTATCTCCTCCTGGGTCCGCCAACCTCAAAATTTGATGTTTTGATGTCACTTTGAGGATCTTTCCAGGGAAATTATACTCTATAAAATCCGACGGTCGACGGAAATAGAAATTAGGCGAGGTTGTTGTAATGAGATTTTATCAAACTTCCTCTGCCCTTAATGAACAGGCTCCTCCCTAAAACAATGCCCAAATCCATATGGGGCGGGGCCTCAGCGTAATGAATGCGCGGCCGGACCCACCCTCGCGTCCGCAGCCAATCAGCAGAGCCTCGGGCTCCGCCCACCCGTGACGTCACGTCCGCGACGGGACCCTGCGTGCGCATAATGTTCCGAATCCCTCGGTTGGCCACAAGTTGTCCCGTCTCATGTTTAGCCACAAGTTTATTGGGTGTGCGTTTATGTGTGAGAGGGAAAAGAGAGTGAAGGGGGAAAAGTGATAATCAGAGAAGGGCGGAAATCCCTGTCTTTTTTTTTTTTTAAATAAGAAGGGGGTGAAAAGGCACGAGGAGGAGGGGGAAGGAAGGAAGGAAGGACGAAAGGAAGGACGGAAGAAGTGATTATTATATTTCACATGAGTAGCCCGAAGACCGCATCATCGTCCTCCAACTGCAACAGCCCTACGTCAGAAGCCACCAACATTGGTGCGGCAGGAATGAAGGTAAGGACCTGTGCTGTGAGATGCCTATCTGTCTGTCTGTTTTCCTCCTCCTCCTCCTCCTCCTCCTCCTCCTCCTCCATCCTCCTATCTCTTTCTCTCTCTCTCCCGCTCGACTTCTCGCCTTGATCCCCGGCGCTGTGAGGATTCCTGCCGTATCCTGCTTTAGTATCCTTTCCCCCACCTTCTTAACCCCTCCTCCCCTACCCATAAAGCGAGAGATTATGACCTATCACTAAATCAACTGCCAATGTCCGAAGGAGTGAGGATGTCCAAAAGACCCTCCCGGGTAATCGTACATCCTTCTCCTCTCTCTTGCTTCATTCCCTCCTTATCAACGCGTCATTGACATCCCTACGTCGGATAGGAAAGGTCCCTCCTTCGCTAGAGATTCAGTATTACCCTTCAATCCTTAATTATCATCAATCAATCTCCGGGAAAGGATTAAGAAATTTGCTAATTCAAGCTGGGTATTTTTTGGCAGTTTCCATGACTTGTGGCATTCATTTTGAAAGCAGCGTTGTATTTAGTTATGTTCCTGGCGTGGCATTGGGTTGGGCGATGTTGTTGTTGTTGTAAAAAGAGCATTATTGATATTTAAAGATTCCTATGCATAAGACAAAAAAAAAAAAAAGATAAACATTACTATAGCCTATTAGAACGGGTAAGTGTTAGTATTTCAGCTGTAGGATTTAATGTATATTTTTGGTTTACGGCTATGTACAGTTCATAAGCATATATATATGTACATGTATATATACATATATACAGTATATATATACAGCATAGATATATATTTTATATATATTATATATATATATTTTATATATAAATTACATATATATATATATATATATATATATATATATATATATATATATATAATATTTATATATATACAGTGTATATATATATATATTTTATATATATATATATATATATTTTATATATATATATATATATATATATATATATATATATATATATATATATATATATATATATATATACATTATATATATATATATATATATATATATATATATATATATATATATAAAATATTTATATACATATATATGTATGTATATATGTATATATATATATATATATATATATATATATATATATATATATATATATATATATATATATATATATATATATATATATGTATATGTATATATATATATATATATATATATATATATTATATATATATATATATATATTATATACATTCTATATGATACCGTGAATTATAGTATAGCATACGTTATATCAAGCGTTATGCCCGAGTAAGCCCCAAGTAAATTACAGTTTATTCAATAACGGAATACAGAATGACGCGAATGTATTAGAATTTGATCAAATCATTAAAAAAAGAATTAATGATTCAACGTTTGTGTATTTCAACTTACTACTTGACTGAGAATGTATGAATTAAGATAACTGATAACAGTTCATGATTAGTCTAGAATTATATTATGGAGGCTCTGTTTTGTTTTCTAAATGTATATTTAAATATACGCTTATAATTCCTTTTACTCTGGATATTGTTATATTAAAATAATAAGGGAATTAAAATAAAAAAAGGATGATAGTTGCAGAAGAATTTTCTTTTAAATTAGCCCCGTTCGGATCTCTTGCAAAAAAAAAAAAAAAATCTTGTTATTAGAGCCAAAATATCATCAGTTGAATCAAGCCATGACGATATAATACTTTAGATTCTGATCCACTTGCTTATTTCGCTGTTAAAATTTTTTCCCTGTTCAACAAATTTTCCGCCACTAACAATTTTCTTATTCATTAACAAATTTACCCTTTATTAACATACAAACAATGCAATTTATTGCAAGAACTATCCCCTTTTATTTCAAATACCGATATGCAAGGAAGATTAAAATTATCATTTCTTGCTTGGCTGAAAGATTAAAAAATTTCCTTCATATGCTTGCTTGGTTTACAAAAAAAAATCACATTTTTATTCATATCCATTTGTTGTAAATATAATGTGAAATGTTTGAACACACTAATACTACATTTTGTAAATAAAATTTTACCTCTCGTAAATTTTAACATTCCCATAAGTAATGTTCTGAATTTTGTAAATATAAATCTATTTAACATAATGTATCAAGACACAGCTCCTTCCTTTACTCAGTAGCAGCATTATTCAATAAATATTTTATATATTTTTATCTCATGCCGCTTTAATATAATAAATATAATTAACAATATCAGCATGTCACTCAAGCATGTTTAACGCAAACAGAAAAGGCATGCATGGATAACCCATACGTACACACACACACACACACACACACTCACACACAACGTATGTATATATATATATATATATATATATATATATATATATATATATATATATATATATATATATTATATATATATATATATATATATATATATATATATATATATATATATATATATATATATATATATATATATATATATATATATATATATA
The DNA here is from genome assembly GCF_040412425.1 of Macrobrachium rosenbergii. Lineage (NCBI taxonomy): Eukaryota > Metazoa > Arthropoda > Malacostraca > Decapoda > Palaemonidae > Macrobrachium > Macrobrachium rosenbergii. The sequence continues at coordinate 48,043,982 of NC_089754.1, forward strand.
TATATATTTACACATACATATACATATGTGCATTTTCCATCATATTTATATCTATATGTATATATACAGTATATATACATATTTATTAATATATAAATATTTTCCTTTTATACATTATATGTGTTATATAAATATGTATATATCTGTATATATATATATATATGCATATATGTAAAAAATACATACATACATAATAGATACATACATACATACATACATACACCCTTTGTACATCTTTGTAAATAGACAAATTCAAGTGCATTCATGAATAAAAAAAGAGAAAGAATTAATAAACATTTAAGACTGAACGCGTTGTTGTCTTTCAGAAGTTGAGCCGCACGAAAGCACCATTGGTCAAAGTAAGTGGGACAGAAAACGAGATTTGTAATTCTTCTTCTTTTTTGTTTCTTTTTCAATGACGCCAGTTTTCCTTTTTTTTATTCATTTGGTCCTATAGTCTCAAAGATGGCAGGTTACGTCATTTCGTCCCTTTTGAAAAGTCTCAGAGAAATTGTTATTAGTCTTAGGGATTTATTAGCAGTTATTAACTATTTTGCAGTTCAGTTGTTCATCTAAATATTTTGGATATTATCTGTTTTGCTGTTTAGTTGTCTACCTAAATATTTGGAATATCTATTTTGCTGTCCAGCTATTTATCAAAATATCTGAAATATTAATGAATTTATATCCGTATTGGTCCAAACTATATATATATATATATATATATATATATATATATATATATATATATATATATATATATATATATATATATTTTCACCTTTCAGTATATATTTAGGTACTACAACACACCTTATGTAATGTCAAACGAAAGAATTTTCTTTTTCATTTTTTTAAATCTGTTTTGCTGTCTTGTTGTTTATCTAAGTATCAAATGTATATATTTTCACCTTTGCAAACAAATACATATTTAGGTACTACAACACACATTATGTAATCTCAAACGAAAGAATTTTGTTTTTCATTTTTTTAAATATCTGTTTAGCTGTCTTGTTGTTTATCTAAGTATCTGAAATATTAATACATTCCTAATTCTGTAGTGGTGCAAACAAATATATGTATTCACCTTTTAGTGTATATTTAGATACTGCAGTACACATTATATAAATCTCAGGCGAAGGAATTTTGTATTTCATTTTTTTGAAATATCTGTTTTGGTGTCCAGCTGTTTATCTAAATATCTGAAATTATTAATAAATTTATATCCTGTATTGGTCCAAATTTATATATGTATTCACCTTTTTATATTTATATTCATATATAAAAGTCTAGCGAAGGAATTTTGTATTTTATTTTTTTGAAATGTCTGTTTTTTTTTTGTCCAGTTGTTTATCTAGATATCTGAAGTATTGATAAATTTTTTTATTCTGTAGTGGTCCAAATTTATATGTGTATTCACCTTTCAGTATATATTTAGATACTGCAATACACGTTATATAAATCCCAGGCGAAGGAATTTTGTATTTAATTTTTTTGAAATCTGTTTTGCTGTCCACTTGTTTATTTAAACATTGTAATTAATAAATTTATTTTAGTATCCAATTTGAAACATCACTTGTATATATTTAGATAGTTTCCATGATAAGAGAGGAAAAATTGTATTTCAATTTTGGTATAAATTAGGAAAAATTTTTAAGGCCCATAATATCTTTGAGACTGTCAAAAGCGATGTGACGTCACTGCGCTTGCTGAGCTGGTTGCTTTAAAGTACCCACTTGTTATTTATATTTCTTCTTATTATTATTATTTATTATTGCCATCTGTTCTTTATTCTATGCTGAAATTTCCACCCCCAGCTTGACTGGAATCTGGTTTTATTGTGCTGTTTCAAATTCGGTGAAGTACTGTAGTGTGATTTAAAGAATATCTACATTCGACTGTGACCTATAGAACTTTCTTTCAACCCATATTTGTATATATATATATATATATATATATATATATATATATATATATATATATATGTATATATAATATATATATATATATATATATATATATATATATATATATATATATATATATATATATAATATAAAGACAAAATCCACGAAGTAAAGGACTAGTGTAAGTCGAAAGGCCTTGCACCACTCCATGTCTCTCTTTCCTTCGTGGATTTTGTCTTTATATCTTCATCACGTTCTATATTTTCGTGATTCATTTATACATATATATATATATTAATGGTCCCGTGGATGAAGTATATGATATAATACCCTCGTGAAAATAAAAGGAAATGGTACCAAGACTTTCAACTTTTATTCCAAAGTCATCTTCAGGGTACCCTGAAGATGACTTTGGAATAAAAGTTGAAAGTCTTGGTACCATTTCCTTTTATTTTCACGTGAGGACTTATTATATATATACATGAACATACATACATTTTATATATATATATATATATATATATATATATATATATATATATATATATATATATATATATAAATATATATATATATAATAATCTAAAATACGATGTGTTTATTCTGCAAGTCGCTGTATTCAGCACCCTGTGCAGTAGAACGCCCAGCTCCAACACTGCAGCGTCGCGGACTTCATCAATCTCCGCAACCACCATATAAACTACTGCAGGTGTCTGCAATTTGTTATATCGTCTTTGAGATCCTCGTTAGCCCCGACGCTTAAAAGCCATCTGGGCCTCTCTCCCCCTCCAACCCCAAAAAAAAAAAAAAACCACCCCTACCTCCTCCCGCCCATACCGAAGTCCACCCCAGCGAAAAGAACAATTTTCGGTCGTTCTTGTTCATTACCGGCGACAGCCCGGACAACGTCTCTGCATTGTGGAGCCCTTCGGCCGTTGGCTTTAAGCTCATTAACTGCAAGGACTCCCGCTCAAAGGAATCGGCGAGCGATTCGTCGTGGCTAAGCCGAATTTATAGCGTTGTCATCGCAACTGGGGTGGCTTGCGCGCGGAGCTTCCAAAGGAGGTGCCTGGATGTAGATGATGATGATGGCTGCCTGGCCTTGTGGCCCTGTTCCAGCGGCGTGGTTGCGCGCGAGATCGTTATCCTTCGTAATTCTGTAATGGACTGAATTACAGCGGCTGACATGAGAAGATATGTAATGGTATCGATAAATGGGCCATTTCATGCTTTTGCGTTGAGTGGGTAATATATGGATACGGTTTAGAAATACGTGGATGAAGTGAAACTAGACGGATGTATAAATTGTTCCAGATCCTTTTGATGAATGGACGATTTGAGATGGTATGATGGTAAATATGCAGATTTCCAGATATAAAGAAATAACGATGGATCGAACGAAGTAGCCGTCACGAAACTGAATCTGTAAATAATTTCCCATTAGTTTTATTCTGTCGTAGCATTTGAATTTATCGGAGCATATTTTGTAAAAGAAAAAACCCTTCACCCGTCCCTGCACCCCCAGAAATGTATGTACTGTATATATATATATATATATATATATATATATATATATATATATATATATATATATATATATATATATATAGATATGTATATATATATTTATATTTACATATATATGTTTGTGTATGTGTATATATGCGTAATAGAAAAATCATAGAACGCTTGACAACTCGTGTTGTTACTTCGTCATAATAATTATTGAGTGAATATCATCGTCAAAAATTTTGCAATGGTCAATACAGAAATTACCGAGAATTTTTTTTTTATTAAGGAATCTTATTCTCTGAGATCTATAAATTTGTTTTTAATATCTAATGGTATTGTGTTCTCAAATTTAAAATGGTTAATAGCGCTGTTAATTTGTGTAATATAATAGGAATATATAATTGTGTTATCACTGCATATGCTCCTGGTAATTTTATAATTTACAGAATATGTTATAACGTCAAACCCTGCATTATTTCGTTACTGAAGTGGTCGCATTATTAATAATGCTGTATATTATTGGAAGACCAAGAAATATTTCGTGAGCTTAATTAACTGTAAAATAATAAATGTAATTTTTATTTTCTTTCACTCTTATAATGTAATCTGCGTATTGTGAAAAAAAATATAGGTGTTATTAACTAGTGAGATAGTCAAGATGTTTTTTTCATCAGAAAAATATTAACCCGGGTTCGATTGCCGGGGGAGGCTGCGAGATCTAGTCACGTTCCATTAAATCCTAGTCACGTAAAATATTCAGCCGGGTTCGATTTCCGGGGAGGCTGCGAGATCTAGTCAAGTTCCATTAAATCCTAGTCAGGTCAGTTGATCTAGGCAGTGAAATATGTATCTGGTAGATAGTTGATAGTGGATACTTTATCCCAAAATGTCTTCCTGGGCACCCCTTGTAAGATGAAAAAGGCAAATAGATTGCAATATCTCTCTGTTTCTTATTGTGTATATATAAACAACACACACACACACACACACATATATATATATATATATATATATATATATATATATATATATATATATATATATATATATATATATATATATATATATATATATATATATATATATATATATATATATATATATATATATATATATATATATATATATATATATATATATATATATATATATATATATATATATATATATATATGTATGTATGTATGTATGTATGTGTGTATGAAGTGAGTATTTATGCCAGCACGTGTTTCTGCAAGCCTATGTATGTATTGATATTCTTGATTTTACTTATACTGTAAATTTACTTCCATGTTTTACGTAATATGAAAAACAGCGATAACATTGGAAATTACTTTTGTAAAAGAATTTTTTGGTTATATATTTTCTTTTTTCTCTTTTACTATTTATTATATATTGATTTTTATAATCGACTCTTTAGAAGCTTTCTTTTCTTATTAGCGAACTTTTAAGCCATTCATTTTTTAATGCTTGCACATTTTGAAACAGAATATATTAATAATTATATTATTTTTGCGCTTAACCAAGTTCCTTGTGAATGTTCACACCACCAGTGATAATGATTATTATTATTATTATTATTATTATTATTATTATTATTATTATTATTATTATTATTATTATTATTATTATCTGGATTGTGTACATAAATACATGCAAAAACAGATCGTAATTTTTCAATTGCTTGCAGGCGCGAATGTTCCTCAAGACCAATTTACTTGAATAAAGGTGATACAAATTAGCAAAGTTAAAAATACTATGAATGAAAGTCATTGTTATTAGAAAGTTAAAATTGCACTGTTTATAACCTTCATTTTAATTTCTGTTTACACAGGAAGTGGTCATTACGTAATTTGTGTTTATTGTGTTATGGTAATTCTTTTTATAGTTTATTTTAACATCTTTTTAATTAACGTAATTCGAATTTATTTTACTTTGGTATTCTTATGTAATTACTTCGGTACTAATATTTCTGTTTATTTGATTGTAATTTATGCTTTTTATTTGTTTTTTATTATTTTAACTATATGGGGAAAAATCTTGTCCATGTTAATGAAAGTATTGTGAAGATTTCGTTACGAAGTGAATGAACTGATTTATAAAATGCATAAATGAAAAGGAATGTATATCTTCATTCTTTATGATCGTTCCGTTACCTGGCGGCTTTACTGACAGAGAGAGAGAGAAAGAGAGAGAGAGAGAGAGAGAGAGAGAGAGAGAGAGAGAGAGAGAGAGAGAGAGAGAGAGAGAGAGAGAGAGAGAGATCCGTCTTCCTTCATTGTGGTTTTGGCTTTTCAGAATCTTCTTTGCATTTTGATTCATCAAAGAAAGACTTTGATAAGCATAATTTCTTAGCTTTATAAAGAAATCAGGTGATTAATGTTATTTCACAGCTTATAAAGAAAGCGTATGATATCTACTGTATTATTAAGTAGCTTTAAATGGAAAGCATTCAAGATTTCGTAGTTTAATACATAATCTATAACTTCGTAGGTTTAAAGGAAATGAGGCATTCCATAGGATTCAATAGCTTTACATAGACACCATATATCATAATGTATAATGAGGTTTAAGGGACTTGTTTCATAAAACGCAACAATGTTAGCTATCTCAAATTATCTTCATTAGTAAAGATTGGAAGCGTCATAAAACAAGTAAAAATGTGCTGAAGTCTCTCTCTCTCTCTCTCTCTCTCTCTCTCTCTCTCTCTCTCTCTCTCTCTGACAAAAATCATAAGACAAAATAATCGTTGTAATTTTGATTGTAATGATAATATTTATTATTACCTCTGTAGAATGCTTTTTCAGTACAACCATGTAATTTTTGAACAGGCTTAGTTATGTTTTTATTAGTAACCTTCTCGCAAATTTAGATTTGATTTAGGTTTGTGTTTTTCTGTTTCATTATTTCGAAGAAAAATTGCCAATTAATTTATCACAATTTCTATTAAAATCTACTGATATATTTATTTGCAACTGTCATAATTATTACTGTAAATGTGCAAGCATCATATAGAAATTACCTAAATGAGTGTGAATTTGCATAGGAAGCTACCACAGATTATGATAAAAAGTTAAATTAAAGGAATATAGAGAAATCAGTTAAGATAATTGAGTTAAATAAAGGCACATACTGTATAATTGTAAAAATAAATAATATCCACATTATTTTTTTTATAACTATAGGCATTTTCCTTTGTGTACACGGTATGTTTTCTTTACTCAAAACTCTCTCCTCTCTCTCTCTCTCTCTCTCTCTCTCTCTCTGCGCACTCAGTATAATGTAGTTACGTGGGGTAATGCTTGTGATTGACATTCCCTTAACAAAATTATATTCTTATATTCATTTGCCGGAGCATATTTTTCCACAGGAATTATTATTAGAAGATTTACTGCGTAACTGAATTTTAACAATAGCCTGATCTTTTATCTATTAGGTTTTAAACTTTTTTTTATACTTAATTATGTTGATTTTGGTATAAAGTACAGCAATTTATGTTTAGCTAGTTTCTGTATAAGTTTCTTGCATAAATAAAACAAGAATTTTGACAAAGATTATTGATATTGATATTTTATAGTTTTATGAATAAATACGTAAGGATGCATACCTCTGCCATTGCGTTTGTACAATGTATATGCATTATGTAGACAGGTGTGTTACTGGAGGAGGTTGATGTGTAGATAAATATATTATAGGGATTAACCGCAATATTAACAATCAAAGCTGAAATATGGTAAGGTAGGTTTTAGTTTTCTGTAAAAGAAAACTATTGTGCTGGCTTTGTCTGTCCGTCGGCACTTTTTCTGCTCACGCTTTTTTCTGTCCACACTTTTTTCTGTCCGCCTCAGATCTTAAAAACTACTGAGGCTAGATGGCTGCAAATTGATATGTTGATCATCCACCCTCCAATCATCAAACGTACCAAATTGCAGCCCTCTAGCCTCAGTACTTTTTTTTATCTTATTTAAGGTTAAAATTAGCAATAATCGTGCATCTGGCAACGATATAGGATAGGCCACCACCAGGACGTGGTTAAAGTTTCATGGGCCGCGGCTCATACAGCATTTATACCGAGACCGCCGAAAGATAGATCTTATTTCGGTGGCCTTGAGTATACGTTTAAATTATGTCCATGTTCTTAGCAGAAATTAAACCACGACGTCATAAACTCAATTGAGGGCCGAAGAAACTTCAGCGCATTTTTACCTGATTTATGACACTTCCAATCGTTACTAGTGAAGATAATTTGAGAAGCTAACATTGCGTTTTATGGAACAAGTGAATCATTGGTGATATATGGTGTCTATGTAAAGCTATTAAATCCTATGGAATGTCTCACTTCCTTTAAAGCTACGAAGTTATAGATTATCTATAAAACTACCAAATCTTGAATGCTTTCCATTTAGAGCAACTTGATAATAGATATCATATGCTTTCTTTATAAGCTGTGAAATAACATTAATCACTTTATAAATCTATAAAGTCATAGATAATAAAGTATAAAAGTGTGAAATAATACAAAATGATATCAGTCATATGATTTCTTTATAAAGCCAAGAAATTATGCATATCAGAGTCTTTCTTTATAAGTCAGTAATGTCATAGATAATAAAGCATAAAGCTGTGAAATAATATTAATCATATGATTTCTTTATAAAGCTAAGAAACTATGGTAATCAAAGTCTTTTTTTATAAATTTATAAAGTCATAGATAATAAAGCATAAAGCTGTGAAATAATATTAATCATATGATTTCTTTATAAAGCTAGGAAACTATGCATACCAAAGTCTTCCTTTATAAATCTAAAAAGTCATATATAATAAAGCATAAAACTGTGAAATAATATTAATCATATGATTTCTTTATAAA
>NC_089754.1:48054770-48057270 GCF_040412425.1 Macrobrachium rosenbergii
ATACTGAGGTATGCTAACTACAACATGGTTATTGAATTTGGGTTGTATATGTTAACTTCCGTACGTATTTTAAATGTCATATGATAAAACTATTGTGCCGGCTTTGTCTGTCCATCTGAACTTTTTTCTGTCCTTCCTCAGATCTTAAAAACTACTGAGGCTAGGGGCTGCAAATTGGTATGTTGATCATCCACCCTGTAATCATTACACATACCAAGTTGCAGCCCTCCAGCCTCAGTAGTTTTATTTTATTTAAAGTTAAAGTTAGCAATAATCGTGCTTCTGGCAACGATATTTTTCAGGCCACCACGGGGCCGTGGTTAAAGTTTCATGGGCCGCGGCTGATACAACATTATACCGAGACCACCGAAAGATAGACCTATTTTCGATGGCCTTGATTATACAATGTACAGAAAACTCGATTGCGCCGAGGACTCTTCGGCGCCTTTTTTTACTTGTTTATAAAAAGCTTCCTTTAGCGTAATTAGTTTTCTATCTAAAGGTATCTTAGCCTTTTCTGTTAGATATAGAAATAAATGCTGACTACCTTGCAAAATCTGTCTTTCTCAAAAACAGAGGTTTAAAATGTTAGTTTTCGTTCAGGTTTTGCGGCCGATGAAAGCTGGGGGCGTCTTGTGATACAAGTCAAGGAAAATGTATTTTCATTATTCAAAATAGCTCAGCAGACTGACGATAAATTTGCTAAATACTGATGTGTACGCAGGATTAGTAAATTCGATTACGATCTGTTGATAATCGAAAAATAATGATGGGAGGGTACGAAAGTTACGAGACAGGTGAACGGAGACTTGTGGAAGTGAAAGCACGGGAAAGACGAGAGTGGCGGAATTTCACCGAGGCCCTTTTGCGTCGCACGGAGAATTAGGTAATAATAATGATGATGATGATGACGATGATAGTTGATTAAACAATAAATTACACTGATGAAAAACATGGTCAAATTATTAAAGGACTTGGGAAGCAAGGTGTGGTTTTATAATGGGAGTGCTTTTGGAGAAAGTTAAGAAAATTAAAACTGATGTAATCAACTTTTGTCAGTTTTCAGATCCCCAAATTATGATGAAAATAAAATTCTAAGCAAACCAACACCCACTTGTCTTTAAATCTTTAAATACTCTCGCGTTCATGAGCATAATTAAGGTCTGATATAAGATGAAAGTGATAGTGACGAATGGATAAGATATTTGAAAATGCTGACAATGACATTCGTTAGTTCTAAGTTTCAGAATTAGAGGAAAAAGAAATAAAGTTTGAGCAGTTCATTGGTCTTTTAAAAAAGCATACGTTCTGTAAAGTTAAAGCCTATATCGTAGCCTATTTGATAGCGAACATGATGTAGCGACACACACACACACGCACATACAAAACATACTGTCGTTCCTAAATATGATAAAGGTGCATTTCATAAAGACGTTAATATGATAAAGGTGTATTTTATAGACGTTTGAAGACGAAGGAAAGGTCGAAAGAGAGGAGGGAATATTGTGTCATCCAATACACTTTAATACTCGTATAAAAACACACTTTCACATGTACCTTACCGTAAAATAATTAGCGTATATTTACGCAGGTGCATCCCGCAGACCAGCAATCCTTGCCGGATTTTTCTCATTTCTTTTTATTCCTTTTTTCTTTTGAAGTCTATTCCGGAGACAGCTGATAAAACCTGCGCTGCTTGGAATAAAAAGGCTTTGCGTGATATAATTTAATTGTGGCTTTATAGTTCTGCCGCGCTTTATGAATAAAGTTAGCCTTTATGCGTAGTTAACTTGACTTTACCTTATGAATAAAATTGTTCTTGTATGAATGGAATCAACGTGGCTTTGTGAATGAAATGGTTTTTTAATTTTATGAATGAACTTAACGGTATATTGTGACAATTTTTTTAATATTTGGCTAAATTTAACATTCTTTTATGAATAAGGTTAACATGAATGAAGTTAGATATTGTGAATGAATTTTTTTAATATATGGCTAAGTTTAACATTCTTCTATGAATCAGATTAACATTATGAATCAAGTTAAATATTGTGAATGAATTTTTTTAATATATGGCTAAATTTAACATTATTTTATGAATAAGATTAACATTAGCCTTTGAATCAAGTTAAATATTGTGAATGAATTTTTTTAATATATGGCTAAATTTAACATTCTTTTATGAATAAGATTAACACTATGAATAAAGTTAAATATTGTGAATTATTTTTTTAATATATGGCTAAATATAACATTCTTTTATGAATAAGATTAACATTATGAATCAATTTAAATATTGTGAATTAATTTGTTTAATATACGGCTAAATTTAACATTCTTTCATGAATCATATTAACATCATGAATCAAGTTAAATATTGTGAATGAATTTTTGTAATGTATGGCTAAATTTAATATTCTTTTATGAATCAGATTAACTTTATGAATCAAGTTAACTTTAATATAAGAATAAAATTAACCTTACCTTCGGGCGCTGTTTT
>NC_089754.1:48062270-48079770 GCF_040412425.1 Macrobrachium rosenbergii
GTGGTTATTAAAGTTTCATGGGCCACGGCTCATACAGCATTATAACGAAACCACCTAAAGATAGATTTGTTTTCGGTGGCCTCTATTATGCGCTGTACAAAAAACTCGCATCTTCGGTGCATTTTTTACTTGTTTTTTTGTTATGCTCAGCTATTTTTCCCTTTAATTTTTGTGATGTGAATGACAGTGCGAAATATTTTAAACTTTGAATGATGCCAAAATAAATTTTCTCATTCTGATGCCTGTAGACCGCGTTCCTCACGAATGTACAGACAATATATTTGCAGCAGCAATAATTTCATAAATAATTCTAATAAAAAATTGTAAATGAAAATTGTTATTTGTAAGGGATACAAAAAGCCACGTTTTTCAGTTCTTGCTTGTTGGGAATTTATCCCACAAAATTTTATTTTTGCAATAACTGGAATTCAGTGGCAATGAATAAAATGTTTTATTTTTTCTTCTTATTAAAGAGTTGTCATGCGCTGATGGTATGCTAACAATTCGCCCTTTCAAAATATTGCAAAAAGATCTTTTTTTCCTTGTAGTGATATAATTCAGAAAGTAGATTTTTTTTTGTAATAACTGCAATTTTATCCCAGTCGATACAACATTTAATATTTTCCATTTCTTTATATTTTTATTCTTCATTATGTTAGTTGTTCCAAAATGACGCTGTCTAATGAATTTTTCTCGATTTTGCCTGTAAAGTGTGCATGTACCAAATGTCAGTTCTGAAATTACGGCCATTTTTTTTCTTTTTCCTAATTTTTTCCTCTTTTTTCCATTTTGACATTCCCATGCAATCATATTAATAATTTCAAAATGATGATGAAAAAATTTCTCATTTTTTGTTTGTAGAGTCTGCACCCACAAAATGTCATTTTTTTGCAACAACAGCAATTTTTATCCCAATGGATTTTTTTCCATGCAACGGATGAAATGTTGAACGGGTCCCATTGCCATTTTTTTTGTGGAGGGAGAGCCTCCCCTCCCCTCCCCTCCCCCCCCTCCCCTTCCCTCCCCTCCTTCCTTCCCTTCCCCCTTCCATTCCGTTCCCTTCCCACTATACCTATACTTTCAAACATCAAACACGAACGCCATTATTACTGTTTTGTTTCAGAGCCCGCTGTTTAATATTCAGTAAAACTAGTTTTATTTTTCGGCCCGGGGAATATTTCGGCGTCACTCAACCTCCGTCTCTTTTTTTTTTAGGGTAGTTTTTTGAGTTTTTTTTTAGGGTGCTGAATTGTTTTAATTCCGTGCTCCTGGTGATAGCAACATTTTTTGGAGGGGAGTGGTGGTTGGAGGGGGTGTGGAGGGGGAGATATAAGGGGGAGGGGGTAGTTGGGAAGGGAGAGTTTATACATACGAACTGGATCCCCTACATGATTTTCTGTCGACTGGCGCTGGTTATCCGTTTGTTTCTGCTGTTCTCTAGTTTTTGTTGTTGTTCTTTTGTTCACGTTGTTCTCCTGTTATTCGTCGTGTTCTCCCTTCTGTTCTTTGGTTGCTCTGCTCTTCGTGTTTCGTATTTAGTTACGTTTCTGCATTTCCGCTTATTCGTTTTGCTACTTATTTAGTAATTCATTCATGCATGATTGTTTGACTGCTGTGTCATTTTCACATATAGTATTATGACTGCAGTTCCGTGAGCGATTTCATACTAAATTGTTTATAATAATTATTATTATTGATTACTTGTTTATTTAACGAAGTACGTTCAGTTCTGTTTTGTGTTCTTCATGAGGTTATATTTGTTTTCGTTGAATTACGTCTGACTTAATTTATTTTCGCATAATCACTTTCAATATTTTATATTTATTATTGTCTTTATTTTAAAATATCCACAATGTCGTGATTGTACTGTTGTAAATTAAAAATCCGCAATTACATCAACAAATTCCTCCTCTGTGTTTGCCCGTAGGGGGGTAGTACCGTCAGTGCACCTCACGGGGTGCACTGCAGGCATTACTAAAGGTTCTTTGCAGCGTGCCTTCGGCCCCTATAGCTGGAACCCCTTTCATTCCTTTTATTGTACCTACATTCATGTTTCTTCCATCTTGCTATCCACCCTCTTTTAACAATTATTTCCTAGTGCAACTGCGAGATTTTCCTCCTGTTACACCTTTCAAACCTACTACTGTCAATTAGCGTTTCAGCGCTGAATGACCTCGTAGGTCCCAGTGCTTGGCCTTTGGCCTAAATTCTATTTTCAATTCAATTCAGTTCCATTCGTCTGTGTTTGCGTTAAAGACAGCGCTGAGGAAGAGCTCAGGGATCTTTCCCAGATAGCGATCCCTAGCAAAGTTCGGGGTCGTTATCTAGGACTAATATTTCATGGGGGTCATTATCTTTATGATGTTTAAAGTCTTTTGTTTATGTTTTTGCGGTAATCCCCAACTGGCTTGTACTAAACACGCCGCAAAGGTGGATACATACCGGGTTTAAAAACCCTTTGGTGGGTGGGGGGTGTCACTATTTAGGAAAAATCCGAACACAGATTATGTGTTCGAAAGTGTTTTGCTTTTAACTTTTACCAGTAATACAATTTATTGATATAACTGTTGATTCTTAATTTAAAACAGCTGTCATTACTACGTTCTGTTCTCGTTCCTGTTGCTGATATGTTTCTTCTTTAATTCTCATGCAAAAATGTAAAGTTTATCAATTATATGTCAGTTCTGTGACTAGGGTACCTGAGCTTCCAATACGGGCTGCTGAATCATCTCAAATATAAATGCACATTCCGGGATGGTGACCTTCTAACCATGGCTCTCAGTTTCATAGCCTTGTTGTGTCCTGTGTGTCATTGTTTAACTTTTCTCGGTCGAGAGTACACTTAATTTCCTATTTATTTATTTATCTGTTCATTTATTTTTTAATCTTATTGCTTCTCTCATTTTGTTTTTACTTATGGCGATCTTAATCAGAGGAATCTAGTAATCTTGTTCTATTCTAATTTGCGGCCTTTCATTCGATGTATGAGAATGTTTGATAATAATAATAATAATAATAATAATAATAATAATAATAATAATAATAATAATAATAATAATAATGCAAATCTTCTTCACAATCCCGTGAATATGTTTATAAAATACAAAATCCACATTTATGTAAAGTTCTGTATTTACAAATGATAAAATGAAATCCAGGAGCTTTCGAGAGCCTGCTCAGCTCCCTTCTTCAGCTAGAAAAAATAATAATAATAATAAAAAAATAATAATAATAATAATAATAATAATAATAATAATAATAATAATAATAATAATAATAATAATAATAATTGTGATTTATTATTACTAAAAGTATTTCATAGGCGCATTCACTTATATCAGAGAATGCTTGTCATTGATTGATTAGAGGATATCTATCGCTGCAAGATCAAACGGGACGTTCCCATCTTTGAGGCTTGAATGGATTGAAGTTATTTCAGACGTTTTAAACTTGTGTGCGCAGAAAACTCTGTTGGTCCTAATGATATTTCAAACCTGAATGCACTGAAGAGTCTTAAGACTTTACTTCAAGCTTATTCCTGTTTATTTTAATAATGGCAACATCTTTAAAAAATATTACTCACAACAACTTTTAAGTTACTAAACAAGAATAGTTTAAAAAAGAACTTATTTTTTTTAATCTTAATAAATATATTTCTGTCATCATTTCGAATGTTACCAATCCTGGCAAAGGGCGTAGGCTATATCAAACTTTCCAGACAGGTTCTCGAACCTTTGTTGCCGATGAGTGTAAACAAGATTCCTCCCGGTCGAGTACCTGTGCGACTCAATCCATCACTGGGCTCGAAGTATGACGTGATGTGTGCTTCTGCTCCATTACATCCAGGCCTCAGAGTCCTAATAGAAGACGCCTCTTAGGAGACCACCCGTCAAAAGTGTTTACATCGGTGGCTTGATAGATGTCGCCCGGATCTCGGACGCTGCCAACATTATCGTACGTTGGCAGTCAGTCAGAAGCTGAAACGCCGAGAGGAGTATTTGTATTCATCGCCGGACGTCCGCGATGTCAAAGGTGGTAAAAACGAAACGATTTATTTAAAATTATTTAGCAAGTCGTAAATGAATTGGTTATACAAACATGGACGTCCTGTTGAGAAGAGAGAGAGAGAGAGAGAGAGAGAAAGAAAGTAGAGGTCGTCTGTCCCCTAGGGAAATCTTGCCGTCCATTACGAATCTCAACCTTGTGGGACTATTATACATAAAAAACCATTTGGGAAGTCGTTATTTTTCCATTAACGCGCCGCGTGTTCCCATTGCATTTCGTTCGCCCGGCCAAAACACATCGCTTTCGCTCTTGACTCCTCGTCAATTTGAAAATGACGAACGACTTTATTTTGAGTAAATAACCTGCTCATCATGAAGCATTATATCTATGAAATTTTAATAAATAGCAGGAGCCGCTTATAAGTAAATTTAACTCTGTACAAAAACTCTCTGTGAAATAAATGGATCAGGACGAAACCCAAAAAACGACGAATTTCACGGAAACCAGATAATATTTTATTTGCGTCAGCGGTTTAGGCCCAAGCAACAGGCTTCTTAGTATTCAAGGCTTTGTTGGGGTATTTTGTTGGATTATATATATATAATGTATATATATATATGTATATATGTATATATATTTTCTTTATAGATAGATAGATAGATAGATAGATAGATATATAAATATAAACTCACACACATATATATATATTTTGTATAGATAAAAGATAGATAGATAGATAGAAACAATTTGCCGTTTCCACGGAAAAAATATATAGTCCATGGATATATAGCCATACCTATACACATATATATCTACACCTGTATATGTATGTGTATATACGTGTTCATTTGTTTGTGGAAACAGGATAGGTACTGGCGATCATCATTTGAAGTTATATGTCATTATATAGGATTTTATTGGTGGCATTTCGAGAAGAAACTAGGAAAAATATGTTCATGAGAGAGAGAGAGAGAGAGAGAGAGAGAGAGAGAGAGAGAGAGAGAGATTAAATAACTCTAAAAATGTTTGCACACACACACAAACAAACAAACAAACATCGCCTAATCGGATCAGCTCTGCTCTTCCTTATGCAACCCCCTTGTCATTATAACTCGGATCATCATTACACATTATTACCGATTATCCGCCATCCGCTTATCTCTCTCTCTCTCTCTCTCTCTCTCTCTCTCTCTCTCTCTCTCTCTAATCCGACACCCGCTTCCCCCTCCTCCCCTCCTCTGTAGTTTCCCATAGCCATTCCCACAGGACTCATTCGCGTCTCATTCCCACCGCATTACCATTCCCGGTAATTGGGGTTGACACGTGACATGCTCTCCTCAGGCGGGAATTGCCCGCCGGAGGCCCACCACACTCTATTAGTCAAGGATCACGGGGTGCTCATGTGTATTTAAGGGCGTGCGCGCGGGCGTTGTTCTGGGCATAATTCGGGGTTCCTCTGCGCTCATGCGGGTCTTGCTTGGGCAAGTTCGTGGGCTTCCGGCTTGTCTTAGACTGTGTGATAGTTATGAATATTTATAATTCATAAAGGTATTATTATTATTATTATTATTATTATTATTATTATTAGCTTCCGCATCCGATAGGGACTTGTTGATAACCTGAAAGGTAACCACTTCTGGTGCACCAAAAAAATAATAAAATAATAATTATTATTATTATTATTATTATTATTATTATTATTATTATTATTTTGTCAGTCGTTACCACATGCCCTAAATGTGTTATCATCATCATCATTATCACCGTTGTCATTCATTTCTTTTTGAAATGACAAAAACCTGCCATCTTTCGTGTGCATTGAACCAGAAGCTTCAAAAGTATATCGTGATTGTATTGTATTTTACACGAATGGATCTTCTGAACGTAGACATCTGTCGCATAATATTATCCTGACGGTTTATCAGATTTACATAATTCAATTAGGTGCTTCGCCTCTTAACTTTCAGTGCCGCACTGAAATGACTCGGTCAAATCAGCGCACTGCATCTCTGGTTGTGAAAACTATTTAGTTAGTCTGTGGATGCAATTTCTACGATAGTCTTACTCTGGTCCATCGGCGCTTGCACCAAGATGCTAAGATTTGTTGCAATTTTCAACAGTTCTTGGTATTTCGCTTTGCAGAGGCATTAACCGTTAGTTCAGCCTTCCTCTCTTATCTGGGCTTGGAACAGCATACGCGTATAAATTTATATGACAGGTTAATTAGCAGGATAGGCCTAGGAAACATGCTGATAACTCGAAGATGATTTATATCTGGAAAATTAGCGTAGAACAGTTGTACTGTAAGCCCATGGCTGATTTGGTTCTGCCACTGTCTGCCTTTAATTTTTATCTTGTTCAACCCTTCCATTATATCCATCGATAAAGACGGACAAAAAAAAAGAGAGAGAGAAAAAAAAAAAAGAAAAATAAGTCCTCCAGGGAGTGGAACTGTTCAATTGACCGGAAGGGAATCGGAACCCAAATAGAATTACGTCCCTTGGGAAACTACCAATAGAAAATATATCTTCAATAGACACAAGTTCCATTCGAGCTTCATTTCATCCATTATGTGGGCTTTTGACTGCCCCGGAATCACTTATGCGAGGAACGTGCAGCGGGGAGGAGCCCCATTTTGGGAGAAGTTACCACCTTCGGTCCTATAATCCCTCACGCCCTGCGATCTCACCTCCGAACAACAAACTCCCTTTATCCCTCCTCTCCCCGGGTCATTCCCACCGGTTAGGGATTGAAAACTGCCTCCTCTGGTTTACTGCTGCGACTCCACTTGAAGTTATGACTTGTGTCGCGTCCACCAGAAACTCCCGACATTCGGTTTTCCCCGCCAAAAGCCAGCCATTTCTTAAAATCTCACCCCTCTCCTTTCTCCGTCGGATCGTCTTGTCCGAGCAACCGAATTCACCTTTCATATCGTTTTCAACCCCGTCCTCTTATCCCCCCGTCCGTCTCTGGCATTTCTTTCTCTGCAATGCTCGAGCTGCCATTGTGGGATCACAAGCCTTTCAAAAGTGCATTTCAATCTCCCCTTTATGCTAATCGCGATTTCCTTTTTCACGGTCGGCCATCTTGCTCGGCCCTCTCTGCGTTGCTTCTTCCCCCCTTCTGCTTCTCCTCGCCTCTTCCTTATCCTCTTTTCTCTCGCTCTCCACCCTTCCCTTTCGTCCATCCGTCTGTCCGTCTTTCTCTCTTTTACTCGCCCTTCTCTGCCCCTCCGTTCATCCTCCCCCTCTCCCCCCTCCGCCCTTCCATCCCCTTCCATCCCCCCCAACCCGGTCACCGCCATTGAGCATCTCTTCGCCAGAATTTGTCGCCGCCAGCGCCCTTCCAGATCGGCGTGATAGCCGAGTGATGTATTAGGGCGGCGTGAATGAAAGCTTCTGGGAAGCCCCTGTGAACAACCTACTAGATTTAGGGTCCGTCCCAAAAACCGCGAACTTATGTTGTCTTTGTCACATTTTACTTTGCGTAGGGGGCTGGGCTCTTCACACCGACTTCTCTCGACTTGTCCCTCGGACGCCGGGCGTCTTTTGTCCCGGGCGTCGCGGCGGGCCTTAGGTCCCCCTATGCACAAGGGCGATTATCCCGCTGCAGTCCGGGAGTCGGGTTAGGTTCCGTGCGTCGGGATCCCGGCTTCGAGATGGGTCCATGGCCCATTGGCAATACATGAACAGGAATAATGGGACGGAGATCGTGAGTATATTATGTAGGCTCTTCACTCGGCTGACTCGTCAAGCCCTCCTAACTCGCTGGGAGGGGCGGGGGGAGGGGAGGGCAACCCAGGGTCTCCTCTGGCGTCGTAATGACAGCGGGACAGAAAGAATTGCTCGCTATTATAATTGAAGGTAGGTAGTCGACTCGGCCGAGAGTTATAATTGTCTATGAAACCGCTGGCATTTTATTCTCTCTCTCTCTCTCTCTCTCTCTCTCTCTCTCTCTCTCTCTCCCCAATTCGAGGGTATCGCGCTGACGAAGGTCATCATAACAGATGGATAAGGAGGGGCTAAATATTTAATTAGACTCCTATAGTTGATAGGTACAGTAGAAATGCCCATATAATCTGTCAGGTAAACGAGATACCTTGTGACCCTTACCACGGGGAATCAGTTACCATTTTTAAATCACTGCATTCCTAAGTAAGTGTTAAAAGTACACATCACATGATGTCGATTTTTTTAAAAATCAGGAACATATATTTTTGTAAATTATGACAGAAAAGGACGTGGAATCATACTGTGTTAAGAGGAATATTTATGGACTTCGATTATGAGTCTTATTGACATAGAAGAATTAAAAATTTTTAAAAAGTCTAAACCTTAACTGACTTATTAAAGGGCCCACCTGACTGGCCAAATTATGAACGATAGGAGACACAATTAAAATAAACCAAGCAAGAAGAGGATGACGATAATGAAGGATAACTCATACTGGTAAAGACAGAACTAAAAAAAAAAAGAAAATCAATAAAATACTACTTCAGATATATCAATTGCCTGATAGTGAGACCCACTCAAATATAAGGTTAAAATATATATATATATATATATATATATATATATATATATATATATATATATATATATATATATATATGTATGTATATATATATAGTATATATATATGAGGGCATGAAGTTAAGACTCAGCGAAGGAACTGTGTAAATATATCTTAGTTTATAGATAAAGATACGGTTATATATCTTGATGAACACAAAGCTTGTTTATTAGCTCTTTAGCTAATAAATGATAATTAGATATCAAATACAGATCTGGATACATCTATTAAATATTTATTTTTTCCTATATATGATTTAGAATTCTGTAGATGACCTTGAGCTGAAATAAAGAATGTTAATGTTGTAAGTTTATGATGAAAAGAATACAGAAAACAAATACAAACAAGTAAAAAATGCGCCAAAGTTTCTTCGTCGTAATCGAGTTTTCTGTACATCGTACAATCAAGGCTACCGTAAATATATCTATTTTTCGGTGGTCTCGGTATAATGCCGCATGAGCCGCGGCCCATCAAATTTTAACAGCGGGCCGGTGGCGGTCTGTACTATGTCGTCGCCGGAAGCACGATTATGACTAAACCTAACCTTAAATAAAATAAAAACTGCTGATGCTAGAGGGCTGCAATTTGGTGTGTTTGATGATTGGAGGGTGGATGATCAACATACCACTTTACAGCCCTCTAGCCTCAGTAGTTTTCAAGGTGTGAAGGCGGACAGAAAAAGTACGGAAAGAAAAAAGTGCGGACGGACAGAAAAAGCCGACACAATAGTTTTCTTTTACAGAAAACTAATAAAAGGTACAAAATACAGTAGCGAAGCGTGAAAAGAAATATAAAAAAAATAGTTACAGCTACACTAATAACGACGCAAATTAATAATAGATGCGGAGAATAAATTCACGCGCGAAAAACTCATTTAGATCACATAATGAGACTGGCGAATAAATTCTAGATAATTAATGAGGACGCCGCTGATAAATACGAGTCACGCTGATCAGTAATGGCCGGTAATTAAATTGAAAAATCGTACAATGTCCTGGGTACGATTAGTACCCGCGGGCATTCTCTTTTTGATCAGCCGCGTTTCCAAGATTATCGGAATTCGCGATTATCATAATTGCGCAAATTGTATTACTGTTATGATGTTAATTATGTTACTATTGTGATGTTTTACTGGTGGGGTGCACTGTAGGCATTACTTAAGGTTCTTTGCAGCGTGCCTTCCATGGCCCTTAGATGCAACCCCTTTCGTTCTTTTTTACTGTACCTCCTTTCATATTCTCTTTCTTCCATCTTACTTTCCTCAACCCTCTCCTAACAATTGATTCATAGTGCAGCTGCGAGGTTTTCCTCCTGTTACAACTTTCAAACCTTTTACTTTCAATTTCCGTTTCAGCGCTGAATGACCTCATAGGTCCCAGTGCTTGGCCTTTGGCCTAAATTCTATATTCAGTTCGATCAATTCAGTTTTACTGATGGGAAGAGAGAAGCGGAAAAGAAGTCTTGCGCATAGTGATATTAAGTACAGGGGCTAAGCAATCACTGTCTTAAAATAAATATAAATCAGTGTTTCGGAACTTGCTATACACTTCAGGAGTCTGGTGTGAATGGTCATGGGTCACAGTAAGACCCGGGAGGCAACAGTGTGTGAGAGAGTGTGTGTGTGTGTGTGTGTGTGTGTGTGTAAACATACACAGATTCTTCGTCACCAGGAACTAGGTCAGTCGTATGAAATGCCAAGAACGGTCACCAAATTTAAATTATCTTATCAAATTTCTCCCCACAGATATTTCTTTCATACGTAAGAGAATGTTTTTAAATCTCAGTATTATTATTATTATTATTATTATTATTATTATTATTATTATTATTATTATTATTATTATTATTGTCACGTGACTCTTCAGCGCTAAAGAACCCACAATTACATGACAATACTTTGCGTTTAATATGCATTGAAAAGGTATTAACAGACATGACGTTTCGAAAATATGACTGGTCTTTTTCAAAAGCATAGGTCGAACACGTCTTCAAATAATCCCGTTCCTAAATACTTTTCAATGCATAATCATACAGTTATATTGCTTAGGACTTAATTAATATTATAGGTTCTGGCCATCAATCCGTGTAGAGCAGTCTGAAAGATCATATAGCTTGCTTATGCTTTTCTTGTCATCAATCTTTGGCAATCAACAATTATAGATAATTTCCAGTCCATTAATCTTGCATCAAAAGAAATCCATCGTACACTGAGCCCACTATCGGATCCAGGGGGTGGGGGGGGGCGGCACCTGGGCACGTCTCCCCCCCCATGAACAATAATGATAAAATAATAACTTTGAAGATTTAGATAATAATAATATAAATAAATGTAAAAATGGGAAAAAATAAAAAAATCAATTAAAGAAATAATATATATATATATATATATATATATATATATATATATATATATATATATATATATATATATATATATGTATATATATACAATATGAAAATTGGTGCTCCCCATGAAATTTTTCTGGATCCGCTAGCGATTGATCCAGCGACTTGAGGTTAATTCGGAGAGCCAGTGGATTTAGTCGTTTATCAATGAGATGTCGCCGACTAGTAATTGGCGACTGACTCGTTAGTTAAACGCGTTTTAGTGTAGCACAAGCACCTGCTCCAGGTTGTTTATGATTACAGGAGACTTTCGTCACAGTTTCGCTCGAGAGACATGTTTTTATATATATATATCACACGGAGGCCAGCGACAATGTATTAAACTGTGAGTTTAACATCAATATCGTTGTCTAATTTAATTTACATATATCTACACATATATGTTTATATATATATACATATATATGTATATATATAAATATATATATATATATATATATATATATATATATATATATATATATATATATATATATATATATATATTCATCAGAACGGTAATACTTTGTGGCTTCGCAAGGTATTATTCTTCAGGTCTCAGCAGGTTTTATATATATATATACACACACACCCATATATATATATATATATATATATATATATATATATATATATATATATATATATATATATATATATATGTGTGTGTTTTGTGTGTTTGTGTGCGTGTATTCTTAGGTTATCATTGATTTAAAGTGGCATAATTTGGTATGGTACCTCAGCACTAAAGGGGAAAATACGAAGGTTGATTGTCCGGTATAACTTTATGTATCCATAGAATAAGTATCCGGTTTGTATTCAGCAAGGTACAGCAAATGTCCAGACGATATCTGGCGGGAAGGTCTTGGGAATGGACGTGATTCTGGTAATTCATCTTGACTTAGGTTCTTGCATTCGTGTTTCTTCCTTATTGTAATCTTTTTACAGTAACTAGAAAACAACTAGATGACATTCGATCTCATAGTTGCGCCAATTAAAAACAAAATCTGGATGTGTATATACCCCTGATCCTTCTCAAAATCTTGGGAAATTTTAATTAGTGTCAAGACGATATCTTCACAAAATATCATCCACTGCAAGCCATAGATAACATTTTAAGATAAAAGCAAAATAGCCACAGGTAATTCAATACATTTAATAACACTACGACATCGCTGTCGGAACTATGGAGATCTCTCGTTAAGAGGAAGACTCTCTCTCTCTCTCTCTCTCTCTCTCTCTCTCTCTCTCTCTCTCTCTCTCTCTCTCTCTCTCTCTCTCGTTGTTATAAGGCTTTACCAAGTCTTCCCATTTTATATATAATTCAATGGATGTCGTATCTGGGAATATTTATAAAGTATGTGAGGCCTGAATGAACATTTCATGAAACATTTTTATCTTCCTTTTTTTCCAAATAAGTTACTGGGACCCAAGACTACAGAAATCAGTCAATCTGACTCTCACCATTGTAATCAAACCATGTGATTTGTGTTTTGCTCCTCTTATTAATATTGTACCCATTTTGATGAATGAGAGACAATACGAAGGTCTCTCGTAATACGTAATGATTTTGTAATTGGCGTTAACGGTTTGTTTAAGGGCGTCTTAGTACAAATTCGATCATTTCCTTAATGACTTCTTCTAAACATTTAAATAAAACCTTAAAGTCTTCAAGAACGCAACCTCCTTCGCCTTGGGAGAATGGTAAACCCAATTTCTCTTGTTATTGAATAATGTTTTTATTTACATGTACTTAATTCTCTTCTCGCTCAGGTGAGCAAGAGACGTGTTCTGAGGATGAGAGGCAGGCAGGCTTTCGCGTACACCTTCCGTATTTATAGATAAATGACCAGTGAATTTGAACTCATTCCAGCGTGACAAGGAACAGTTCAAACCAGAAACGATAAGCATTTATTTTTAAACCATTTCAGCGTTCGCCACGCTATATTTGCCCGATCCCGGGCGCGTATTTATATATCTCATTTCAGCCTTCCGTGCGGAGCTAATTCCAATCAGGGCGCCTAAACACAGCCCTCCTCCGCCCAACAGCGGCGGCTGTTAAACATTATTATTTCCAGGAAATGTCGTTGTCGTCGGCGCGTGTGATTCGCTCAAGTGCCTCATGCATTAATGTGTCAACAGAGCTGATTGATTCATCAGCTCATTAATTATCGCCCAATTAGCAGGGGGGCCGGAACAGAGCGAGAGATGCGGGCACCCGACCATCAGCGAGCGAACTTGAGTGTCGCAATAATTCCATTTAGGGAAATTGTTTGATAATAATTCTCACATATATACTTCCGTCGTTCCGTTCGTCGGTGCTATGTAGGAGGTCGGGAAGGCAAGGTACGGGAGGGGTGGCCGGGTTGGGAGAAAGGGGAAGGTTATGGACCCCCGAAAAATGAGACTTGTAACAAACAGTTTTTTTTGGGAGGCATTTAATAGTTCCTTGCTTTTTCGAAATGGAGGAAGTCTGAGACGCTCCAAAGCAAAAGGAACACTAAAAAGGAACGGGTAGGAGAGGGAGGGAAGGGAGAGGTGGGGGTAGGAGCCCCCCAATCAAACATGAAACTATTCTTTGTCTCTTCGAATTCAAGAAAGTCTGACACAAGCCATTATTAAAGGGTTAACGGGAGGAGGACTCGGAGTTGGGGGGGGGGCGGCGGAGGTGTCTCCTCCTATGCATCTTCACTTTTAACAGTTCTTTGTGTCTTTGAGAAATCAAGAGGGGTCAGGGTCACGCCAAAATAACAGGCGCCCCGGGAGAAGAACCGAGTGTCAAACACACTCGGGCAGCGTAAAACCAATGCGGCGCCTTTTTCTCGCCTAGTGGGACGCCCGCTCATCCATCACCCGCGATAAAAGGTTCCGCTGACTCCACTTCCGACGCCTCGTCGTAGGGGGTTTCCTTCCCCCTGAAGGATAAAACAAATGTCACAACCGAGAGTCGCTTTCATTGTATTCTGTGGGAAGTGCTAAACACGTTTCAGTCTCGAGTGCGTGACCCGTTTTCATCGTAATGGAAACCAAGGTCATCGGGTGGTGACATGATGAAGACTGTCATTTTTTCCTGAGGACTTTCTTGGTTTGCTTCGTTTTGTACTCGCTTCCCTTGGAGGGGTATTATCAAGGAACCGAGGTTGCATTTCTAGGCTATCCCGGTCTGATTCAGCATTGATATCCTTAACTAGCTGGGGTGGGGTGACCCTCGCCTCCTGATCCCCCATATAGTGATTTAGTCGTTAATCTAAATTCTATGTAATAAGATAATTTTCTCTATCTATCTTTTAGAGTCGATATTTATTTTAAAAAATTTTTGACTGCTGAGACAAAGTACGCGCAGTATCAAGGCGTAATAAAGAGGGCAATTCCAATACATTGTGAAGAAAAATGGGCTACTTTAAATGACTTGCTTATTTTACAGAAGAACAAAAGACGAAACTGTCACATGGAAGAAAAATATCGACTCGAGAGATTGGATGAAACTTGAAGCAATGAATTAATATATTGAAGTCAGCTCTTCCACGTCTCTCCTTACCTGTGATACCCCTTGATTATACCCAGTGATTATATCTCGTTCAAATACCTTAACGTCCACAAGTTTGAAGAATTCGTTAGGTCAGTGGTTCTCAACGAGGGGGGAATTCCCCACCAGGAGGACTTTCAGAGTTTCAGGGGGGAATTGTGAATACCCTGGACTTATTCTCCGCTAGCTTGTGTGTTTGTGTTAGTGTTTTTTGCATGTTACTTGGAATTCACCTTTTGAGGCAGACAATTTTGGAAAGGATTGTGGGGGGGAATGACATTCTGACATATAGCGAAAGGGTGCATGGGCCAAAAAAGGTTAGACGGTTAAAAAAATTTGAAAAAAAGAGAGAATGCTCAACCAAAAGGGGAAAATGTCAGAACTGCAAGAAAGGAAACATTCATTGCATTAACAATCATGAATTACGGGAAGCTATTTGCAACAATACCCTAAGTTGTCGTTTCCTCAACCATTGCTGTCAAGCGAAGCAATTATATCGTTGATTATACCTAATCAGATAACTGTATGAATTGAACTATATAATTTTTATGTTACATTTATTAAGTTTGATTACGATTCAGTTCCTCAAAGAAATTATTTTCTCGTGATTACTTTGGGTTCTTGCTGACTCGTCTTAGATTCATTCTGGTCAGTAGTGTTTCTGAACACTGTACTCAGGCTGAAGAGTTTGTTTCCTTCATATTTTTTATTATCCCTCTTTCATGATTCTTTGGTACTTCAATGCCATTAAGTTGAGAAATCTTATTGATGTTGTTGCCTCCGTAGGGGATAGTGCCGTTAGTGCATCTCAAGTGGTGCACTGTAGGCATTACTTAAGGGTCTTTGCAGCATCCCTTAGGCCCTTAGTTGCTACCTCTTTCATTCCGTATACTGTACCTTCGTTCATATTTTCTTTCTGCCGTCTGACTTTCCACCCTCTCTAACAATTGTTTCGTAGTACAACTGCTTTGAGGTTTTCCTCCTGTTACACCTTTCGAACCTTTTTACTGTCAATTTCTATTTCAGCGCTGAATGACTTCATAGGTCCCAGTGCTTGGTCTTTGGACTAAATTCTGAATTCCGTTCTATTCTATATGCCGTTGCATATGCATGTGTTTATTCGTACTCTGCACCTTGTTTCCATTTTATTGGCAAGTGGGTATTCTACGTTGTGAAAGCTTTGCAAAGTCTTGTTCAATATGGATTTTTGCACTTTCATAGTAATAATAATAAGCGATTAAATAAAAAAAAAATGCATTTTAAATCAAATTAGGACGTTTTAATATACTGTTCCATGACAGGCAGGACAGCAATGCAAATGGAAATTAGGGGAAAGGGGCAGTAGAAATAACTGGATCGGAAGAGAGAGAGAGAGAGAGAGAGAGAGAGAGAGAGAGAGAGAGAGAGGAGGGGAAAAGGTGATCACAGAGGAAGTAAAGGAAAAGAAAATGGGCGGTGATAATGAGAGGCATGGGTGAGTGAGGAATTGAAGGAGGAGGAGGAGGAGGAGGAGGAGCGGGCGCGAGTGAGGCCGAGTGAAAAGAGAAAGGAAATGAAAAGAGAAAAAGAGAAAGAGAAAGAGGCAGATACCGAACGCAGGAATAAGCAGCTGCACTCAACCTCACTCGACAATGCTCTCACTCCCCAGGTTCACAATAGCCACAATAAAAGTTAGGTTGTTTAGGGTCACAACCTTTTGGTGGGGACGGTTGTGATTTGTCACCTTGTCTGTACGTCAGTAAAGGCGACCTCCCACTCCACCCCCGCCAGTAAATGGTCTCTCCACCCCACCTCCCTTTACAGATCTCTTCCCCTTATTTGGAGGGGGTTTGGGGGGGGGGAAGTCGGTGCCCATAAGGACACGTCAGTTCGGCTATCATTTCTCACAGTAAATTTGGAATTGACTTCCCATAGTTACTGGACAATGGACTCTCGAAGTTTTCGATTCATTGTGAGTCTGAACGTCGTTTATTGTCGCTGCTTAGTGCGTGAAGTTTGTCGCTTTTGCGGCCGTGTGTTTGAAGTGATATGTGATGTATATATATACTATATGCTATATATATATATATATATATATATATATATATATATATATATAACTGTGTGTATATATATATATATATATATATATATATATATATATATATATATATAATATATATATATATATATATATATATATATATATATATATATATATATATATATATATATATATATATATATATATATATATATATATATATATATATATATCTTATATATATATATATATATATATATATATATATATATATATATATATATATATATATATGTATATGTATATATGTCTTGGTAATAAGACGAAAGTACTTAGCATCTCCAGTGTTTCAATTTTCCTTCGTGGCTGTAACTTTGTTCGTATAATAATCACGTTTTAAACGATTTTTAAAATATTTCGCGATTTAAAATCATATATATATATATACATATATATTATATATATATATATATATATATATATATATATATATATATATATATATATATATATATATATATTTATTGTTTATTGTTATCTTTATTTCATTTTCCGACTTGAAGCCGTTTCCCTTGACACGCTAGCACCCGAGAAAAGAAAAGACTGGCACTTCCATTCTGCCGAATCGTAGATAAACTCACTCCATACCTACACATTAGGCTCGTCAGCAGCTCGTAGAAGCCTCCATCAAACGTTGCACCATTGGCTTCCATCTTGTACGGTTTTTGTTGCTTCCTGGATGTTGAGGTCCCTCCTTTTCAGTACCTGTTTTCTCAAGTTATTTGTCAAGCCATTTCTAGGTATTCACTCTTCTTCTTCTTCCTGTTTTTTAATCTCTCCACATGACTGGAGCATCTTAAAACACTCAATTCCATCCTTTCACCTATGTGAACCCTTACACCATTCCTGTGTATTTCCACATTTTTCATCCTTTCCATTTTTTTCATGTCAAACATACAACATAAACTGTTCATTTTTACAGTTTCTCT
>NC_089754.1:48084770-48102270 GCF_040412425.1 Macrobrachium rosenbergii
TATGGAGATGATGAAACGTGTCTTGTTTTGTTCTACCCCAGTTCGAAATGAATTGGGTATTATCTGGTGATTTAGATAAGATCAGCAAGTGATTTAGGCAGTCGTGAGATGGGTGGGGGTTGTGGGGGCGGGTGGTTAGAGGAGGGGAGGGGTGGTGGTGAGGCTGAAGTCCACAAGATTAAGATATTATTGATTGCTTGATCTCGTACTGTACTCCCTCTCCATGATTTAGTGTGAAGAGGTGATACTGTGCTGGATTGATTTTGAATATTTGAATAGGTTTTTAGTTTACTGTAAAAGAAAACTATTGTGCCTCCTCCCCCTGCTCCCCTCTACTCCTTACCCTCCCCCTCTCTCTCTCTCTCTCTCTCTCTCTCTCTCTCTCTCTCTCTCTCTCTCTATATCTATATATATATATATATATATATATATATATATATATATATATATATATATATATATATATATATATTCCTCAAGGAAGACCTGACCTGAAGGGTAAAATAAGCTGGAGGAGATTTGCTTTCCTCTTCCCCCTCCCCCTCCCCTCCCTTCCTCACCTTCCACCTCTCTCTCTCTCTCTCTCTCTCTCTCTCTCTCTCTCTCTCTCTCTCTCTCTCTATATATATATATATATATATATATATATATATATATTTCCTCAAGGAAAATCTTACTTGGAAGGTAAAATAAGCTGAGAAGACTTGCTTTCCTCCTCCCCCTCCCCCCTCCCTTCCTCTCCTTCCAATCTCCCTCCATCCACTCTCTCTCTCTCTCTCTCTGTATATATATATATATATATATATATATATATATATATATATATATATTTATATATATATATATATATATATATATATATATATATATATATATATATATATATATATATTCCTCAAGGACGACCTTGCTTGTAGGGTAAAATAAGCTGAGGAGACTTGCTTTCCTCCTCCTCCTCCCCCTCCCTTCCTCACCCTCCCCTCTCCCTCCATCCTCTCTCTCTCTCTCTCTCTCTCTCTCTCTCTCTCTCTCTCTCTAGTCGGGCTAATCTCATAATGCCATGAAAGAGCGAAGCCAAGACCCACTAAATACAGTTTTGTCCCTCCAAGGACTGCGAGAGGACTCTCCATTGTGGCGCTCACTCCATAAACCAAACATATTTCCTCTTAAGACATCCGAAAAGTTGCCATTTGACACCTGAGCGTCGAAGGTCTTTTCGCCTCTCTCTCTCTCTCTCTCTCTCTCTCTCTTGTCGTCATTTTTCCCTCTTCTTTGTGTTCCAACATAATGCTCACTTTTTTTTCTCTTATCTGCTTATTTTCATTCTTTTGTATTTTGATAGTTTAAAGCGTGTGCTTCATTTGTTTTTGGGAATTCCCCTTTATTTTTATGTTGATATTATGCGTAACGAAGGAAAGCTTTTATTATAGAGCTTATTACAGTTATTGGGTAAATAAGATTTATTTAGAAATATAGATTTTTTCCACGCCGTTGACTGATTGGTAATCATCGTAGATCAGGTAAAGACAACGTCAAAATAGATTACGTCATCTGCATTGAAACTTAAGTCGAGGGACTGTCCTGGAAATTGTGCAAATATATAAACAAATATAAATCGATAGAAGGAACATGAATTGTTTGATAGGTCGACAGAAGGATCATGAATCGTTCAAAAGATCGACAGAAGGAACGTGAATTGTTTGAAAGTTCGATAGAAGCAACGTGAATCGTTTGAAAGATCGATAAAGGCACATGAATTTTTTGAAAGATCAGTAGAAGGAACATGAATGGTTCGAAGATCGACTGAAGGAACATGAATTGTTTGAAAGATCGACAGAAGGAACATGAATCGTTCGAAAGATCGACAGAAGGAACATGAATTGTTTGAAAGATCAACAAAAGGATCATGAATCGTTCGAAAGATCTAGAGAAAGAACACGAATCGCTTGAAAGGCTTAGCCCCGTCATCCGCACTCGAGAAGTGCTTGAGAAGTAAGTGGAAATAAATGGGAGAGGAGGCTTATGACAACTTCGCGGTGAGACTAACCAACAACAAAGCGGATGGACCGGCCTGACTTAATACCCCCGGAATATCCGTGTGGCCTTTTGTCGTAGCGTCGCGCTCTCAATGGAGGAGGGGTGGAGGAGGAGGAGGAGGAGGCGGAGGAGGAGGAGGAAGAATAGGGCACTAGGGATGATGGTGTGGGCTTAGAGGTTTGACCAGAAATAAATCTGAGAGTGCGAATTGTGAGTTCTTATTTTCTGGGTTTAGTGGTCATCAAACCCCTCCCTCCCTCCCCCGCTCTCTCTCTCTCTCTCTCTCTCTCTCTCTCTCTCTCTCTCTCTCACAACCATTTTTCCTTCAAGTGGATCACCGGGGTGAGACCATTCATGGGCTACATTAGCTTATTTCCATCTCGTTGTTGGGCGACTGCATAGGACGATTGTTTTTTGAGAGCCGGATGGGCTTCTTTTTGGGGCTTGTTGACTCCTTTAGAGAGAGAGAGAGAGAGAGAGAGAGAGAGAGAGAGAGAGAGAGAGAGAGAGAGAGAGAGAGGCCCTAAGCCGGAGAAATAGAAAACTACAAAATCTGTAGAATCGATAAAAATGTGAGACTTTCAAAATAAAAGATAATGAAGTTTGAGTGATTGTCTGAAGGTCGTAAAAAGGGAAAATATGTAAAGTACATCTAGAGAGAGAGAGAGAGAGAGAGAGAGAGAGAGAGAGAGAGAGAGAGAGAGAGAGAGGCTCTAAGCCAGAGTAATAGAGCTACAAAATTTGTAGAATCGATAAAAATGCGAGACTTTCAAAATAAAAGATAATGAAGTTTGAGTAATTGTCTGAAAGTAGTAAATAGGGAAAATATGTAAAGTACATCTAGAGAGAGAGAGAGAGAGAGAGAGAGAGAGAGAGAGAGAGAAGAAACCGCCAACGGCAATTTGTAGAATTGAGAAAAATGCGATAGATTTTCAAAATAAAAGAGAATAAAGTTTGAGTAACTATCAGAAAGTCGTAAATAAGGAAAATATGTAAATTACATCTAGACAGAACCCCTTCTGTGCTTCTAGGGTTTATAGTCCGTTTCTTCAATATTCACGGGATATTAATGTCTGTTCTTTCCAACTGAAGCAATGCAGTTTTCAGTGAAATGAAAGTAATTAATTATATTTCAGAAAGAGGAGGTTGAATCTTTCAAGAAAGGATTAGGAATCTCTTATATATAAACGACAGTTGTTTGGAGTTGTGTAGAAAGCTTCCACAAAATGTAAGCCGCATCATACGCTTTCATAGAAGGTTCATCAGCATCGCGTCGAACCGCAGACACATACTGCGTTATCACCTCTAACCGTCCTGCGCGTTCCATATTCCTGGATTTAAAGGACCTCCCTTTTCCAGTACCTCTTCCAGCACATAGATCCCATCTTTTTTAGGTCCTCCTTTCCTTCCTGCTAACTCTTCCGAAAAATAATTCCTTTTCACCATTCTTTCCAATTGATCCATCTTTTCACCCATGCTAAGTTTTTAACACCTGTTGTGTCTAAGATAAAGTATAATGTATGAAATAAGTAGAGAATAACATAATCGATAATAGTTTTATTGTTGCCTGAAATAATGCTGGTTATTGTTTATTTTTCCATCTGTTACAAATTTCTACCTGTTTTTCACGAACAATCACAAACCATATTTTACGTCCTCACCACTGCCACCAGGAAATTCCATTCTCTCTCTCTCTCTCTCTCTCTCTCTCTCTCTCTCTCTCTCTCTCTCTCTCTCTCTCTCTCTCGTTCCTTTTTTCGGACCCTGGACGGAACTCTCGGGTATAAAAGCTGTTGTTGCATCGTGTCCATCATTCCTTCCATTTTTTTCTTTGTTATTGAATTCCCGATTTTTTACAATTCTTCGTCGATATATTCATTGTCACTGATTTTTTTTTTTTTTTTTACTTTCATTTTATCTTGCACTCGGCCAAACTCTATGCTTGCAATAGATTTCCATGCGCTGATGTTATTATTATTATTATTATTATTATTATTATTATTATTATTATTATTATTATTATGAATAGTTGGCATAGGCATGTACACACAAAAATATTTTAAGCTTTCAGTAAATAATGCATAAACATTATTTTATTTGACTGAAATTAATTGAAAATTCACGTTTTGTAGTTTTCATTTATATTCGTCTTAACAATATTATTTAAAGCTTTCTAAATACATTTGCAAATCGCTGGAACTCTAACCGTTTGTATACAAAGAATTTTTATTGATAAGTTTTTAACTATTTTATTATTCCAGTTGGCTTCAGATATCACTGCATATTGGCCAAGTCAATAGGTGCAGCAAATAATTGTTTCAAATTATAGTGGCAATTAATTCTCTTGCTTTCTCACTCGCATATTAAAAATCATTCTTTTTTATTCTCGAAATTTGATACTCACTTAATATGCCTATCATTAAGGTAAAAGAAAAAAATATATATGTATGTATGTATGTATGTATGTATGTATGTATGTATGTATACGTATATATAATACTGATTTTGCTCATTCATATTTTCCTCCTTAAGTCTTTGCTCCCTTCACTTACCCATTCCTTCTTCCCCTTCCCACAACTCTACCCTTGCCTCCCCAAACCCTCCCATCTCACTTATGATGATCTCATGAGTTCTAGCCTCACAGAAACCCCTTCCCATTACTTTTCCTTAGTTAACCACCTTCCTCTTCCCCTTCCCCATGCTTCTCTCCCACTATCCCCTACTCCCCAACCATCCTCTTCCCCCTTACATTCAACTACCTTCTATTCCAGCAACCTTCACTCCCCACCTGTCCTTTTCCAGCGTCTCCACTCATGGAGTTCTGTTCTTTCTCCTCCTCCTCCTCCTCCTCCTCCTCTTTTTCTTCTTTCTTCTTTCTTCCTCCTCCTTCTTCCTTCTTCTTCTTCTTCTTCTTCTTCTTCTTCTTCTTCTTCTTCTTCCTCCTCCTCCTCTTCTTCGTCTTCTTCTCCTCCTCCTCCTCCTCCTGCCTTGCATTGGAAGTGACTTCCATCCTTTACCAAATCCTTCCATCCTTTACCAAATCCTCCTTGAATCCTTCTCCTGGCCATCACGAGTACACATCATCCCGCCTACTAAAGGTAGATTGCCGGATTACCGAAGGTGTCAACACGGGATTCATCTACTATGGGAGCGGATTACGGAGTCTCGCCCAACACGCAGCATATATTCACGGGGCTTAGTGGCTTGGCCGAGATGACCAGAACTAAGTGGCTTTGTAAGCTTTGATTGACAGGCTGATGATGGTGTGACAGGGACCCGTGGGTTTTTATTTTCTTTTTTGGAGGAGGAGGAATGGGGGGAGGAGGAGAAAGGGAGGAGAGTAGGGAGTGAGGTTGGTGAGGGAAAGAGCTGGCGAGTATAACGATATATTTGGGGAGTTTTTCATCTCGTATTGTAGAGGACATATTTGTGTATTTGTGTGGGATTTGATGATGTGAATCAAGGCTTAATTATTTAAGTCTTCTTTTCGATGCTGTCGCTACGTTGTTGGATTCTTTAGTTATTTGTGTAATTAGGCGTTTATTGCCTATACGTTTCCTAATGTATAATGATATACATATAAATTGATATACACATTCAAATATATAAACTTGATAATATGGCTATATATTCAAAAATGCAAATATTTTTGATAATGAATATATATATATATATAGGGTAAATACATATATATAAATGTATTTTTATATAATATATATATATATATATATATATATATATATATATATATATATATATATATATATATATATATACATATATACATACACAGTATGTCATGCTGCCCCAGTGTTTTTAAATACGTGGCCGCATAATGAAGTCTAGTAATCACCACTAGAACGTTTATGAGCTTGGTTTCTTATGATACAGAATCCTCAAGTTTTCCGTATTCTGCTCGAGAGAGAGAGAGAGAGAGAGAGAGAGAGAGAGAGAGAGAGAGAGAGAGAGAGTACAAGTTTACGTAAGATCATCTTCTATTTGTATTTTCTGTGAGTGATTCACCGAGAATGTCTGAGTGAATCAACGAGAATGATTCGTGTTGAAATTCGTTGGAAGGTTGGCTATCTCAGCGGAGGAATTTTGTGTGAGGCTAATCTGACTGCAAGCACGCTCCTTGGTACGATTTAGTTGTCAATTTTTTGCGTTCCATTGTCGTGATTCATTTATATCTCTGTATTATTTATTCTTTTATTTATTTTTTATCTTGATTTTACTTTGCTTTCTCATCTTTCGCTTATTTATCTTCTGCTTTCTCATCTTTCGCTTATTTATCTTCTGGTTCCAGTGTGATGATTCATTTATCTCTGTATCTATTTATTCTTGTATTTATTTTTATTCGTGTGTTATTCTGCTTCATTTTACTTGGCCTTCCTCATCTTTCACTTATTTCCATTCTGCTTTGATCCTTATTATGACTTTCATCCAAGGGATTATTAAGTAACATCTAATATTGCATTTTCTTATGGACTGCTGAAGGAGTAAGAATCCATGCTGGTATTTTCCCAGCTTAATCTACTACATCTACTACTACTACTACTACTACTACTACTACTACTACTACTACTCCTACTACTACTGATACTGCTAATGTGCTGCGATTGAATAATAATAATAATAATAATAATAATAATAATAATAATAATAATAATAATAATAAATTCAAGAGGATCTGATCTTGTTTGTCCTCCCGCGGGTGACAGTAGGGGAGACGTGGCACATGACACATCCACCCTCCTCCTGCAGACCTGTTTGTCCGCCCCGGGTGAGGGCGGGTTTAAGCACGGGATCGGGAGGGTAGGGGAGACATGACGGGCAGTGCCGGGTTCCAGAGCAGCGAAGTGTGCGCCATCAAGCTTGTAATAATAATAAAAATAATAATAATAATAATAATAATAATAATAATGAAACCTTTTAGTCTTAATTATTTCATATTTAAAATTTCAATTTATATTCGTCACTTTTTAGTTTTCTGTAAAAGAAAACTGTTGTGCCGGTTTTGTCTGTCCGTCCGCACTTTTTCTGTCCGTATTTTTTCTGTCCGCCCTCAGATCTTAAAAACTACTGAGGCTAGAGGGCTGCAAATTGGTATGTTGATCATCCACCCTCCAATCATCAAACATACCAAATTGCAGCCCTCTAGCCTCAGTAGTTTTTATTTTATTTAAGGTTAAATTTAGCCATAATCGTGCTTCTGGCAACGATATAGGATATGCCACTACCGGGCCATGGTTAAAGTTTCATGGGCCGTGGCTCATACAACATTATACCGAGACCACCGAAAGATAGATTTATTTTCTGTGGTCTTGGTTATACGCTGTACCGGCTGTACAGAAAACTTCGGCGTATTTTTTACTTGTTCTTGCTTTCTTCGGGTCTGGGCTAGAAAAGGACATCCGGTTGCCCTTCCAGTTGACCTTTGACCTTTGCACTCTGGCAAAAGATTTTAGCATTAGCATGACATGTTAGCTCTCAAAATAATGCCGAGGCTTTTTTTGTTAAGACATTCTTGCAATTGCTTTGACAAAACTAATAATTGTCAGCAGAAGAGTGATTCATTGATGTGATATCAAAACTGGCGTCACTTACGAACAGAATGTCAGTGGCAAGTTGATAATCCATCTCGGCTGCCTTGAGTTGTTGACAACTTTATATTCTGGACGTCGGAGACTTTAATGAAATTGTTTAATGATGCTTAAAAAATTTTTTATCACATTCCATTATATTTTATTGCAGGTGGCTGTAGCACATAAGAAGATTTTGGTAAATGGGACACTTGTGGTATTTCTTTCTAAAATCAAAATTTTAAGTAATACAAGGAATTATGCTAAAACTTCATTTTGTGTAAACTCTTCTTGTTCACACACACACACATACTATATATATATATATATATATATATATATATATATATATATATATATATATATATATATATATATATATATATATGTATATATATATGTATATATATATATATATATATATATATATATATATATATATATGTATATATATATGAATATCTATCTATTGGCATTTATACATTAACATATTTACTAAGTTGTCACTTTAAAATTAAAGTGAAAACTCAAACTGTTGATTAGTAATTTAGACACACGTCCAAGCTACCAAACGCGCGCACGCACACACACGCACACACACACACACACACACACGCACACACGCAGGTAATGGGGAAACCTCTGGTGCTGTCTCAATTTACAATCGGCAGCTGTGCTCTTCTCGGACTCCCAGAATATAAGGATTAAGGTCATGCTCAGGTCTCGAGATCTTGAGAGCATAATTGTCATAAGAATTCCTGGGCAATGAACCAAAAATAATGCATGGGCGCAAGTTCCTAATAAACCATGTTTGATCAGAAACTCAGCATCCAACTAAAATAGAAGCATCTGGTCCATCGTTTTAAGAAATAAAATATTTTCACTGAAAGTTTAGAGATATCAAACCTCGTCATTAGTGATGAGAGAGTTAAATGTTTTATGAAACTGTTTATGAATTCTTTCGTGTTCCCCAAGCACGTTTGTATTGCTGTAAATCTATTTCTTAATTTATTTGTTTATTTATCTGCATTTGCAAAGGAAAAGTATATTGTATATCCGTGTTTACTTTTTTTTTTTTATAGTAACATAACCGCATGCGACGTGGCTGCCAAAATTAAGTATAGTGATAGGAAGAAAGCTATGCAATAATGAATTTCTCTCTTTAGTGCAGGTAAATTAAATAATTTAGGAAACACAGACGAATGCAGAGAATTCAACATTATGCATTTCATATTCACCTCGAAATGTAACAACAATTAATAATTGCAATTTTGATAATAAAGATGATTAAGATGAATATGTTGATGATTACGAAATGTAACAAGAATAAAAATTGCAGTGTAAGATAATAATGGTGAAGGAGAAGGGAATAAAAGTTGATGATTACGAAATATAAGAAGAATGACAATTGCAGTATAGAATAATAAAGATGAATAAGAAGAAAATACGAGTTGATGTTTACGAAATATAATGAGAATAATAATTGCAGCATAGAATAATAAAGATGAACAGGAAGAAAATAAGAGTTGATGATTACGAGATATAACAAGGGCGACAACTGCAATATATATTAATGAAGACGAATAAGAAGAAAACATAACAAGAATGACAATTGCAGTATAGAACAACAAAGATGAATAAGAGAGGAATACAAGTTGATGACGAGGATGGGATATAAAACCAATCATCGTTAGCTGACCGTTCTCCAGGCGAGAAAACTGACGACAATTTTGCTTTATAATGGTCGTTAATATCAAAGAGTATTTACAAAGTACGGCGATGGCCAACCCAACCCAAACCGCAGCTCGGAGATGAGGAACAGCAGTCATAAACTAATCGCCGGAGGTGTATCTATCTGCTCAGGACAATGAGATAAACTCTTCCTCTCCGGTATCAAGAAGGAGAAAGAAGAAAGGAGAAAGAAGAAGAAGAAGAAGAGGAAGAAGACGCGTCGTAAATCTGCCTTTAAATTTACCGCCATTATGCCGGTCCTTTTAGCTTATAGCTTGTAAATAATAACTCCGATTTTTCCATCTCCCACTTCGTTTGTTCGTTGGTTTTCCTCCCCCCCCTCCCCTCCTCCTCTCTCTCTCTCTCTCTCTCTCTCTCTCTCTCTCTTCCTCAAGAGTCTAAATTGTGATACATTTCTTGTGGTGGGGGGTTGGGTTGTAGGGGGCGTGTTATAAAATACGCAGCATCAATTATCGAGTATGAAATAAATAATAGGATACTATATATTGTAGTGGCACGGATTCATACCCTTGTATCCCGCGCCCATTGTGCGCGCGCGCCCACGTCTCCGGGGATCGGTTTTATATTTCCTCCTGTGTGAATGAAACGCCCCGAGTAACACTTAAAATGCATATCACACGATATCCCCCCCGGGCCTGACGCGCCCGATATATATATCGTCTTTTACTGTCTCTCGCGAAATATAAAGCCGGGTGTAAAGTTTTTAACGCCTATAAAACACACGCCGCGACTTAAATATCGGTGGTATGCGTCTCCCCCCACCCCCGCCTCTATCTCTTCCCCTCCCTACCCTCTTCCCCCTACACATCTCTCTGACCTCCTCCTCCTCCTCCTCCTCCTACCACGCTTTTACAAAGAGGTTTGGATCGCTTACGGATGCCTAGCGGGAGGCCCGCTGTTGGGAGACGGGTGCCTCCCTGCCCCCCACCCCTGGTTTGGGGTATGGGTCTTGTCGCCCGGGCACTGTTGTCGCGCTAACATACCCGAGAGATGCTTTTGTGGGTCCCAAAACGGCATGTCAGAATAAATCGGCCCGATGAAATTTGTGTTCGGTTTAGTTCATCGCCGTAAGTTTTTTTTTTTTTTTTTATTTCAGTGTGTGTATTTTAGAGGAACGGAATACGTCAGATGTTATCGGCTCAGGTCACTGTTCTGTTGTAGTTTTTTTTTTTTATTTGTCTGTTTTTTAGTGTTTCATACATTTTATATTAGGTATTTAGGTCACTGTTGTAGTTTGTTTTTATTTGTCTTTTTTTTGTGTCATAAATTTTATATTAACTATTTGGGTCACTGTTGTAGATTTTTTATTTGTCATTTTTAGTTTCATAAATTTTATATTCGCTATTAAGGTCTCTGTTGTTTGTTTTTCATTTGTCTTTTTTTTAGACTTTCATAATTTTTATATTAGCTATTTGGGTCACTCTTGTAGTTTTTTTTTATTTGTCTTTGCTTTTTTTTTGGCTTTCATGAATTTCATATTATCTATTTAGGTCACTGTTGTAGTTTTTTTATTTGTCTTTTTATTCAGAGTTTCATAAATCTTATATTAACTATTTAGGTCACTGTTATAGTTTGTTTTTTATTTTTCTTTTTTTTTAGTTTCATAAATTTTGTATTGACTATTTAGGTCACTGTTGTAGTTTTTATTTTAATTTTTTTCCGGTTCTAGGATACCAAAGGCTACATCGTTGTAGAATTCTGAATCTTATTTTTGGACAGCTAGACATTCCTCGCCCTTTGAATCAGTCATTTTTAGTTTAAGAAGCCCAGATAATTAATTTTAATGCCTAAAATATTATTTATTTACCTTTTAAAGGTTTATACATTAGGTATGGGTTCTAAACATAACAAAGTTTCTCTTTATATATCTTTTAATGATGCACATGTTAATATTAAACGCATGAGTGACCTTAACGGGTTAAGGTTATTAATTTTTTTTTTTTGTTTCATGGGTTTTTATGCTTGAAAAATCATACGCATCAGATATTAATGGTTTAACACTACATTGCAGTTCTTATTGCAAAGTTTTTCTTTTCAGATGTTGAAAACATCAGATATCAGTTTTAGCCTTTCTGGTCAGTTTCTCTTTTACACCATAGCTCTTCTTTTAAAGACGGTTTTTTATAAACCATATTATATTTTCAGAGGCTTTTAGTTTTCTGTAAAAGAAAACTATTGTGCCGGCTTTGTCTGTCCGTCCGCCCTCAGATCTTAAAGTCTACTGAGGCTAGAGGGCTGCAAATTGGTATGTTGATCATCCACCCACCAATCATCAGACATACCAAATTGCAACCCTCCAGCCTCAGTAGTTTTGATTTTATTTAGGGTTAAATTTAGCCATAGTCGTATCTTTGGCATCATTATAGGTACCAACAACATAGGCCACCACCGAATCGTGGCTGAGTTTCATGGGCCGCGGCTAAGAGTTTTATGGGCCGGGGCTGATGCCACCACCGGACAGAAAAAACGATTTCGCCAAAGAAACTTCGGCGCATTTTTTACTTGTTTAAATTAGTGTTGATTATACTTTAATTTGCAAAAATATCGGTTTAGTTCGCCGTTGAGGTTCTTGGTCAAGACTTTTCTTTTCATGACGATTCCCGAACATCGTGTAATGTCTGCTCGGAAAATTACCTTCTTTGTAACTGTAAAAAAATTCAGTGAATTGTTTATGGTCAGCGAAGTCCACGGTTGTATTTTCTGCTTTAGAGTTTTTTTCTCTACGAGTCTTGTATATAACGGAGTATATGGAGAAATGGGTAGCTTTCCATAATTATCATCGAACGTGCATAAAAACTATCTTGTGTGGTAAACAATAAAACCTAACACAAACTAATAACCCCGGATTTCATAACCTAACCCTAATAAGTATACAAATTTACCGACGAATCTGACCGTTTTGCTAAAAATTTATCACACACACTGTATGTACCATGTCTTTTAGATCAGTAGGGCTGATTCTGTGCTGAAGGTGTAAGTGAAATGCTGACCAGGTCATTGACCTCTCTGTCATTCGTTACACTGTGGTCATTTTTCTTAGGGCCTGGTCATATATATATATATATATATATATATATATATATATATATATATATATATATATATATATACATGAGCTTGTTGGCGTGCTACGCGCGCTGGAACCCAGCGCTGCTGTCTCCCATACCCTCCCGATCCCCTATCTACCCTGCCCCCACCCTGGGCGGACAAACAGAATTGCAGGAGGAAGGTGGATGTTTGCCCTACCCTCCCGTTCCCCTATCTAACCTGCTCCAACCCAGGGCGGACAAACTGGTTTGCAGGGGTGGGTGGCTGTGTCATGTCTCCCTACTGTCACCCAGGGAGGACAAACAAGATCCACTCGGATTTTATTGTTTATATATATATATATATATATATATATATATATATATATATATATATATATATATATATATATATATATATATATATATATACATATACATATACATATACACTGCTGTTCGTTCAACCAGTGAGGTTATGCAACGCTGGGTCTGGTCAGTACCTGGATGGGTGACAACCAGGGAAGGTCAAATACTGTATACACATGGGCCGTTTAATATTTAAGGACAAGGTGTGGGGCTAACAACCTCATCCAAAAAATGACATACTGAAAACCGACAAGTACCAGCTTGTGGCACCACCGTTAACAAATCCTTAACCACATTTTGTCTGTTGTTATTTTCCTTCATTTTCTTCTCCAATATAATTCTCTCTCTCTCTCTCTCTCTCTCTCTCTCTCTCTCTCTCTCTCTCTCTCTTTTCTTTTATTTTTCCTTTTCCATTCTCCCAGTACTTCCATTGCTAACAAGATCTCTCTCTCTCTCTCTCTCTCTCTCTCTCTCTCTCTCTCTCTCGTTTTCTCCTTCTTTTGTGTTCCTTATCCCACGCCTGTCATTTGCAGTTTGAGTTTTGTTCGAGACGAAGATAGCTATTTTATTTACATTTCCTCTCGCTTGCTCATTCAAAAGGTGCCACAGACTATTAAAAATTTCACTTATTATTATTATTATGATAAAGTACTGTAGTGGTGGTCAACTATTATATATCTCTATCAGTTAATGCAAGTAATTATTATGGCAACATTAAATTTGATATTATATCATAACAGTGATATAAAACTCAAAGATGTTGATATTCTCATTG
This sequence comes from Macrobrachium rosenbergii, assembly GCF_040412425.1. Taxonomy (NCBI): domain Eukaryota; kingdom Metazoa; phylum Arthropoda; class Malacostraca; order Decapoda; family Palaemonidae; genus Macrobrachium; species Macrobrachium rosenbergii. Next base: position 48,098,312 of record NC_089754.1, read on the forward strand.
GTATTGTAATTTCGTGTTATTACAATTTTAGGTCCCAGGGTAATATTATGGATTTGTATTCCTTTATATGTATTATTTTAATAATTGTACGCATACAAAGATGTGGCGCGTAAGTGTAGGTTAAGTGTATTAAAATGTATAATTGTAGATAATTGAATTATGTGAGGTATCTCTTTTTCACTGTAATTTTTCTGGTTACTGTAGTCCCTAGCAGTAATGAATGGAAAACGAAAAGTAAAAACGAAACGAGAGGCTCTCTCTCTCTCTCTCTCTCTCTCTCTCTCTCTCTCTCTCTTTTTACTTTTCTTTTTTTTTCTACCGTATTTCTTTATCCATTCTACCGGTATTCCCATTGCTATCAAGATCTCTCTCTCTCTCTCTCTCTCTCTCTCTCTTTTTGTTTTTACTTTTCCATTCTAACAGTATTTCCATTACTATCAAGATCTCTCTCTCTCTCTCTCTCTCTCTCTGTCTTTTACTCTTACCATTCTCTCAGTATTTTTTTATTTTCCATTCTCTCAGTCTTTCCATTACTCTCAAGATCTCTCTCTCTCTCTCTCTCTCTCGTTTTTTTTACTTTTCCTTTCCATTCTCCCAGTATTTCCAGTATATCAAGATCTCTCTCTCTCTCTCTCTCTCTCTCTCTCTCTCTCTCTCTCTCTCTCTCTCTCGTTTCGTTTTTACTTTTCCTTTTCCATTCTCCCAGTATTTCCATTACTTTCAAGATCTCTCTCTCTCTCTCTCTCTCTCTCTCTCTCTCTCTCTCTGCAAACATAATTATGAATGAATCTGACAGCGCCACAGGTGAGTAATCAGAAAATATTTACGTTTAAATCAAAGTTGTCAGTCTCCACCCACTCCTAACCCCACCCATCCCTTATACACCCCTAATAACCCTTCCCCCGCCCCCTCCCCGGCCCCCTTCCCTTCCTATCCCCTTTCTGTCTATCTATCAGTGTTGCAGCTTCCGAAGTGAATGCCCCACCAGCCTACTGTGGTCCATATGTGGGTTCCTTCCCGGTTCGCACCAACGCCCTCTTTTGCGAGGCGTGGGCCAGCCAGCCCACACCAGCCCCCTCTCTTCTCTCTCTCTCTCTCTCTCTCTCTCTCTCTCTCTCTCTCTGTTGAAGCTACCCCTCATTTAACACCCCCATCCTACCACCCATGTAAGGGTGCCTTCCCCTCCCGTCCTCAGTCCTATACTCGGCTCCGGACATCCCTCGTCCCTAGTCCTATCCCCGTCCCAGGTCCTCCATCCACCAGCCACCTCCCAAAGGCCTTGTTGTCGGGGTGTCACGCTCACTATATTTCATGAAGTCTCCCTTCAATGGGACCCTCGTTTGATAATGGGCCGTCATTTCCCAGAATCCTTCGTCGCATGCCGTAGGAGCCGTCATTGCGACGAGCGGTGGCCAGCGGGGCGGAGCCATCAGCTCTGCAACGAAGCCCCAACCTATGAAGTGGGTTTGCTGTGGTTAGTTCATATCGCCACATTCCGCCCTTTGGGCCCATTTGTCTCGGCTTTTTCATTATTGTTTCGCCAATTCCTTTACTGTCGGGTCACGCAAGGGGGATAAATGGGGCTGCCTGAGTGAATAAATAGATAACGGTTGAAATATCGTGTTTGGGATTCGGTACGGAGCCGTATGAGACCACTTGAGCCGCGCCAATGGAGTCCCCGCGAGGGTGATCCATACCACCCTGTGTCATTGTTGCTTGTAACCTCTCTTGTTTACTTCTTGCTTGCGCTACGGGGGAAGGAGGAGGAGGAGGAGGAGGAGTGAGAGGAGAGGAAGGAGGGGAGGAGGAGGGTAAGGGGAAGTTGGGAGGGGAAGGGGGACGAGATCGCACCTCTCTGCTTATTTGTTTAGTCTTTCCCCTGACGTCTCAGGCTGTTATCTCCGCCAGCATCTCTTTTTCGTTATCTCGGCGCTAATTGTTTTGTTGGCGGGGTTCTTACAGTCATGCTATTTAATTACTCCACTTCAATTATTAACTGTTTCTCCTTTTCCCTCGCGGAGGTTATTACTCTTGTTTGTATGTTCGCGCGTCTGTTACGTTCCCTGACGAGGATTGTGTTTTGAAATCAAAGAGAGCAGTTGAAAATATTAAAATTTTTAAACTTTTTTCAATATTTTTGAAATATTAAAAATCTAAAATCAGAGGGCGAAAATGAACGGGATCTGACCCCGAAGGTACTGGTGGATCCGTCTTTTGCAAGACTTTAGGATATAGTAGCGGAAAACGGAAGCTTGAAGGAAATTCCAAATATCTGTTTTTTTTTTATTTAGTAAGTTGTAGGAATTCTGCATTTCTTGGGGTAATGGTAGATCCGTCTTTTGAAAGACTTTAGGATATAGTAGTGGAAAATGGAAGCTTGGAAGAAATTCCGAATAACAGTTTTTTCAGTAAGGTGTAGGAATTTGCATTTTTTGGGAGTTTTATGAGTAGGCAGCCATAGGATCTTATTATTTGAGCTTTATTAATGCGATTCAGTATACTTTATATTATTATTATTATTATTATTATTATTATTATTATTATTATTATTATTATTATTATTATTATTATTATTATTATTATTGTATTTCTGTTTACTGTTGTGGTGACTTCGTCGTCTTGATATTTGTATTTTAAATACTTTACGTTTAGGTCAATAATAATAATAATAATAATAATAATAATAATAATAATAATAATAATAATAATAATAATAATAATAATAATATAATTTAATAACAACAATAACAACAACAATAACAAATAATAATAAAAGATATTCATGTAATAATAATAATTTTTCTGTAATAAATAATAATAATAATAATAAGATGACGTTGGAGGAAATATATTTTTCCCAAGATTTTACTCAAAGAAAAGTACCTTTAATTTTTCATGATGATTTTTTTTTGCTTTGTCCTTCTAGGAAAATTTTTCTAGTTGCTAATTATTCTTTTTTTATGTAGTTATATCCCCAAGAAGCAGTTTATGTCGTTTTTATTTCACTTGATTTTCAATTTAGCTCCATTTGCAGTCTTTTGCTTATAAATGTCAATGAGGTAATTATCACCGCACTGGAGTGAAACCATTCATGAGATATTCATTAAATCTCTCTCTCTCTCTCTCTCTCTCTCTCTCTCTCTCTCTCTTACACACACACACACATAAATTTGTCCGGGCATAGTGCGTCTATTTATATTGGTATTTTGCAGAAGAATAGTATCTCTCTCTCTCTCTCTCTCTCTCTCTCTCTCTCTCTCTCTCTCTCTCTCTCTCTCTCTCTCTCAATAAATCTTCCCGTGCACAGTATAGCCTATGTATTCGCACTTTTTCTAAAACAAAATTAACGTTACGTTTATTTATACTCTCTCTCTCTCTCTCTCTCTCTCTCTCTCTCTCTCTCTCTCATAAATTTGCCCGTGCACAGTATAGCCTATGTATTCGCATTTTTTCCCAAAACAAAATTACCGTTACATTTATTTATACTCTCTCTCTCTCTCTCTCTCTCTCTCTCTCTCTCTCTCTCTCTCTCTCTTTTTTCCCATAAAACAGTATAAATCAAACTTCCAGTTCGTAGCGCTCGCAAAAACGACATACAACCGTTAGTTATCCTTATTGACAAGCAATTTGCAGCCAAATAAAACACCCACGATAAAAAAAATTGTCTGACACTTTGCAACGAACTGTTTGATCGTATTTTGTCCTCTTTTTTTGTCAACAGTGCTCCGTCGTCTAGTGTGAAATGCCCTCAAATAATATTCGCCTTTTATTTGGAATGCGAACGCCATTCTAAATTGTCGGTGCTTTTTCGTCGTTACTGCGATTTCCTGCTTTTGATATTGACACGAAAAATATATCATCGCTTTGGTGATTAGGCATTCCATGGTGGATAAAATTGCATTTATTTTTGTAGGATATGTATGAAGATGTATATAACTTTGTGCAAAACAGTTTTGAAT
>NC_089754.1:48107270-48114770 GCF_040412425.1 Macrobrachium rosenbergii
TATTTATAATTATGGATTTTTATTGCACATTTTTTCACAAGATTGTGGATTTCTTAGCAATAATAATAATAATAATAATAATAATAATAATAATAATAATAATAATAATAATAATATAATTTGGCAGCAGACCCTCTTTAAACAGGTTCTATTGAATATTATTGCTGCTTTTGCATTTATTTTGTAGAAGACTTTTTCTATTTTCCTTATTGCGGACTTCTCTTCAGAAGGACCTATGCAATCTGCCAGTCCTCTTAGCTCCCCGCTGGAGAATGACGAAGGGTCTGTCGAAACGCGTCGCGGCAACAATTGTATAGAACCAACTGTATAGAATATATAAAGAAGCAGAATCCAGATTTTGACTTTTCCCCATGAAATTACAAATATAGGCGAGCTGTTAGCACGCACCTCCACTGAAGAGAAGTCCGCAATAAGGAAAATAGAAAAAATAAAATAAATGCAGCTGAAGCAGCAATAATAATAATAATAATAATAATAATAATAATAATAATAATAATAATAATAATAATAATAATAATAATAATAATAATAATAATAATAATCTCTTAACCGTAACAATTACTGAGAACACAACAATTGAAAAAGTTCATAAAAATTTGCATTTTTCATAATAAATCAGAAGCCTATTTGCCTCTACTTCATTCAGAATACAGGCAAATTAGATTTTTCAAAGTTTCACATAATGCTCTATAGTAACTTTCATTGAGTGCTACCTTGAATTTGGATTAAAATCAACTAAATACAAATAAGAAGAGTTCAAACGTACACATACGCTAACAATATCTCCTTTACAGACAATTGCCATCTGCACAATCCGAACACAGTCAGGCTGTGTGTTCGATTCCTACCTTGCAAGGTCCCCCTGCGTAAATTATGCCCTAATTAACACGCCATTAGTATAATCACCCGTGTAACAACGTTGTCCATGGTGTACTGCTCAAAACTCCAACAGACCATTACTTACATACCGCGCATTCCGTTCCTTGGTTCCCTGTGTCCTGCCAGTGTAGCCCTGGACACTAGACCTGGGAACGGAACGAGATGCCTGTAAGATAAAAACACTCGGCTAAGCGCTGCTGTAATCTCAGATATACTGGTACACAAATGCGTCCTTAAAGAACACAGGTGATTCTTTGGTGATTTTGCTGGTAGCATCCATGAAAATAAATGACGAAATAAAAGAAGACATGGCTGTATCGTTTAATTAGCTTGTTTATTCATTAGCAACCTTGCGTACGACGGTGTAGGAGTAAATGTGGCGAGTTTTGCTTCGTCTCAGGTGAATGGAACTTCAGTGCAGTAGATAACCTTGAATTTTTTTTTTTCCTATTTTGCGCGCTGCATATATAGATGTGTCTACGTAAGCTCATATTGTATTCATAATTTCTGGGATGCAAGGAGTGTAGTTATAATGTATATATATACATACCTATATATATATTATATATATGTACGTATATATATATATATATATATATATATATATGTATATATATATATATATATATATATATATATATATATATATATATATATATATATATATATATATATATATATATATATATATCTGCCTGGGTACATTTATGTCGTTCTTGTATGGTATGAATGTGGGCATGCGGGTATGAGCGTGTAAACCATATATTACAGAACTTTTCAAAACCCATTCAGTAATGTGCATATATGCGCACGAACTATGAATGCGTCGAAAATTCAAGCGCACACATTAGTGAAGTGCGCGTGTGCATGCTTACACAGACACATAAAAATGCATGCAGTCTGCATCCCAAGGGTCATCATCTAGATACCCCAAGCAATAATGCCTCAACGCTGGTCCGTATTCACATGCCCACAGTCTAATTTTGTCATATATAATTTCGACCCCCTGCTGAGTTACCGATGACCACACCTTTACCCCTTCTCTTGTAACCTTCCCTCCCTCCCTCCCCAACCTCACCCCCACCCCTCAACCTCCGGAGACCTTTCCCTTTGCAACCCCAGTCCCCTTCCCCAACCCCGTCCCTCTTCCCACAGCCCTGTGCTGCTTCTCTCTGGCCACACAATGGACCGAGACACAATACTACACATCTCAGTCACACCCACGTTGGAGTCGAGAGGTTTTTCCTCCTCTCTCTCTCTCTCTCTCTCTCTCTCTCTCTCTCTCTCTCTCTCTCTCTCTTCCTTCAGTAACCCTCTCCTGGGGAGAAGAGGAGAGGGGTGAGAGTTGAAACTTTCTGTTGGGATAAAGGTTGAGGCTTTTTTTGATGGGGGTGAAGCTTAAAACTTTTGTGTAGTTGAGGGTTCTCTCTCTCTCTCTCTCTCTCTCTCTCTCTCTCTCTCTCTCTCTCTCTCTCTCTCTCTCTCTCTCTCTCTCCTTCAGTAACCCTCCTGGAGAGAAGAGGAGAGGGGTGAGAGTTGAAACATTCTGTGGGAATAAAGGTTGAGGGTTTTTTGATAGGGATTGAAGTTTAAAACTTTTTTTGTGGTTGAGAGTTCTCTCTCTCTCTCTCTCTCTCTCTCTCTCTCTCTCTCTCTCTCTCTCTCTCTCTCTCTTCCTTCAGTAACCTTCCTGGAGGGAAAAGGAGAGGTGTGAGAGTTGAAACTTTCTGTTGGGATAAAGGTTGAGCCTTTTTTGATGGGGTTGAAGTTTAAAACTTTTGTGTGGTTGAGGTTTGAAACTTTTGCGTAGTTGAGAGCTGGACTTTCTGGAAGGTTGAGGGCCAAACCTTTTAGATGGTCTAGGACTGGAACTTTTGGATAGGGTTAAGGGTTGGAAGTTACGGATGATTTTGAGGTTTGAATCTTCTGGATATTTGAGGGCTAAAAAATTTTTGGATGGTTGAGGGTAGGAACTTTAGAAAGCCATTGAAGGTTGAACGCCTTTTGGATGAGGTTAGCAGGTAGAGCCTTGGGATAGCGTTGTTGAAATAACTTAGATGGAGTTCAAGGCTGATAATTTTTAAGGAATCAAAAGTTAAAGCACTTGAATTGGATTTAAAGCTGAAACTTCATATGGGGTTGAAGGATGAAGCTTTTCGATGTAGTCAAAAGTCAAAACTTTTGTGTAATTGAAAGTTTTTAAAGCTTAGGTATAAAATTCTGAATGGAGCATAGGGGTGGAATTTTGCGAGGGGTTTTTGGGTTTGTTGAGGTTTTGAAGGTTTCTGGTAGGTGTTACGGGTTGAAGCTTTCAGATGTGGTTGACAAATGAAACTCTCTGAAGATGGTGAATGCTGGATCTTTCAGACGGGACTGAGAGTCAAAGCTTTCGACATGGGTTTGATTCATAGGATTTCTGATTGGGTTAAAAACTTGAGAAATATAATGGGATTCAGAGTTAATGGTACAGGATAGGGCTCTGAAATTTCCGGATGGAGTTATGATTAAAAGAAATTAAGAGAGTCAATCAATCGGCGGGAATTGAAATGGGGTAGGATTGAAACTTCGGAAAATCTTGTGGCATTAAAAGCTGAAATGAATTAAGAAAGATAAGGTTATTATTGATACTATTAACAATTAAGGACTTAGAATATAGGATAGGGTTGGAGGGTAGATGGAAACAAAAGGTCATAGTTATAGATTGACAAGAACTGAAATAAGAGGATATGGAATGATCTTTAGAGTTTCTGTAGTTCCGTCGTTCATTTATCCTTTCCAAATGCGTCATCCATATTTACAGGCTGTTTTATATGGCCCTGATATTTACTTGATTACAGCCATTAAAAAGAAAACGAGAGCGTGATAGAAACTGTCAATTTCAGAGGCCATAATTGAAGATGATAAGGCCTTACCTGAACGCCCTGTCACGGCGCAAAAGAGACTCCCGTAAGAACAACCATACACACCCTTCCTCTCTCTCTCTCTCTCTCTCTCTCTCTCTCTCTCTCTCTCTCTCTCTGTAGCAATGTCAACAGAAGATGTTTACCTGTGTCACTGTTCCCACAACCTTCCAACCTCCTCCATGCAACAAAAATGATGCTTCAACCCTCCTCCAAAACATCTTCCCACCCACACCTCCTCTCCCATCCTCCCCTCCCCGCTCCCCCTCCCACAGGGCCATGTGGGTAACGGTGTGAGCGCCCACTCACCGCAGTAAAATTGACACTAAGTTGCCAAATAATGAAGAGGATGGTCGTATTAGATTGGTGTTATGAGGGAACCGCGGCACATAGCCATATTTATGAGCCTGGCTGATCTCTATCACCCATCGCGCCGAGATTTTTTTCTACTTTTATTGTCCAGGAATAATTTTAGGTGTAGGTTTTAGTGTGTTTACATTGCCCGTGGGGAGGGGGTAAGAATCATAGCGTCATGTGGAGAGAGAGAGAGAGAGAGAGAGAGAGAGAGAGAGAGAGAGAGAGAGAGAGAGAGAGAGAGGAGAATATTGAAATTTCAAGGAAGTTTCCATTTGGTAGGTGTATCATTTCAATTGAAACCTAGTTGACTCAAACCGTCGAGTTGGTATGAGTAAACTCTTAAATATTTTGCGGTAATCAAAAATGACAAAAATATACGAATTGGTATAAAAAAAGCTCATGTAATCTGCGGTAGCCAAAAGTAAGAAAATCTAAATCTTATTACTGGCGGTGACTTAAAGATGAAACGAAAGTGAATCTTCGGTGTTTTTCAAGTATTGGTATGCTAATACTTCTCGTCCAAAAAAAAAAAAAAAAAAATCACGAAAATCGGAACTGTCTACTGAAAAGACTTGACAAATTTAACGCTACGGAAACCACAATGGTTAATTACATACAGAGCTAAAGCGCTGAATGACCTCGTAGGTCCCAGTACGTGGCCTTTGGCCTAAAATCTATATTCCATTCCATACAAAAGTAAAATCCTGGAGTAACACTCCATAAGAGAGAGAGAGAGAGAGAGAGAGAGAGAGAGAGAGAGAGAGAGAGAGAGAGAGAGAGAGAGAGAGAGAGGCCAAAAATATCTTCTGTGACATTAAAATCCTTTACATTTTAGCATTCTTAAATGGTCTGATTATTATTTAATAGATACCATCGTTGTATTGAAATTTGATATCTACCATCTTTGTTTTAAATTTTTGTTATAACTACTTTTAAAATTTCTCTTTCCAGTAATGTCATATACTTCCTCATATCAAGTGAACAAGACAAGTACTTTCAGACTTTCTCTATTGCAACCGTAAAAACTGATAATTTTTAATAAAATTTAGAAAAACAAAAGAGGGAAATAATATTGTCATTATTAGAAAATAAAATAATTAGTTTTATTTTATTCAAAATAAAAATTCGAAAAATGTCAGAGCAACCTTTTTCTCAGATATCATTTACATATATAAAAAAAAAACTGATCATCTGCCTATTAAAATAAATTTTCTCCGCCATTTTACTATTTTTGTTACTGAAAAATGTAAATAAATGTAGTATGAAAGAACACTTTTGTAAGTGTTGTTGAAAAAAATTTGAATTTTTAAGTCTTTAACTATTATAAAATTTTCTCTTTTGTCACCCATACTGTTCAAGTATTTATAATTGAATTGAGTCCGGGACGATTAGGCCGTATTATTTCCGGCCGTGAACCTGTCAGGCCGCCACACCTTAGGTCATGTGAAGTTTAGGCCGTAAGACACGGCGGAAGCTCCTCGGGACGCCGTGTTTAGTACCAGTCCCTCGGGGATCTAAGTATTATATACACCCATTTCGGCCATTTGCCGGTTAGGGTGTTATGGACTTATGGCCGAAACGACCAGGACCCACTGAAATTATTTATCTATTATTTATTGAATGATTTGTGGCTGAATGTTTTCTTTTTTCATATTCTTATGCTGGACAGCACTGAAAAAGTTCGTCTCTTTCTTCCTTATTACTTGCTCATCCCCAGAAAAATGGTATAGATTTTTCGTTTTTTGTCACCGTTGAGCGTTAGACCTCAGATACCTTGTGTTTATTGTTATGATAATGATTTGTATCAATTTTCACTATTTAGCCATTATTAATAGCCTGTCTATCTATCTATCTATCTGTTATCTATCTATCTTGCCGATGGTAGTGGCCTCAGGGAAATCACATTTCACATTAAATTAAGTCAGTCTTTTCGGAAGACCTCAACGAAAGTCTAAGCTGATACAGAGAACTAAAAACACACACACACACACACACACACACACACACACACACATATATATATATATATATATATATATATATATATATATATATATATACATCTATTATAAATTTAAACATTATATATATATATATATATATATATATATATATATATATATATATATATATATATATATATATATATGTATGTATGTATGTATGTGTGTGTATGTATGTATGTATAAGCGTACAATGGAAATAAGACAATGCATGACATCAAATAAATATTTCCTCAAAATCCCTCCGGCTACGTAAAACAGTAGCCGAATTTCTTCTGACAGTAATAAAACGCCCGTTTGATACTAAGAAAGTAATGCGAATGAAGTTGGCAGTGCACACGCTATTGATCAATATCTATTTGATGGTAAATAAAGTTTTACCACATACCACATAAACCGTAATCAAATTCCACCTGAGTCTTTCTCTCTCTCTCGATAAAGAAAGTCGTGTTCAGAAGGTGACAATACACCAGGCCATTATCCCCTTCACTTTGGGTTTATTTAAGGCCGTAATAAATATAAGTTTGACCTGTTATGCTTTCTAAAGTTAGGCCGCAGCACAAATCTGTGTGACGCCATGGAAGCCTATGGGCCGAAGTCTGTTCAACACTAAGTGTGTTTGTGTTCTATTAAAGCACATAACTTATGTTCAAATTCTGCTCATTCTTGAGAAAAGTTATAATGGCAGTCCATATGAGATCTTATTTTCAAGTTGGTGTCGGTGACTATACTGTACCCTAAATTGGAAGACTGCAATATCTGCAAAAATATAAAACAGAAAAATGGTAGATACTGCAGTTTTCCCTTGCCTTACTACTGATTTTGCAGATACTGCAAATGGGACCCCCTAAATAAAGCACTGAAGAACCATTCTGAAACTGCAGTAACTTGTTTATTAGTGTTTCACTAGCCCGATAGGTGGCACATCTCAATTTCGAAAATTTTGCAGATACTGCAGTTTTCCATTTTTGGGCAGTATAGTACTTGCGATGCATGTTTTAATACTTGGTCAGTCAGTCATTCAATGTTCAAGTTCGAGGTATATCTATAAAGAGAAATTAGCTAAACTTTAAAAGACATGGAAAGTTTCTGGTGACAGCAAGGAAACGCCCTATGTATTAGTATCAAAGGAAATCTTAAATCGTATCTCACGTAAATATGATTTAAAAGCTTTTCTTTTGAGGCTAGGTAAACTTGTTCCTCCGAAATGAATATCATTTCTCAAGTGATGTTAGCTAAGGTTTGAAACCATCCCTTTTCGTATGCAATCGGCGGCTGCATAGTCCCAGTACGCATCATGTTATTAATATTATCATATGCCCAACCTCCTTTCACATATC
>NC_089754.1:48119770-48124770 GCF_040412425.1 Macrobrachium rosenbergii
GCCGCGCGTGCATTTCGGACAGACGCCACAAGGTCTTCTCTTCTTCTTCTTCTCTTACGTCTCGCAGGAATCGCCTGCAAGAGGCATCCATCCCTTCCATAACGGTGAGATATCGGCGGTTTTAAGGTGGGGGATCAGAGTAACGAGGTTGTTAGGTATTTATGGATCTGCGGATGGGGAGATGGCGGAGCGATAAGCCCACAGTAGTGTTGTCATGTAGAGGAGGTGCTAATATTTCATGTTTGTGTGTGTAGCCGCCTGATCAGGTCCTTCTATCACGGCCCCCTCGCTGAGGGATGCTGACCGGCTCACATCTCAGCGTCCTCTTTCTGTTTTGCTTCGTTCTTTCTCGGCGGCGGCGGCAGCGCCCTGAGCCCTGTCCTTCTCTCTCTCTCTCTCTCTCTCTCTCTCTCTCTCTCTCTCTCTCTCTCTCTCTCCTTTCATTGTTCACTGGACGTCATGTGCCAGATACCTCAAAGAGAATATTGATTATTCCCTACGGGGCTTTGTATCATCAGAAACTCAAATTTCAACTCTGGACCCAGCCTCGTTTGCAAAATGTATCGCTGACGAATGTGAGCACTATTGATACCTGAGAGAGAGAGAGAGAGAGAGAGAGAGAGGTAGTTTTGGTAGGATGGCAGTTGGGAGGGGAGAGGGGAGGGGGAGGGTGGAGTGGAGACCCCCTGGTAAAAATCTGCCTCTCTGCATGGCGTCCTGGGCATAAATAACCTAGGTGGTGGTATCTGCTCCTGATCACCGCCAGTCTCGGCATGAGCCCTCTCCCTCCGCAGGACCTCGAAGCTACCTCTCTCTCTCTCTCTCTCTCTCTCTCTCTCTCTCTCTCAGGAAATCACCTTTTATTTCATAAACATCAACGAATATCCATTCCTAATTGTATCGTAATTCAGACGATTAAAAATTCTTGTAACGCGAAAGAAAGCTGAAATTTGAAATGCTGATTTGCAGGATGAGATAATTATAATTCAGTTCATTATTCCACCTGTTTTTCAGCCTCGGAGATTTCGTAGTGTTTGCTTTCAGCTCAGAATTAATATCAGCAACGATATACGATATTCCATCTCGTGACCACAAACAGATGTGGAACGAAGATACAAATGAGGCAGAATAATATAAATTTTTCAAGACGGAAAATATTAGTAATCAGACATTATCTACCTTCATCTGTATTCCATGAACCGTTTAACCGTTTTTTCCTAATTTCAGAGAAACCCTGAGCAATCTGTGTCCGTTGGACATCAAAAAATAACCTAAATTAATATGTCTTTAAAATCATCTCTTGGGTATCACATATCAGTTGGCATGAGTAAAAAAAAATTAAAAAAACTTTGGAATATCTGAAATGTCAACAAGCTTCCGGAAAAACATTTTTTTATTCATTTATTTATTTATTATTTATTTTTTTTTAGACCAGAGCGAGCGCCGTAGGTGCCCGGGGACGTGAAGGGAGGAGGTGTGAGTTTGATGTCAGTAAAGGATGCCTGTCGACGCAGGGGGTCCTGCCGATGGCACAAGGCAATGGCGTCTTGGAAGGAATGTTTCTTTTCGTTTCCCTTCGTGCTTATTTTGCACGCCCTTACAAATGTCACCTTTTTGCGTCCATTGGTGCCTTATTTAAAATTGTTTTTCATTTATAATTCTTCTTAAATCAGCCGTTCATTTGTTGTTTATATTAGATTTACAATAATAGTAATAACAACTACATTGTGACTATCTTAGTCTTGTACCAACGCGACCCATCGCTCTAAAGGAGTTCATAAAGTTAAATACTGATTTACCCCGATTCCCCCCCCCCCACCCGCCCTATATTTTTGACACTGATGACCACAGCTACTGCAACGCCAGGTTCCTAGGAAATAAAACAAAAATCCCTTTTTATTGATTTCCTCATTCGCCGCGCGCCGGACGGTATACGGCCGAAGAGCATCCGAGGGTATCTGGTATCAGGGCCCATGTCCTTGCTAACGGGGCCTCTCAACTACCAGTTTTGCGAGGGCCTAATAGTCGCTTGATTGGATCTTAATTCCCCCCCAAGTTGGCCGGTATCGGCTGTGGCCGAAGCGTCCACTAAATATCCAAGAGTTCCTTCCTTTAATTTTAATATTTGATCTTCTACAAGATTCTGGGCGTCGTGGGTGTCTTTTTCTAGTTGGCCATGAGGCTAGGTTTCACGTGTTTGGTCTCTCTCTCTCTCTCTCTCTCTCTCTCTCCGTCGAAGCCCTGTGCAACGTTGCAGTGTTTTGTTGAATGATTTGTTCCAGAGGGTTTAACTCTTCTGTATAAGTTTCATCTTTGGTCTAGCTTGTAGACCTTACCGCCTGATTAGGAGCATTTCAGAAGAGACGGATATAAATCATACCAAAAACATCCGTCAAGAAGAGAGAGAGAGAGAGAGAGAGAGAGAGAGAGAGAGAGAGAACGGTAAACAAGAGACGCATTCCGTCAAACAGCTGTAGGCGTAATTTTATGTTCGTTTTATTGGTCTCCCCTCCACTATTACCCGTCTCCGTTGCTTAGTGTATGTTTTACTGCTGGAGATCCCTTCGAAAAGTTTTATTTGAATTTCGGATGGTTTGAGAAGGGCGCATTTAATAATAATATACTCGGAATCACTGTAGACGAAATAATGATAAGAAAGTAATGGTTTTTTCGGGACTTGAATCAGATTAACGTATAAGGAGGGATGGAGAAGTGAGTTTGTCAGGTCCGTGGCATGACAGCGGGCGGTCGGCCATATTGTGCCCCCGAGCGGCGCATGCGCTCCAGGGGGTCAGCATCCCGCAGGCTTTAGCCACAAACGCCAGAAAAGCGCGCGAAACCCCGCTGTTCTCGCGCCGTTTTTACCACCAGTCCTGGGTGTCAAGTGAGCAACGAGGAGACGATATAATGCGCACGACAGAGACCCTAAGACCTAACACGCTAGATGTTGATACCCTCCATCTGATGTTTTTAGAGGACAGATTTTCATTTGAGATTCGTCTCTCTTTTGGCGGGTTGAGGAAAACCGCGCTCTGACGGGCACAGTTCCCTCTATTTGGCTAACTACCTACGCAGCGTTGAGCTCTCTTCTAAATTTGATTCTAAATAACTCTTCGCGGAAATGCGACGAAACCCACAGAAACGGCGCACGAGAAATACCCCACGGACAGCGCATTTTCCGTCGGAAGTGAGCCTGGAAATCGAACGGGCTGGAACGGGGTATGGAAGAGAGGACTGGGAAGTCGCCGACGTCCTCTCTCAGGGTATATCCCGAGCGTGGCCAGGGTCCGAGGTATGTTTATCTAAGGCTGGGTCCGCTGTTGCCTTGCGTGAAATGACCCACGACTGGGCCGTAGCCTCGGCCATCGTGAGCACCTCACCGATCTCTTTTACGGCCTCGTAAAACCCGCGGGGGCAACACGCTCCCTCGACACCCCGACTACTAAACCCGACCCGAACTCGCTACCTGTGTCCTCTTGCGCTTATGGTTGCATGCACCTTCAGGTTTGCCCCATGGAGTCCCACACGCATGGTGTGTGTGTGTGTGCGCGCGCGTATGTGCGTATATGTATGTGCGTGTGTACTGTACGCGGTCGTGATGAATTGCTGTCTTTCGATGTTTGTTATGTTATGATATTTGTTTTTATGTTCATGATACTTGTTATTTGTTCTTTCTTGAAGAACATAACTAATGCCATATCTTCCACAGTCTTTTCCAGAGTAATTTAAGTTTCCATTAATCTTGTAAGTGAAATGAACGCAAATGATTATTAATAGGATTGAAAAGTTACGCACATTAATTGGTATATATATATATATATATATATATATATATATATATATATATATATATATATATATATATATATATATATATATATATATATATGCATACTTGGAATCATTTTGTTACCATTCAGTTTTTTATTGAAGAGATGGGAGTTTTATATATTATAGGGAGTAATGATTTCATGTGATTTCTTGTTTCAGTAGAATTTTTTTGCTTAATCTAAATTCTTTATTTTTCTAAGCTCGGCACAGAAGTGAGGAATATATATATATATATATATATATATATATATATATATATATATATATATATACACATTATATATATACATATATGTATATATATACATATATATATATATATATATATATATATATATATATATATATATATATATATATATATATATATATATATATATGTAATTAGCCTACAATTGGCACCACTTTTTACAATCTTGATTATTATTATTATTATTATTATTATTATTATTATTATTATTATTATTATAGTAAGCATCGTCATGTCAATCATTATTGTTATTACTTTAATAATGCTACAACAGTTGTAGTACGAGTTGTAGTACGATAACGGCAATCTGTGATGTGTACCTTAAGAATTTCACTTGAAATATCTGTTTTTTCTTATTCTCAGCACATTTTTTATAGTCCCTATAGGGCACTTTTATACATAAAATATACATCTTTTTCATACTTAAATTTTCCGTATTGAAAAAACTTTCATTAAAATCGCGTTTCATTCTGATCAGAGGTCAAGTTAAATTTGCCAAAGTCTTCGGGGTTTCCAACCCAATTTTAACGAAGTGTCCTGAAAATCATTTTTACTTTTCTTACATTCTAACAAATCGCAGAATAGTTTTTTTTTTTAATCTTCCAAGTATCATTAATACCTGTTGAATGAAATCAGGTGATGAGAGTCTTATACAAGCCGGTCTTTAAATTACAATCAAAGATCTTTTAAGATTAAAGAAGAAAAATTCTCAATTTCCTGGCTAGAAGAAGAAAACGCAATCATTGAGCAATATAAGTTTCTTGTTTTCGTCTTGCGAAAAGCGGATGAATCAGGACCTCGTAGCTCTGTCACTAAGGTCCACGAGCGGAGAGTTTTATGACCATCTTTTACACTGCGCTGTCCACCTCCTCGCGTAAACTTGGCATGACGAGCGTACGCGCCCGCGCGCGTGTGATAC